>NW_012115877.1:1287598-1336033 GCF_000951035.1 Colobus angolensis palliatus | reverse complement strand
TCCAGACTTCTAGAGTGGGGCAGGTGTTCAGCATAAATCACCATGTTTGTATAGACAGTCTAGGAAGAGTGAATAGCCCTTATTGGTCTTGTCACTTGTCAGTTAACTTTGAAAGCCAAGTTCCCAGATACCAGCCAGGATCCAGTCTTGCAAACAGGTCCTTCTGTAGATAGCAGCCTCAGGCCTGCTGTGTTAACTCTTTTCTGTGAAAGGGGCAGATACATAATGAGATTGTACAATCCTAGGTGGAGGGTTGGCATTGTATTTAACTTCTTCCCCTAAGGACCACCACTGAATTACTGATAAGTAGATTTGAAGGAACTTGGAGAAGGAAAGGAACTTTATGCTTTATGAGATTGTCAATAAAGTAGTTCCCACTAATTTCTAGGACTAACTTCCTTCTGTTTGTTGTCTCTTTTTGGTTGCAGGATTAAGGCTGCTGTTCCAAGCATCAAATTCTGCTTGGACAATGGAGCCAAGTCGGTAGTCCTTATGAGCCACCTAGGCCGGCCTGATGGTGTCCCTATGCCTGACAAGTACTCCTTAGAGCCAGTTGCTGTAGAACTCAAGTCTCTGCTGGGCAAGTAAGTGCCAGGCTCTGGTGCTGGTAGACTTTGTTGAGGGGGAGGTTGTCAAGCATGTTGTTACTGGTTCTTAACTTTCAGACTGCTCAAGTGTCTTCATCTCTTCCTCTCCTCAGGGATGTTCTGTTCTTGAAGGACTGTGTAGGCCCAGAAGTGGAGAAAGCCTGTGCCAACCCAGCTGCTGGGTCTGTCATCCTGCTGGAGAACCTCCGCTTTCATGTGGAGGAAGAAGGGAAGGGAAAAGATGCTTCTGGGAACAAGGTAGGACCTGTGATTTTGACATTATTGGGGATGAGGGCCTGAGTCTGTAAGAGACTGGTTGAAAAATAGAGAAAGCTCATTTAGTTTTCCTTAGACACCTTTTATGGAAGTATACAATACACAGCTTGATGGATTATCTCAAAGTAAACACACTTGTGTAACCACCACCTAGGTCAAGGGATAGAATATTACCAGCGTCCCAGAAGCCCTCCTTCATGTTCACGTGATGTTTAAATATGTTTGAAAAGTATGTGAACACCTTCGTCGTGGAAGAGTATTCGAAAGTGAATATGATGGTCATGATGATGTCACCTTGGATTTAAGGCATTTTTTTAAGACGTATAAAGCATGTTCCTTTAAATCTCTCTTTAAGATAAAGAGGTACAGGTATCACCTTATTTCATAAAGAAACTAAGCCTCAAAAAAAAAAACACTTTAGTTTCTGAAAGGCAGTCATATGATTAAAGTTAGAGGCAGTGGTGCTGTTGGTGGGCTTTAGAGCTCAGCCCATTCAGTCAGCAAACTTTTTCTGTAAATGGCCAGATAGTTAATATTTTAGGCTTTCTGTGTTGTGCAGTCACTTCCGTCTGCATATAGTCTCCGTTGGAACTACTCATCTCTGCCGATGTTGTGCAAAAGCAGCCTAGATAACTCACCAAACAGATTACTGTGAACTGACAACCGGAATTCAAATATTCAATGATAAAACTGTCTCTTTGCAGATGACTTTGAATTTGCCCATTGGCTAGAAAGGAAGCTGAAGGCATTTTTTAGTACTTTCCACTATTCTGGTCTTTAGTGTCTCAGAGAACAAGATGCTCCGAGTCTAGTATCTCAGTCTCCTTTGGCTTCTCACATTTCTTAAGGTCATTGGGAGTGCCTGCTTTCAAGCAGTTTCTGTTTTTAGCACCAAAGGTGCTGGTCTTGCCTTATCCTGCTTTTGGCATGGTCTTGCTACAGTATTAGGAGTCAAATGCTGACCTAAAATTTGGTGTCCTTTTAAACTGGAATTCATGATGCATGAACTCTAGGGCTTAGATGTGGCAGGAGGCAACGGGCAAATTGAAGCAAAACTTTTATTTAGGAAATGATGAGCTGACTGTGCTAGTCTATGACTGTTTTAGTTAATTGACTTGACATTCACTATCCAATGGCTTTTAATACCTGAAATTTCAGGAGTCAGTCCCAAGTTCAAAATGGATTAAAAAAACAAAGTGAGGCTGGGCACGGTGCCTCACACCTGTAATTCCAGCACTTTGGGAGGCTGGATCATGAGGTCAGGAGTTCGAGACCAGCCTGGCCAACATGCTGAAGCTCCGTTTCTACTAAAAATACAAAAAAGTTGGGCATGGTGGCAATTGCCTGTAATTCCAGCTACTCGGGAGGCTGAGGCAGGAGAATTGCTTGAACCGAGGAGGTGGAGGTTGCAGTGAGCCGAGTTTGCGCCACTGCATTCCAGCCTGGGCAACAGAGCAAGACTCTGTCTCAAAAAAACCACAAAAACAAAGTGAGGACATGAGGACATAAACATTTTCCCTTTATCCAAAGTGCCCACATTGATCTTTTAAGGGCCTTCTCTTTCTTCTAGTTATTTGCAGATCAGTAAATGAGAAATGAGTTCTGATTGATATTGTTTATTTCCATGGCACCTTTGTTCATGAAGAGCTTTCAGTTTACCCCGTTTTTCCTTAAATATCTTTTTAAAGAGACAGGGTCTTGTTCTGTTGCCCATGGTGGAGTGCAGTGGCATGATCCTAACTCATTGCAGCCTCAAACTTGTGGGCTGAAGTGATCCTCCTGCCTCATCCTCGCGAGAAGCTAGGACTACAGGCACATACCACCATGCCCAACTGACTTTTACTTTTTTTTTTTTCTGGTAGAGACGGGGTCTTGCTATGTTGCCCAGGCTCATCTTGAACTCCTGAGCTTAAGTGATCCTCCCATGTTGGCCTCCCAAAGTGTTGGGATTATAGGTGTGAGCTACTGCCCCTGGCCTCCTTAAATAGTTCTAAAATGGAGGGGTTATTATGCCTTTTTGACAGAAGGGAAAATTTCAGAGAGAGCAACTTCCCAAAGGTTACACAATGAATTAGTGTCAGAGCTGAACATAGAACTCAGGTCTTCTTACATTTGAGCATTGTTATAATTACTACATGTGTCATCTTCCAATCACTAGTGGCAGATGTTATTCTATTCTAGAGAGGTTATGGGAGTGCCACAATCTTCAGTTTTAGCATTAGTGCCTCAGCAATTCTTTGGGTCTTTAGGGAAAAGCCCCATTTTTTGTGGCAGTCCCCTTCACCTCCTTGATACATAGGAGCATAGGAGTGGGCAGTGACTAAAATGAACATCCGCTTTGTGCTGTGTACTCTTCTGTGGCATGTCTCCTTTCATCTGGCTTGCTTCCTGTGCATCTTTGCTTAATCTCCTGCCAGAGACTCTCTGTTTTGCTTATCCTCCCATCTTGCTTTCTGTCCCCTTTGGGGTATCCTTTGATGGCAAGCTGACATTTCAAAACTCTATGTTTAACTTCTACATTTTCTTCCTCTCTCTTTTTGTAGAAGTATATTTCTTGTGTTCTCAGATGCCTAGCTTCCAGAGAAGGCCATAAAATACTTCTTTGTCAATGTAAAGTGTTTCTGAAGTCCTTTTCTGTTGTCATGTTTCCATCTGCCTTCTCTGTCCCAGCTTGCCCTTGTTGCTTTTATAAGGAATATGTGTGAGAGCCCCTTTCACTTCACAGAAAGGCCTTGGTAGCCAGCACCTTGAGTCAACTATGATACTATCACAAGGAGAATGTTTAAAATGAGAAACTAAGTCAAGGAGAGGGAAGGATAATCAGAACCTTGAGCTGAAGGCTGGGGAGAGGCTAGTGGGATGTTGTTAACTTCATGGGATTAAAGGTTAAGCCATTGTTCGGGAATATTAGGTTTGCAATTTGAGGGAAGTTAAGGGAGGGTAGAAACATCCTACTGCTGGTTGTAAAAAAATCACTGTCCCACCTACTCAGGGTCTTTAGAGATGTTTAAGAGGACTCTTGGTATATGAAATGCTTTTATAGTTGTCTTTGGAGCTATCACATTTTCTGTTTTTGTTTTTCTCTATAGGTTAAAGCCGAGCCAGCCAAAATAGAAGCTTTCCGAGCTTCACTTTCCAAGCTAGGGGATGTCTACGTCAATGATGCTTTTGGCACTGCTCACAGAGCCCACAGGTACCAAGAACCTTGTTGACTACCACACTAAGAACAGCATTCCTGTTTACTTGAGTAGCCCAAGCTCTGGGTTGCTTTTGGAGAGTCCTGTATTATACTGTAATCCTTTCAGCTTCTCTAGTTGGAACTGCCACTGTGGCTCTTGTTGAGTAGCTCTCATCCAAAGAGCAAATAAAAGTAAAAAAATGTTGGTGACTGTAGAGCCTTTTGTGGAGTTTCAGGAAGAGGTTGCTCTTTCTCACCTTAGATACTTTGTACAGAGTTATCCTTTTATGAACGTTATAAGATCAGACTCTCATACTGTCAGTAGGAAGAAAATTGAGGAATCCTCTTCTGCTATCCTCAACCGGCCAATTACTTATCTGTGATTTGCCCTTTGGCCTGCTGAAGAGTGTTAATTGGGTATCTTAAATTCTACCTAAGTTCATTACTTTTTACTCTTTCCCCTTGACCTTGCATTATTAGTTAAAAATCTTATCTTGGGGAGTTATACCTGATATAAATGATGAATTGATGGGTGCTGACGAGTTGATGGGTGCAGCACACCAACATGGCACAAGTATACATATGTAACAAACCTGCACGTTATGCACATGTACCCTAGAACTTAAAGTATAAAAAAAAAAAAAAAAAAATCTTATCTTGTACCTAAGTGTTTTTTGTTGCAATGTAGGGATGAAAACCATGATTTCTTGCAGTCCAAAAGTAGAACTATTTTAGTGATAAGGAGCTGGCCTCTAGGACTAGGAGGAATGATAGGGATTGACTAGAATTTGAATGTCTTTGATCTTTTCTAGCTCCATGGTAGGAGTCAATCTGCCACAGAAGGCTGGTGGATTTTTGATGAAGAAGGAGCTGAACTACTTTGCCAAGGCCTTGGAGAGCCCAGAGCGACCTTTCCTGGCCATCCTGGGCGGGTATGAAGAACTCTTTCAGATCATGCTTTTAAGTATTGTTTGCCTGGTAGTAGGCCATAACTTGGGTGGTTTATTGTCATACAGCTCAGTCACACTGGGTAACTGAGGAGAATTTAATAAAGGAACTATAGGCTGGGCATGGTGGCTCACACCTGTAATCCTAGCACTTTGAGAGGGCCCAGGCAGGAAGATCGCTTGAGCCCAGGAGTTTGAGACGGGCCCAGGCAACAAAGTGAGACCCCATGTCTACAAAAAAAATTAGCTGGGCGGTGGTGGTATGTACCTGTGGTCCCAGCTACCAGAGAGGCTGAAGTGGGAGGATCATTTGAGCCTGGGAGGTAGAGGCTGCAGTGCACTGTGATCACACCACTGCACTCCAGCCTGGGTGACAGAGCAAGACCCTGTTTCAAAATGAGTGAATGAATCAATGAATGAATAAATAAATAAATAAAATACAGAGGTGTGGGTAGGGTTCAGGAAACCGCAAAGGGACAGTACAGTAATTTGGGGCTAGCAACAGGCATCACCATCTCTAGGCCTGAAGGGACAAAGGGAGGGAAATGGTTATCAGAATTCAGAGAGGACAGTTGGTGTGGAGAGAGCTATCTGATGGGAACTGTAGCCTTTGGTCAGAGGACACAAGATCTGGTAGGGAGGGGGAGCGAGGGCAATAAATATTCTAATCTTTCAGTCTCCTGCTGCTGCACTCCCTCCTACCCTCAATTTGGCTGAAACCCAAATGGAAACCAGAGGGCAAGAAAGCTCCTTGATGTAGTCCATGCAGGTCCGCCTCCTGTGACACAACAGGGTAGAGAAGGATAGAAGATGGCTCTGCAGGGAAGAATGGGAAAGATCCACCATAGGTGCTCATCTAGCAATTTTGAAGTGCGTGAGCCTTTTACATACATACAACCTGGCAGGGTATAACTATGAAAACCTCTTCATATGTGTTTAATATATAATTTAGACCTAATTTCTCCAGATTACATACCTATTTTATTTTTTCTCCTATAGGGTAAGGCAGCAAGTAGATAATGATTTTCTAATGGCTTAGTTAAAAATAGAAATTTTCAGAATTGAGGGTTGAGAGGAGGATAAATTTTAGGTGATAAAGCAGGGATAGAGAGCCAGCACTGCTTGGATAAGACAACTTCCTGTGACTTGGTGTGGTGATCTAGGTAGCAGCCTCTTTATGGCTGGAGGCCCATTACCCTTCTATGAGCAGAGTTTTTTCCCCCAGGGGAGTGAACATACTCTTTCCTGATGAAAATTGACTCTGGAGTTGGGTGTCAATTTCAGGTAGTATAGTTGCTTATACTGTTTGGCTCTGTGTCTCCAGCCAAATCTCATCTCGAATTATAATCCCCATGTGTTGTGGGAGGGACCTGGTGATTGGATCATGGGGGCGGTTCCCCCCATTACTGTTCTTGTGATAGTGAGTTCTCACTAGATTTGATGGTTTAAAAGTGTTTGGCAGTTCCCCCCTCGCTTGCCTCTCTTTTGCCACCATGTAAGATGACTTGCTTCCCCTTTGCCTTCCGCCATGATAGTAAATTTCCTGAGGCCTCTCCAGCCACGGGGAACTGTGAGTCAATTAAACCTTTCTTTATAACTTACCAAGTCTCAGGTAGTTCTTAATAGCATTGTGAAAATGGGCTAATACAGTTGCTCTCTAGGCTTATGAGCCCAGTTTCAGAGTCTTAAAAATAACTCAGGGTAGATACAGGTTGTTGTGTCTTGTTCTTGGAAAAAGATATATATTCCTGGGCTTTGTTCTCCAACTTTCTGTAGACCTGGAATATGGGAGTGAGTGCCACCCAGTGCCACCTTATGGTTAGGTTTTTAGGTTCAGACTGAAATAGCTGTTATGGGGAAGTGGATGTGAGATTTTTTTGCCACCTTTCTTGCAGTGTAGTTTCCCTAGGCCATTAACAGTTTTTGGGAAAACTTTTATTTTTTATTAAACAAGCTTTATTGTAATGAACACTCATATGTACAGAAGTTGAGAGAATAGTATAGTAAACTCCCAGGTACCCATTACCCTGTTTCAACAATTAATTGACATTTTTGCTAATCTTGTTTCTTTTATGTCCTAACTCTGTTTTGTCAGGAATGTATACACACATATATATACACACACACATATATATGTATATATTCCTGACAAAGTGAATATAAGTGAAATAAATGTGTGTGTGTGTGTATCTATCTATCTATCTATATTTTTTTTTTCTGCTGCCCAGGCTGAAGTGCAATGGCATGATCACAGCTCACTGCAGCTTTGACCTTCTGGACTCAAGCGATCCTCCCACCTCAACCTCCCGAGTAGCTGGGACTACAGGCATGCATCACCATGCCCGGCTAGTTTTTGAATTTTTTTTGTAGAGACAGGGTCTCACTATGTTGCCCAGGCTGGTCTCGAACTCCTGGGCTCAGGCGATCTGACTGCCTTGGTCTCCCAAAGTGTTGAGATTACAGGTGTGAGCTTGTGCCTGTAATGTTTTTAAGTTAGCCTTAGACATCATATACTTTCACTTACGTAGGTTTGAGTATCTCTTATCTGAAATGCTTGGGACCATAAGTGTTTTGGATTTCAGATTTATTTTTGGATTTTGGAATATTTGCATGGTACTTACTAGTTGAGGATCCTAATCTGAAAATATGAAATCTGAAATGTTCCAATGATATTTCCTTTGAGCTCAGACAGTTTTGATCTTGGAGGATTTCAGATTTTTGGAATAGGGATCCTCAACCTATAATACTCCTGTATACATCTGGTAACTGATAAGCAGATTTCAAATAATCACCATATTATACCTAACAAATTTAGCAGTTTTGTTACTGTCATCTAATACCCAGTCTGTATTCAGATGTTCTTGATCATCTCAGAAGTGTCTTTTTACAGTTGGTTTGTTTGAATAAGGATTCAAATGAAGTCCATGCATTGCCTTTGGCTGTTAGGTATCTCTTGTAATAATCCCCTAGTTATTATTTTCATTTTGTTGATTTGTTGAAGAAACAGGCATTCGAGCTGTAAGCTGTTCTTTAGAAGAAATTGAACTCCTTTCTAACTGCTTTCTTCCGTGTGTGTGTGTGTGTGTGTGTATATGTGTGTATTTAAAACAATCTATCTTTATCCTTGGTGGTAACCAATCTTTACAACTGAAATAAATAGTAAATACTTTCTTGCCATCCGTTCACCCACATCACTGTTGTTTCATACCTCCTTTTCACAAATCCTAGCATAGGGTCTCTCACCGGATAGGTATTATCTTGTTTATTGAATGAAGAAAGAAACAGACGCAAGGTGATTTGTCCATGTCAGTGGGATTTAGTTATATGGGAATATTTATGGACGGCAAGCTATTACTTTGTTTCTCTTTAGTTTGGATCTTTTTTGTCTCATAGGGAGATGAAAGATAAATGTGTGTTTATCTTATTTCCATCTACTAGAAAATAAACTCCCAAAGGGTAGGGTTCTTTCTGTTGCCTTTGCCCTCTGATGTTTCTCAAAGACCTAGAATAGTACTTGGCACAGAGTAGGTGCCCAGTAAATGTGTTGAATTGGGTGATCCAACAAAAATAAATGCCATAATGAAAATATCCCGGCTGGGCATGGTGGCTTAGGCATGTAACCCTAGTGCTTTGGAAGGCCAATATAGGAGGATCACTTGAGCTCAGGAGTTTGAGACTAGCCTGGGCAACATAGTGAGATCTTGTCTCTACAAAAAAATTTAAAAAGAAAAATTATCCAGGGGTAGTGTTGTATGCCTGTATTCACAGCTACTTGAGAGGCTGAGACAAGAGGATTGCTTGAGCCTAGGAGTTCCAGGTTACAGTGAGCTATGATTGTACCAGTGCACTCTAGCCTCGGCAACAGAGTGAGACTTTGTGTTGAAAAGACAGAGAAAAAAAATGTCCCAGCAACTGAGTATAGGGTATGACTTCAGGAATATCTATTTTTGTTCAGTATATATTTATTTAGTATACAGTCTGATCCCTGCTCTAAGGTTAGGATAATTCTGAGTGTCTCCAGGATCCCACAGTTAGCAATCGTGCTTAGACACAATTAGCAACCTTGATGCTCTGAATTGTGTGTGTGTGTGTGTTGAGTGTGCAAAATAGATTTGGAACCCATAGTTTCCTTAGATAAGAGTAGGTCTTCTGAGCCCTACTTAAACAAAGAATATGGATTTAAATCTGTTGTCCATCAGCTTCTAGGTGGAATTAAAAAAAAAAATGTACTGATGGTAAGTGGGGTGAGGAATTTTTAAAAAGATGTACTGATGTCTGGAGCCATACCTTAAAAGGATTTCTTAGAAATGGATTGAGTTTTTGGGTTGGAGAAACATAGAGCAAAGTTAGGCAGTACTTTTGTCACTTTGAGACTTTCTTTGTTCCTGTGCCTTGAAATAGAAACTCAGGTTCTATGTAATATCACTTCTCTAGTCCATTGTTCTTTAAGTGATGATTCTTGCTTTCTCCTCTAGAGCTAAAGTTGCAGACAAGATCCAGTTGATCAATAATATGCTGGACAAAGTCAACGAGATGATTATTGGTGGCGGAATGGCTTTTACCTTCCTTAAGGTGCTCAACAACATGGAGGTAGGAAACCAATGCCAAGTGGATGTGAAATAGCTCTCCATGATAATAGCAGGTTGTATAAATGTAAAAAGAAAGCAGTCTTTTAACTTGAGCCCTGAAAACTCCCATTTTTATTTATTTTGGCAAGTCTTTTGTCTTTGCATTGTTCCTTTATACTGTATTGTGTCTGGTTCCTGTCCGCTTTGTGAGGCAGTCTTCTTCTTAGTATAGATGCTGACCTCCATCATTTTGGCTTCCCTGTGTAGATTGGCACTTCTCTGTTTGATGAAGAGGGAGCCAAGATTGTCAAAGACCTAATGTCCAAAGCTGAGAAGAATGGTGTGAAGATTACCTTGCCTGTTGACTTTGTCACTGCTGACAAGTTTGATGAGAATGCCAAGACTGGCCAAGCCACTGTGGCTTCTGGCATACCTGCTGGCTGGATGGTGAGTCACTTGAGTGGGTTGGTAGTGTGAGTGAACAGAAACTTTGTGGTATCAATCATTCATTGATTCAGCCAATCAACAAGCATTTTAAAACAATCTCTATCAATCTCTATAGGAGATCTCTGCCAGAGAGGGCTCCGAATGTTGCAGTGAGTCCCTCATTATGGAAGAATCCGTGGGAGAAAAGCAGTGCTATTGGATTACTGGCCTTCAGTAATGTGTTGCAAAACCTTTTTTTTTTTTTTTTTTTTTTTTTTTGAGACGGAGTCTCACTGTGTCACCAGGCTGGAGTGCAGTGGCACAATCTCAGCTCACTGCAACCTCTGCCTCCCAGGTTCAAGCAATTCTCCTTCCTCACCCTCCCCAGTAGCTGGGACTACAGGTGTGCACCACCATGCCCAGCTAATTTTTGTATTTTTCGTAGAGACGGGGTTCCGCCATGTTGGTCAGGATGATCTTGATCTCTTGACCTCATGATCCACCCGCTTCAGCCTCCCAAAATGCTGGGATTACAGGCGTGAGCCACTGTGCCCGGCCCATTTTTAGTTTTATCTGTTTTTTCTTCATCTGTTTAATGTGTATTAAGTACTTACTATGTGCTGGAGATAGTGTCATGTACTTTCAAGGTTTGGGTTGTTTTGGATTATGTTGCTATCTAGAAAGCTATATAAGAAAACTTTCTCATATGAAAAAATTAATAAGTATACTGATTACAATCAGGGAGAAATGTAAGTGTATATTAAAGACTAATATAGTTGATTTTAGGGTGCTCCAAATATCATTTTGATTGCTGTGTAAAATTGTATCATGTTTTTACCGTGCTAGTTTGCTTATTTTTCTTTTGTCAGGCATTCATGTATTATTTAGTTCAGTGTTTCTCAAAGTGTGTTCCTAAGACCAGCAGTATCAGTATCATTTTTGGAACTTGTTAAAAATGCAAGTTCTTGGGCCCCACCCCAGACCTACTGAATCAGGAACTGGGGGTGGGGCCCAACAGTCTGTGTTTGAATAAACTCTCCTGGTGATTCTCATGCGTGGCAAAGTTTGAGTACTACTGATCTAGTTCACTGTCATTCTCAACACTATTGACATCTGTTTTTTTGTGGGGGACTGTTGAATTGTAAGGTTGTTGAAAGCATCCTTGGCCACTAGATGCCAGTAGCATCCTCCCAAGTTGCAACAACAACACTATCTCTAGACATTGCCACATGCCTATCTATTGTGAAGGGGCAGAACTGACCCTGGTTGAGAACCATTGATCTAGTCTTCACTAACATAAATAGTGTGGCTAAGAATGTCTTTATTAAATAACTTTTGAGGTTTTCTTTTAGTCTTGATCTTCCATACAGCAGAATTTTTGAGTACAAAAGGCATGAACAGGTTTATAATTTTAAAGACTGAAGGGTACCATTTGGTTCTAGAAGAAACTTTGATGTGCAGCCCTGAGTTCTGTTCTTGGTGGAGGTAGTGTTTAAGTAGCTTTTCTTGATAGCTCATCTTCTCTCACCTCTACCCGTCAGGGCTTGGACTGTGGTCCTGAAAGCAGCAAGAAGTATGCTGAGGCTGTCACTCGGGCTAAGCAGATTGTGTGGAATGGTCCTGTGGGGGTATTTGAATGGGAAGCTTTTGCCCGGGGAACCAAAGCCCTCATGGATGAGGTGGTGAAAGCCACTTCTAGGGGCTGCATCACCATCATAGGTAAGTGGTACTATACAAAGTTACTACCAGTATAAGCTGGCAGAATTCTGATCAGAGGAAGGTGGAGTGGAGAACTTCTTCTGTGTCTCTTTATTCTGGGTAAATCTTAAGAACTAAACAGGTAGATAATTTACAGAAGAGCCTCTTGGTAAGATAGAGTTGGGGTTTATCAGCTACCTTTTGGCTTGGAGAGCACACTGTCTTACAGTTTTGGTGCCAATCTGTTTTTTTTCTTTTCTTTTCTCTCTTCCCTTTTTACCTGGCTTTCATTCAACAGGTGGTGGCGACACTGCCACTTGCTGTGCCAAATGGAACACGGAGGATAAAGTCAGCCATGTGAGCACTGGTGGTGGTGCCAGTTTGGAGCTCCTGGAAGGTGAGGTTCTTCTGTATTTTGACTTATTTGGGAGAAGGGCGGGACTGTGTAGTGAGAGGTGGGTAGAATGGAGTGGAGAAAGTTAGTAAGTAGTGTTTTCATTAGCAGTCATTACTAGCTGGGCAGTACAGAGGAACTTCAGATAAAGCTTCTGGCATCTGCTGAAGCGGGGAGGGACAGATAGAAACTTGTTCTGAGAGTTATGGTCGAGTAGACTTGGAATCCAAAGTGTAAAAGTTGGCCAACTCCTGGCCATATATCCTAAAAAGAGCTGGCATGTTATTGGGAAGATAAAGTGGGGGGAGATCTGGCTTACTGGGCACTATAGTAATGCTGTCTATGTATGTGTGCTCTCTCAAAAACAGGTAAAGTCCTTCCTGGGGTGGATGCTCTCAGCAATATTTAGTACTTTCCTGCCTTTTAGTTCCTGTGCACAGCCCCTAAGTCAACTTAGCATTTTCTGCAACTCCACTTGGCATTAGCTAAAACCTTCCATGTCAAGGTTCAGCTAGTGGCCAAGAGATGCAGTGCCAGGAACCCTTAAACAGTTGCACAGCATCTCAGCTCATCTTTACTGCACCCTGGATTTACCTACATTCTTCAAGATCCCATTTGAATTTCTTAGTGACTAAACATTGTGCATTCTAGAGTGCATATATTTATATTTTGCCTGTTAAAACAAGTGAGCTGTGTTAGCTTAGTTCTCTTTTGATGTAGGCTATTATGATTAGCTTTGTCACTGTTTCACTACTCAGCATGGAAACAAGATGAAATTCCATTTGTAGGTAGGGAGACAAAATTGATGATCCATTAAATAAACAATAAAAGTGTCCACTGAAACCGTGATTTTTTTTTTTCCTGTCATACTTTGTTAGGAAGGGTGAGAATAGAAACTTGAGGAACGCATTGCTGAATGTGAGAAGTGGGGCAGCAGCAGTGGAGAGATGGGACAATTAGATAAATGTCTTTTCTTTATCAAAGTCCTACTTTATGGCAGACATTGTGCTAGTGCTTTTATTCTAACTTTTATGTTTATCAGTTACACATGATCATAATTTAAAAAGTCAAGGCTTGTAACAAAAAAGCCCCAGCCCATTCCTCCCATTCAAGATTCCCACTCCTCAGAGGTGACCACTTTCAACTCTTGAGTTTTTCAGGTGTATACCTCCATGTTTCTAAGTAATATGCTTATATTGTTCACTTCTTTTTTTTATTTTTTTTATTTTTATTTTTTTTTTTGAGGCAGAGTCTCGCTCTGTCGCCCGGACTGGAGTGCAGTGGCCGGATCTCAGCTCACTGCAAGCTCCGCCTCCCGGGTTTACGCCATTCTCCTGCCTCAGCCTCCGGAGTAGCTGGGACTACAGGCGCCTGCCACCTCGCCCGGCTAGTTTTTTTGTATTTTTAGTAGAGACGGGGTTTCACCGTGTTAGCCAGGATGGTCTCGATCTCCTGACCTCGTGATCCGCCCATCTCGGCCTCCCAAAGTGCTGGGATTACAGGCTTGAGCCACCGCGCCCGGCCTCTTTTTTTTATTTTTTAAAGAAATCTATCTTTCATACCATGGAGGAAGGCTCTGTTTCACATATATTTCTACTTCTTCATTCTCAGTATAGTTTTGTCACAATTATAGATTAGATCAAAAGTCTTCATACCTAATACTCACAGCTGAGCTATGTAGTATGCACGATTGAATTTACTTATGTAACTTTTATTGTCTTTGGCGTTAACAGTGTTTAAAAAAATTTTCTTTTTCTGTGTATACCCATCAGTGATTCATTCCCAAATCTTCCAGAAGTGTGTCTCAATATATTAAAACATATTGAATAATCCTTGTTAGAGTTATCCCTGCAGGAGTCCTTGGTGCTCCTTTTCCAATTTGTACTTGATGCCCTCTAAGTAAGCTGTACAGCTAGCTATTGCTCTGGGGTTTCATATAACCTTCTTGGGGATTCCTTTTACCTCCTGTGTTAGACTCCTGTTTTCTGGATTCCCCCTTTTCCCTCTTTCTTGGTCGACTTTTTGTAGAACACAAGACTCTACTAGCTTCCTGAGAAACGGTGCCTGGGAGGCAAGATCTCTGAGACTTTGTAAGTCTGAAAATGTCTTTATTCGACCCGTATGCTTGATTCCTAGTTTGGCTATATATAGAATTTTAGCTTGAGTATCACTTTTTGAGACTCGAAGCCACAGTTTCATTGTCACTGTTGAGAATCTAATGGCCATTCGGATTCTTTCATCATCTTTATAATTTTACCTTCCTATTTCTTTCCTGTCCTTTTAATGGAGTTTTGGGAGAGAGCAGAGGTAAACATGACTTCAAAAAGCCATGTCTGACCAGAAATTCTGTGCTGGCAAGATATGTATTTCACCTTTAGGGACAAAGAAATAGTTAAACTTTTGGACAGGACCACAGAGCTACTGAGTAACAGCAGGGATTCAAGTCCAGGTTTGTCTGGTTCCAGTGGTTGATGCTTTTCCAATGTGCCTCCCTCCCTGACATGATGCTTCTAGACTATAGATGCTTCTAGACTCTATCCCTGACATGATGCTTCTAGACTATTTTGTTTAACCCGTGATAGAATAGCAAAAGAAAATTTTAGTGGTTGCTCTGAACAAAACAAATTTGAAAGCTCAAGTTTTTTCTTACTTCATTTGTATTTTAGTTAGTACTGTACCCGTATTTGTAGTTAATTTTAAATTGCACTATGTTTCTGCATACCTCTAAGGGTACTCAGGAATTCTAGTCCAATTTTTTTGACTCTTTTTCCTACTGATTACCTTTCCTCCAACATTTAAAAAATTATTTCAAATGGAACTGAAAGAAGCATAAACTCCCATAAACCCAGCACCTAGACTCTACAGTTGCCAACATTATCTCTCCAACAATCTCCGACTGTACCTTTTAAGTACTTTCTACTGGACTGTTTCTTAGTTTGTTTCCAGTAGAAAGTACTTAAAAAGTAACCCCCATTTATTTGGGTTGTTAACCTAAAGAATGAATGGGGGAAACTCCAGTTGTAAACAACTTGTCAGGCAAATAAATTTGAGTTCCTGTTATGTGCTTAAAGACGTGATAGAGGGAATATAAGACAGCATTTATGTTCCGAAGGAATTTTTAACCTAGCCAAAGAAGATAGTAGATAATTTGTGTGCATATAAGCTAGAACAGCATAAGGGGCGGGGCATGGTGGCTTATACCTGTAATCTCAGGACTTTGGGAGGCTGAGGCAGGCAGATCACCTGAGGTAAGGAGTTTGGGACCAGTCTGGCTAACATGGATGGTGAAAACCCATTTCTACCAAAAATACAAAAATTAGCCGGGTGTGGTGGCGGGTGCCTGTAGTCCCAGCTATTGGGAAGGCTGAGGCAGGAGAATCACTTGAACCCGGGAGGTGGAGGTTGCAGTAAGCCGAGATCACACTACTGCACTCCTGTTTGGGTGACAGAGCGAGACTGCCTCAACAAAAACCCCACAAAACAGTATAAGGATGTGCTAATTTGGAATTATGAATTATTGGTAAAATATTGCAAAGGTATATGCTTTTAAGTTGTAAATTCACCTTTAACCCTAGACTATATATATGTGTGTGTTTATATGCAGAAAAAAAAAAAATCCCCATATCGTAAGTGAACAAATTGGTTCTTTAGCTCGGTGTTTTCCTGTTTTCTTCTTCATTTCCAAAATTTCCCTCTAGCACGGGGGTTTACACATGATCAAAAAGGAGTATACAATGAAGATACCTTTCTCATTCCCCTACCTACCAGTTTCCCTCCCCAGAAGCAACCTCTGGAAGACCAGTTTCCTTCAATCTAAGGCTGCTTAATGTACATAAAGAGGCTGGGCGCGGTGGCTCACGCCTGTAATCCCAACACTTTGGGAGGCCGAGGTGGGTGGGTCACGAGGTCAGGAGATCGAGACCATCCTGGCTAACATGGTGAAACCCCGTCTCTACTAAAAATACAAAAAATTAGCCGGGCGTGATGGTGGGCGCCTGTAGTCCCAGCTACTCGGGAGGCTGAGGCAGGAGAATGGCGTGAACCCGGGAGGCGGAGATTGCAGTGAGCCGAGATGGGCCACTGCACTCCAGCCTGGGCAACAGAGTGAGACTGCATAAAGAGCATACCATGTGTGTATATCTGTATATAAATATATTAAAATGTAAATGGTGGCATACCTGCTCTTCTGTAGTTCTGATTAGTGTTTTCTTTCCTGCCTCTTGAGTATTCCCTGTCACTTTGGATCCCTTAGACCATAGTGTGCATCATATCTTTCATTCTCCCCCCGCCCCATGCTGGCTATATTCCTATATTCATACTTATAGACACTTGTTTGCTACCCATAAAAGGAAGAACTAGAGGTAACAGTGTCCTCACCCCATTTACCATCAGCACATATTTTTTAAAAATTCCACCTAGAAGCTGAAGGACAACAGATTTAAACGCGTATTCTTTTACTCATTTTCAATTTGCTCCACTATGATGTGTCACATGCTGATTCCAGATAAAAGCAAGTGATTTTCTGATATATAATTAACTGTTAAACAAGTCTTAATGGCTTTTGGCCATGAGAATTACTGGGTTTTGTTATCTCCCTTGAATCCTTTAAGTAAAAAATGAAAGAGCACTGATAAGCTCAAATTTTTATTAACCTTGGAACAAATACAATAATTTCTTATAATCATATAGTATTTTACAAGTTTGAAAGAATTTTCACATATACCAATTGAACCCTCACAACAGCCCTGTGAGGTAGGCAGGGTAGGTGTTACTTTCCTACTACTAGTGAGGAGAACAAGGCTAAGAGGTGAAGTAAGGTCACACAGTTGGTAAATGATGGAACTAGGACTAGAACCTAGGCCTCCTGACTTGCTGCCTCCCTGAGAACATTCAAGTAATAATATCCTATGCTATATAATGAATATTTATCTCCTATGATGTTGATCAGGTCTGTTTTTATACATTTTACCTGTTTTTATATTACCTTTCCTTAATATCGAAAACACTAAAACTGATGAGACATTTCTTCTCTGTTACTGTACTTTTTCTTAGATGTATCAAGCATTATCCTAAGATGAAACTTCTGTTTTGAGGATCCTTGGCTATAAATTCTAAATTATGATACGAACACATTTATTTTACAAAATTCTACAAAAGTACATTGAACTTAAGAAAAACAAAACAGGTGTGTTTATATTTGCAAAAGCTTTGCCATCTTTCCCAATATGACTTTAATATCTGTAAATGGAAAACAGGGTAAAGTGTTCAGCAACATTACAGTATTATTGGGAAACCTATGCAGAGTGCACATAAATGCAAGTCACATCACACTAATTTGTTTTCCTTGTGGGCCTTATGGAGGATGGAGAACCATCAGTGTCTTACTTTCAGGTTTGATCCCATCTTATATGTGACATCCTCATGTCAACAAGCTTAAAAAAATGATCTGAATTATATCAATGGGTGGCTCAAGCAGCAGTGATCAAAACATAATATGTACGTGGTAAAAAGGAACACTTGTTCTTCAGTGGTTTTTGCCTAGGTCCAGTGTAATTACTTTTCAAAACATGTTTTAAGCTACAGCATCTCTGTTAAATTTAGAAATGTGAAACATGTACTTATCAACTTGGAATACAAGACTAAAACTGAATGTAACCCAAAACTACCTGTCAAGCACAGTAAAGCTTAACAGGCATAAAAACTAAGGTGTAAAACCCAACTGCTCTGATATTAAGAGTGAAAACCAGCAAATGCAAACCATCAGGTTAAAGTGAATCACAAAACATTAGGCATGTAGAGCATGTTTTAAAAATAGGAAAATGACACTGAGCTGTATTACCAGGAATGATATTTTTAAAATTCCAGGTATGGCCTTTTACATTTAACAGCAATGGAGAGAAACAAGCCTATGGGGGAAGTGCAGAAAATGAATGGGATCCAGAAAAGGAGTTGAGTTTGGGAGTTAAGGAAGGCAAAGAAACAGATACATTCAAAATGGATTTAGAATCTCTCCTCTAAATCCACCCTTTCCAAAAAATGTTTCCTAAATTGAGAGATTTGGTAAAAAAAAAAAATAAGCTAGTGACAGTAACTATATTACCTTATAAAATAAAGTAGTATTTAAATGTAGATCAGAAATTATGCTGTTAAAGATAAATCTGCTGACCAGGCTGTAGAACCTGAAACTTAGGTGCTGCTATCAGTGATAGAAGGCAGAAAAGTGTCTCAAAAACAGAACTGCCATACTAGGACTCAACATTAATGAAACTATTAAGAAACAAATACTTAACTGTTTGTAATTGAAGCCTAATGATAAACACATTTGTATGTTTACTAAAGAGATCTAACAGTTTGATGAAAAATACTGCAGCTACGTTTCAGTCTTAAGGTAAAACGAGAAGATCTAGAATATTCTAGTTCAGTATACTGAGTTCAAAACCAACTTTCCTTTTGAAATGCATCTAGACTAGACTATATTCCTTACATAATATCATTGTCATCATCTTCTTCATGTTTTCTCTTCAGCGGGTTTGCTTCATTGGCCGTGTTCTGTGACGAAACCATGTTGGTGGTAATAAGAATATTTTTGGGCCCAATCATTGAAGGATTAATCAGAACATTTTGAACTGCAGTTGTTGCAGGAACTGTGAACAGAGAAGAAAGCCCCCCCAAAACCAAGCTATGAATTACCCAGAATCCAAAACATGGTAAAAAGTATACAACAAAGCTGAATGTAATTCTAATACCAATTTCAGTAGCATGAAGTGCAACTATATCATAGAAGAAGAAACACAGGTACTTAAACACTGCAATGAGTTGAATTAAATTTTAAAAAATCTTTATTTTTAATTAGCAAATAATAATTGTATGTTTATTTATTGTTAAATTATTAATTTTTTTTTGAGACAGTATTTCGCTCTGTCGTCCAAGCTGGCGTGATCTTGGCTCACTGCAACCTCTGCCTCCTGAGTTCAAGTGATTCTCATGCCCCAGGTTCCCAAGTAGCTGGGATTATAGGCATGTGCCATCATACCTGACTAATTTTTGTATTTTCAGTAGAGACAGGGTTTCACCATGTTGGCCAGGCTGGTCTCAAACTCCTGGCCTGAAGTGATCCTCCTGCCTCAGTCTCCCAAAGTGCTGGGATTACAGGTGTGAGCCATCGCACCCTGCCAATAATTGTGCATATTTATGGCATATAATGTGATGTTCTGATCTATGTATAGATAAAGATTAAATCAAACATATCTAGTACAAGGTTGAAGAAGTTCTGTTGTATTTTAACAACCTAGAATTTCAATTTAGTCATGGGAAACTGCACTGGACTCATCATGCAACATACTAAATAAAGGCCTATGTTCAAGGTCAGGAATCACTTCCCTAATAGGTCAGTATTTTACGTAAGTTGCTTATTGCGTGCAGTTAGGTTTCAGAAGATGTGAAATCTAAACATACTTATTAGTAAACTGTGCTATGACAGAATTCTACTTATTCCAGCCGCGTGTGTCTGTGTGTGTGTGTGTGTATCCTATGAACTAAAGATACAGTTTCATTTGAATTTACATTTATGTTCTGGATTGCATACACATATTCATCACTAAGTTTTGTCGCTTTCTTGAGCTTTTACCTTAACTGCTTTTCCTTGAAGATGCCTTAGATTTGTGGATCCTGTTTAGTTCATGGTGTTCTTTGAAAATCTGATGAACACACTGACTACTCTTTTCCTCCTCCCCAAAACATTACATATATAGTAGTCCCCCCTTATCCGCAGTTTCAGCTACTTGTGTTCAACTGCGATCCAAAAATAGATGAGTACAGTACAGTAAGATACTTCGAGAGAGATCACATTCACATATATTTTTTACAGCATGTTGTTGTAATTGTTCTTTTTTTATTATCGTTAATTTCTTGCTGTGCCTAATTTATAAATTAAACCTCATAATTTAGAAAGTTTATAAATTGAACTTTAAAGGTTGTAAATTTAACTGGGGGTCTTGGAACATAGTCCCTCAAGGATAAGGGGGGAGACTCTAAAATTTCACAGAATTTTAGAGGGCTCATAGGTCCCTCTGAAGAACCCTGATTTGCAGCATTACTGCTACCTTCCTGTTGGGATATTAAAACAATTTACCTCTTGCTATAGGAACACAAATGGTTCTACAATTTCAAATTATTCACAAATTCTGTTCCCTACCCCCGATCACATTACCTGGTTTGACAGGTGTGGACTGAGAAGGTGGAATCTGCACCGTAAATCTTTGGCTTGTCACTGACATTGGAGTTGCAACTTTATTTGGGACAGATACTGTTTGTGGGGTTGCTGTAGTTACAATAAACAGACCATGTTTGTTAGGTGATTTATACAGATTTATATTCTACACTCAGCTTACCGCAAACTATCTTCAAAGCAAAGGAAACTAATAAAAGGTGAGGAAAAAGTCATTAAAAATAAGAGCAAAAGAACCTTAAAAAATTTACAAGCTTGCTTAGATGTTACAAAATTCAGTTTAGAATAGTGGTAAAGAATGTAGGCTCTGTAGCCTACCTGCTTGAGTTTGAATTCAGGCTCTCACCTACTAGCTGAGTGTCCCTGGGCAAGTTATTTAAATTTTTGTGCCTCAGTTTTCTCCTCTGTAAAATGGGAGATAATATCACCTATTTCATATAATTCTTGTGAAAATTAAGTAAAACTAATCCCTGTAAAACTCTTCAAACAGCATCTGGTACATAGTAAGCACTGAGGTTTAGCTGGATGAAGACATAAAGATGAGAGTTTAACCTACCAGAATAAAGACCCAGGTTTTCTATTTATTACCTTAGTTAGCACTTTTCATCTTGGTCGCTTGCTGAGAATCAGAAGATGTCATCTATGCCCATGAAACTAAAGCAGAGATCAAATATATCCCTTGAGGTCTCCAGGTGGGCCCAGAAAATTTATTCCCTTTCTGTGTTCAGATACTTCTTAAGCAGAAAAATATCTTGGAGATAACCTAGTCTAAACCCCCAATCATCTAAATTCTACCCATTATTCCAAGGTACAACTCAAATACTACCCCGTTTTATAAAACTGTCCTTAATTTTCTCAGTTAAATGTCTTATATTCTGCCTCTGAAGTTCCCTTAATGTCATAGGAGTCATTATTATTATCTTATCTCACTGACTAGATTACAAGCTTGGCTAACATTTTTCATCCTTGTGAGCACACGGCTCTTTTACCTTGCTCCTAATAGCTACTCAATAAATGTTTGCTTAATAAATGTATTTGCAAGACTCGAAGACTTAATATATATACTGACATCATTGCTCTCTCAAAAAATACATTTATGGAAATGTATCCATTTCCAATTATTCATTTGGGGATGCAGGCTATCCAATACATCCCTTCCCCCTGGAACCAGCAGCCTACCCAGAGATAGAGTTGCTGAGGACACTACAATTATCATTTCTAGAGAAAAAGGTGAAGAAAGTCTAAGGGAAGAAAGCTCAAAAGTACCGAGAAATCCGGGTTTTACTGCTTTCTCTCCCAAACACAGAAGGTAAGACCTTCCTCTAAAATATCTCCATCCCTAAGTAAGTTTTCCCATGTATTAAGGATCAGTCCAAAGAATTTGGTGAAGCGTAATGAAGCAATGTAAGTATTTTATTTTATAAAGAAAAAAGAAAATTCACAGTAGGTGAATGTTTTCTTGGCCTAAGGATTATTAATACATTTAAGCAGGTATGGAGTTCAGGCTTTAAAACTGAACACATTAGACTGTAGATGGAGCCTCCCCAAATTGAACAGAGTAAATACTCAGGTCTTAAGGTCTATATAAATCATTTTAATTTTTTTTTTTTTTTGAGACAGAGTCTTACTCTGTCGCCCAAGCTGGAGTGCAGTGGCATGACCTCAGCTCACTGTAACCTCCGCCTCTTGGGTTCAAGTGATTCTCGTGCCTCAGCCTCCTGAATAGCTGGGATTACGGGCACCCATCACCATGCCCGGCTAATTTTTGTATTTTCAGTAGAGACGGGGTTTCACCATGTTGGCCAGGCTGGTCTTGAACTCCTGACCTCAAGTGATAGGCCCGCCTCGGCCTCCCAAAGTGCTAGGATTACAGGCATGAGCCACCGCACCTGGCCAACTCATTTTAATTTTTTTTAAAGTTTAAAACTTGCATCTTTAGGCCTGGCGTGGTGGTTAGAATTAAAAACAATTTTTTTCTTTGAGATCCTTAAGATTTTTGTACATCTTAATCTTCTACTGTATTCTCTTATCAATTTATTTGGAAATTTAAATTTCTAATAAGTAGTCTACTGCCAGAAGTGTCTGTGGCACCTTATAGAAGGCATAAAGTACACAGCTAAGAGTAAACTCCTGTTTTTGGTATCAGAGTTTATACCACCAACAATGGGGGCAATGTCCAATTTTATACTCATTTGAGATCAGACGTTCCTTGTGGCTTTCTCATTTTGAAAGCCAGTAACATGTATGTTTATAGTTTTATTAGAGGATGAGTAAAATTATTAATAGTAACACATACACAAGAATTTCTGATTCACTTTTTGACTTGCATTATAGTTCAAAACCAAGTGCTGAGGCACTGCTTTACCAGCCAGAAATGCCATTGTCTCCTCTCACTTACCTACAGTAGGAGTAGTAGGTTTGCTACTAACAGCACCAACACTTAATCGTGGAACTAGTCTCCCTTGGTTAGGTCCCTAGGGGATTTAAAAAGCAAATTAATGTTAAGATATGACACCTAAATTTACCAGGAATGAAATTAGGATTGCTGATGTAAATGATTATGGATAATCCATGGCAAGAAAGTCCTGTTTTTGTTCTCTCAGTGTTCTAAATCCAACATTTAATCTGGGGTTTGCATAAACATATATACATGTCTTTATATAAAAATAGATATGAATACATATATAATCTTATGCAGTATTAAAGTTTAAGATAGAGTCTTATTTGAATGGGGATAACAGCTAACTACTTGGTGATCTGTAATCTTAACTAGTCAATTTCTTAACCCAAAAAAGAATAAAACTCTTATAGTAGAACTTCAGAAAACAAAGGCAGCCTATTATAGGGAGAACTTTTTCAGTGGTGGGAGGGCTTTAGGTCGTATTTCAGAAAGCTGGCCCAATTCCTGATGGTATCATTCCCTCTATTATTAGGCCTCACTAAAAAACTATGATATAGTGGAAAGACTGGGAGTTATGAGGCTTGGAATCAGTCCTAGCTTTGCTACCAACTTCACAAATGAGTTCAGGCCCCGCTTCCTGATGTGAAAAATGACTGTTGAGTTAGATGAGCACTAAAGTTCCATCTAGCTCAAAAAATTTTTAAAATTAAAAAAATTCTAGTAAGTTATCTTAACTTTTAATCTACTATACTAGCTACAGGAATTTGCTTTTCACAAAGTCCCCTATCATATTCCACCTTTTAAAAAAAGAAAAGTTGGCTAAAATTTCTTACCTTTTTAATTAAGGACTTCAGCCTATAGTTTGGAGCTGTTAAGCAGTATCTATCAGGTGGCAGTCTAGGTCCTGCATATGGCTTAATCAGTGGCAAAGGGGTTTGATTTTTCTGCCTTGCGATATCCAGTAAAAACTTAAAAAAAAAATCCTTATTAGAACTACAGTTTAAAAAATTGTAAGTAAAAATAACTTCAAATCCAAGTTTGCTCACATCTCTCGGGGGAGGAGAGGTAAAAGATTGGTCAGCACGACACTGGATTGCCAGTCTCACATCATCTGCATCAACGTTAGGTTTCTTAGCATGGCTCGAATAAATTTTTGCATCATCCAGAATTGTAGTCACATAACCTTTAAGAACAAAACAATCTTTTCTTAAACATATGAAGACAGCTTAATATTTATGGCTACTTAAAAAAAGTTTCCACTAATTTGTAGACAGTTTATAAATTTTGTGGTTTTTTGTAGAGACAGGGTCTCACTATGTTGCCCAGGCATAACTCAAACTCCTGGCCTCCCGCCTCAGCCTCCTGAAGTGCCGAGATTACAGGTGTAAGCTACTGTGCCCAGCCTAAATGCTGATTTTAATAGGTAATTGTCCTGTCTATATGATCAGTTTTAAACAGATATCACAGTATGAATACTACTGTCCCCTAGCATGAACTCCTTTTTAGTTCTGTAGGCTGAATTCTACGATATTGTTAACATAATTTAGTTTAAAATGTTCTTACAAGGCTGGGCGTGGTGGCTTACGCCTGTAATCCCAGCACTTTGTGAGGCCGAGATGGGCGGATCACTTGAGTCAGTAGTTCGAGGCCTGCCTGGGCAATATGGCGAAACTCCCTTTCTACTAAAAATACAAAACTTAGCCGGGCATGGTGGCAAGTGCCTGTAGTCCCAGCTTAGGAGGTTGAGGCATGAGAATCGCTTGAACCCAGGAGCCGGAGGCTGCAGTGACCCGAGATCCCGCCACTGCCCACCAGTCTGGGCAACAGCAAGTCCCTGTCTCAAAAAAGAAAAGAAAAGAAAAGAAAAGAAAATGTCCTTACAATAAAAATATCTTTTCTAGTTCACAAGTTAGGCAAGTTTTTGGTGTTTCATTAACTTACGGAAAGCAAATTCCAACATTTGATTTATAACCCTTGGTTCATACTCTGTGATTCCCATATCCTTCAGGATCTGTGCCATCACCTGTGGATTCAAATAAAAACGCCAGATGCAGAATTTGGTACTGGAAATCAAGGCTGGACAGAAGGGTAGTATTTATATTTATGATACAAGGTTCCCCTTCTTTGGGCTCCAAAGTCCTACTCACCCTTGCCCTCCCAAGTGAGTCAGTGATCACACCAAATCGCATAGTATGCTTTTGCAGAAAACTTTTATTTTTATTTTTTGGCGGGGTTGGGGGCGGTGTGAGGGGCAAAGAGAAGACAAGTTGGCTTCCCCAGCAGAGGCAGGGATAGCTCCAGCTGGTTGTCATTTTTGGCTGTGGCGGCGGGATAAGCTAGCATCAGAACCCTGGACGCAGAGTCAGGGCTGGCAGACAGGTAGAGACGAGGGGGCGGCAGGGGCCCGAAGCCCAGGACATAAAGCTGGGCAGCCGTTCCGCAAGCTCCGCTGGACCACGACCCTCTGGCAGAGCTTGGCCCGAGCGGCGAGATAGGGGCCCGGGGGCCAGGGCGCATCCCCATCACCCTCACCTCCTGACGACCCTGACCAGACTGAAACGAGCGTGCGAGCCCACCCTCAGGCCCTCAGCGTGGCCCTGCCTCGCAGGTCCCTGGCTGCACCAGGCTTCGCGCTCCGCCGCTCATCCTTCCCACTTACCAAGGCATCTCTCGGAGCGTTCTTGGGAGGCGCCATCTTGCCCGACTCCATGTTATCCAGCCACTCGTCATCCGAGGAGAGAGGAGAGACAGAGGAGCTCGCGGGCTCCTCGCTCAGGCTCCACCCCTGCGGGGAGCGGGAGGAGGGAAGTGGAAGGCGGGGTTACGTGCCAGCCGCCGGGGGCGGGCGTTTCAGCAAGGCGCTGGCCAGGGGAAGAGAGGCGCTCGGGCGCCGGAGCTCAGGATTGGAAGAGGCAGGTAATCCTTCCCCGTGGAGCCTGCTGGGGGCTAAAAGAAGTAGAGGAGCCGAGAAGCTCGACTCCCCAGAGTTGTTCTCCGGCAAAGGGCACCAAATGGGCCAACCTCCCCTTTGCGGGGGTCCCTCCTCACACCTCCATGGCTACCACCTTGGCCCCTTTCGGCTTCCCGAAATTCCAGACCCAGTCAGTGTTAGGGCTGCTTGGTCCAACACAGTTGGACTCGTTACATTTGAATGTCACATCAACAACGAATGCATTTTTAGTATAAGTATATCCCAGATTTGCACAGGCCATACTTATGCTACGAAATAATTGTTTTGATGTTCATATTTAACCGGGTGTCCCGGATTTTTATTAGCTAAATCTGGCAATCCTACCCAATAGCTTGCTGTCCACACAGGATTGTCATTAGCCCTTGTCACACTCAAAGCCCTACCGTGGCTGCCCATTTCACACTGATGAAAAACTAAAGCCTTCACTCTGCCCGTTAGAGACCCTCTAGCCACTCTCGGCACCGAGCAGCTTCCTGTCACCCCGCTGAGGCCAACACAGGACCCTTCCTTGCCTCCCAGTTACACCCTTCCCCGCCCCTCCCCACAGAACTGCCCGAATGACTCTCATGAGAACCGACCATCTAGCCCCAGTGACTTTAAAAAAAAAGTGCATCATTCTTACCCTACACATAAACCAACGCCCTAGGATTCTCCATCTCGGGAACAGGAACTCACCCAGGCCAGAAACGGAGCAGGCAGCCATGTTGGTGCTTTCCCTCACAATCCACATTCAATCTAGCAACAAGTCTTGTCCGGGTGACCTCCCAAAGTTCTATCCATGTCTCCACATCTCCATCCAGTGCTACTATGCTAACGAGTCCAAGCCAACATCCTTACTCACCAAGATTACAGAAATATGCTCCCCAAATAGTGTCCCCCGACATTCCTTACACAGCTAGACGGACCTTTTGGTCATAAATCCAATCACTGTTTTCCTTAAAACCCTCCAGCGGCTCTCCTCACAAACACATACACAAGTACATACTAATTTCCCAGGCTTAGTGGGCCCTTCAGTTTTGCGGAGCAGCTCACCTCATCAGACTCATCAGAATCAGCCATCCACCTCGCCGCCAGCTTGAAGTTTGGGCAGGAACTCCCAAGAAACGTGTGTTCTCAATACATTGTTTCGAGTGAGAGCACGTGCCCCCACGCTGAGCTAGTGCCTTTCCCCACTCTTACTGTTGCCAACCCCTGTGCAGAACAGTCGCTTGCTTTTGAATATTTGCAAGGTACATTTAAAAATAGGTGGAGGCCAGGCACGGTGGCTCACGCCTGTAATACCAGCGCTTTGGGAGGCCGAGGCGGGCGGATCACTTAACGTCAGGAGTTTGAGATCAGCCTGGCTAACGTGGTGAAATCCTGTCTCTACTAAAAATACAAAATTTAGCCGGGCGTGGTGGCACAAGCCTATAGTCCCAGCTACTCAGGAGGCTGAGGCAGGAGAATAGCTGTAACCCAGGAGGTGGAGGTTGCAGTGAGTCGAGATGGTGCCACTGCACTCCAGCCTGGGCGACAGAGAGACTCCGTCTCAAAAACAGAAATAAAATAAAATAAAAATACGTGGTATATTTGCAGGGTACAACATTTAAGACTACCTTAAAATACTCTAGTAAAAGAAAGCCTCTCTCACCTGTTCCGGCCACTGATGTCACTTTCACAGAAGGCACCGTTGTTTATCAGTTTCTATTCTGTGCAATTTACAAATAGTATCTTGTTTGTATATTTTTCCTCCCACTAGAATGGTACTACAGTCTTAGGGTGACCAACTTTCAGAGAGCCAACCCAGGACCTAGATGTTGTAGATGAAGAAAACCCATAATATATTATAAATAATTGTCCATATGTATCATTACTTAACAATGTGTTCGCTTGAAATTATGTTTTTATGTATTATTTTCTGTTACATAAGTGCTATTTAAACAAAACACTAGGACTAAACCGTGGCCATTAGTAGTAATTAATAGTAGGATAAGTTAAATAATATGTGTGAGAAAATCTAACAATGTTTTTCATTATATTTCTGTCCTCTGCACAATCTAACTCTTGCACATTTAAATTTTGTACTCTGTATTGTGTATTCTTTATATATAGAAATATGACTTTTAAAAGGAATGTAAATACAATAAGACAAACAGCTATCTATATTTTTAATTTTTCTGTGCATATAGTAAGTATATATATTTATGGGGTATGTGAAATGTTTTGATGCATGCATGCAATGTGAAATAATCACATCATGGAAAATAGGGTATCTGTCTCTTCAAGCATTTATTGTTTGTGTTACAAGCAATCCAATTGCACTCTTTGTTATTTTAAAATTTACAATTAAGTTATTTTGACTATAGTCACCCTGTCGTGCTAGCAAATGCCAGGTTTTATTCATTGTTTCTATTTTGTTGTACACATAAACATACCTGCTATCCCACTATCCTTTCCAGCCTGTGGTAACCATCTTCCTACTCTCTGTGTCCATGAGTTCAATTGTTTTAAGTTTTGGATCCCACAAATAAGTGAAAACATGTGATGTTTGTATTTCTGTCCTTGGCTTATTTCACTTACCATAATGACTTTTGGTTCCATCCTTGTGGTTGCAGATAACAGGATCTCATTCTTTTTTATGGCTGAATAGTACTCCGTTGCATATAAGTGCCACATTAAAAATTTTTTTTATTTTATGTTCAGGGGTATATGTACAGGTTTGTTATATAGGTAAACTTGTGTCACAGGGGTTTGTCATACAGATTATTTTGTCACCCTAGCACCAAATAGTTATTTTTCCTAATCCTCTTCCTCCTCTTACCCTCCAATCTTAGGTAGGCCCCAGTGTCTGTTGTTCCCCTCTTTGTGTCTGTGAGTTCTCATCATTTACCTCCCACTTATGAGTGAGAACATGTGGTATTTGGTTTTCCATTCCTGCGTTAGTTTGCCAAGGATAATGGCCTTCAGCTCCATCCATGTTCCCAGAAGACCTGATCTTGTTCATTTTTATGGCTGCATAGTATTCCATGGTGTATATGTACTACATTTTATTTATCCAATCTGTCACTGATGGGCATTTAGGTTGATTCTGTGTCTTTACTATAGTGCATAATGCTGCAATGAACATTCACATGCATATATATATATGTGTGTGTGTGTGTATATATATATATATATTTAGATGGAGTCCTGCTCTGTTGCCCAGGCTAGAGTGTAGTGATGTGATCTCGGTTCATTGTAACCTCTGCCTCCCAGGTTCAAGTGATTTCCAGCTAATTTATGTATTTCTTTTAGTAGAGACAGGGTTTCATCATGTTGGCCAGGCTGGTCTCGAACTTCTGACCTCCAGTGATCCACCTGCCTCGGCCTCCCAAAGTGCTAGCATTACAGGTGTCCACTGCACCTGGCTTGTATTTGTCTTTATGGTAGATGATTTATATTCCTTTGGGTATATACCCAGTTATGGGATTGTTGGGTAAAATGGTAGTTCTCTTTTTAGCTCTTTGAGGAATTGCCACACTGCTTTCCAGAATGGCTGAACTAATTTACACTACCTCCAACAGTGTATAAGCGTTCCCTTTTCTCTGCAACCTTGCCAACGCCTGTTATTTTTTGACTTCTTTTTATTTGAGACTGGGTCTCACTCTGTCACCCTGGATGGACTACAGAGGCACGCTCACAGCTCATTGCAGCTTTGACCTCCTGGGCTCAAGTGATCCTCCCACCTCAGCCTCCTTAGTAGATGGGACTATAGGTGTGTGCCACCATATCCAGGTAATTTTGGTACTTTTTGTAGAGGTGGGGTTCTGCCATATTGCCCAGGCTTGTCTCTAACTCCTGGACTCAAGCGATCTGCCCACTTCAGCCTCCCAAAGTGCTAGGATTACAGAAATAAGCCACTGTGCCTGGCTTGACTTTTTAATAACAGCCATTCTGACTGGTGTGAAATGGTATCTCATTGTGGCTTTGATTTGCATTTCTCTAATGATCAGTGATATTGAGCTTTTCTCATATACATGTTGGCCACATGTATGTCTTCTTTTGAAAAGTATCAGTTTATATCCTTTGCCCACCTATTGATGGGGTTGTTTTTTCTTGTGCATTTGTTTAAGTTGCTTAGAGATGCTGGATACTAGACCTTTGTCAGATGCATAGTTTGCAAATATTTTCTCCCATTCTGTAGGTTGTCTGTTTACTCTGTTGATAGTTTCTTTTGCAGTGCAGAAGCTCTCAAGTTTAATTAGATCCCATCTGTCAATTTTTGCTTTTGTTGCAATTGCTTTTGGCATCTTTATTATGAATCTTTGCTTATTCCTATGTCCAGAATGGCATTGCCTGGGTTGTCTTCTAGGATTTTTATAGTTTCAAGTTTTACATTTAAGTCTTTAATCCATCTTGCATTGATTTTTGTATATGGTATAAGAAAGGGGTCCAGTTTCAATCTTTTGTCTATGGCTAGCCAGATATCCCAGCACCATTTATTGAATAGGGAGTCCTTTCCCCATTGCTTGTTTTTGTCAGCTTTGTTGAAGATCAGATGGTTGTAGGTGTATGAGCTTATTTCTGGGTCCCCTATTTTGTTCCATTGGTCTATGTGTCTGTTTTTGTATCAGCACCGTGCTATTTTGATTACTGTAGTCCTGTAGTATAGTTTGAAGTCAGGAAACATGATGCCTCCAGCTTTGTTCTCTTTGCTTAGGATTGCCTGGGCTATTAGGGCTTTTTTTTTTTTTCCCAGATGAATTTTAAAATAGTTTTTTTGGCCAGGCGTGGTGGCTCATGCCTGTAATCCCAGCACTTTGGGAGGCCGGAGTGGGCGGATCACCTGAGGTCAGGAGTTCAAAACCAGTCTGGCCAACATGGCGAAACCCTCTTTTAGTAGAGATTTTTAGTCTCTACTAAAAATACAAAAATTAGCTGGGTGCAGTGGTGGGCACCTGTAATCCCGGCTACTCGGGAGACTGAGGCAGGAGAATCGCTTAAACCCGGGAGGTGGAGGTTGCAATGAGCTGAGATCATGCCATCGTACTCTAGACTGGGTGACAGAGCAAGACTCTGTCTCAAAAAAAAAAAAAGGAAAAATTTTTTCTAGTTCTGTGAAGAATATCATTGGTGGTTTGATAGGAATAGCATTGAATCTGTAAATTACTTTGGGCAATATGGCCATTTAAACAATATTGATTCTTCCTATCCATGAGCATGGAATGTTTTTCCATTTGTTTGTATCATCTCAGATTTCTTTGAGCAGTGTTTTGGAGTTCTGATTGTAGAGATCTTTCACCTCACTGGTTAGCTATATTCCTAGGTATTTTATTCTTTTTGTGGCAATTGTGAATGGCATTGTATTCCTAATGTGGCTCTTGGCTTCACTGTTGTTGGTGTATAGAAATGCTAGTGATTTTTGTCCATTGATTTTTGTATCCTGAAACTTTGCTGAAGTTGTTTATCAGCTAAAGGAGCTTTTGGCCTGAGACTATGGATTTTCTAGACACAGAATCATGTCATCTGCAAACAGGGACAGTTTTACGTCCTCTCTTCCTATTTCGATGCCCTTTGTTTTTTGCCTGATTGTTTTGGCCAGGAATCCAATACTATGTTGAATAGGAGTGGTGAGAGAGGGCATCCTTGTTTTGGTACCACATTTTCTTTATCCATTCATCTGTTGATGGACACTTAGATTGCTTCCAAATGATGGCTATTGTGAAGAGTGCTGCAATAAACATGGGAGTGCAGACATCTCTTTGGTATACAGATTTTCTTTCTTTTGGGTATACCCAGCAGTTGGATTGCTGGATTACATGGTAGCTATATTTTTGTTTTTTTGAGGAACCTCCAAACTCTTCTTTATAGTGGCTGAGTATTAATAATTTACAGTCCCACCAACAGTGTAGGAGACTCTCTTTTTTCCACACCCTCGTCAGCATTTGTTACTGCCTGTCTTTTGTGTAAAAGCCATTTTAACTGGAATGAGATAACATCTCATTGTAGTTTTGATTTGTATTTCTCTGATTGTCAATGATGTCAAACACCTTTTCATGTACGTTTTCCATTTTTGTGTCTTCTTTTGAGAATGTCTATTCGGCCGGGCGCGGTGGCTCAAGCCTGTAATCCCAGCACTTTGGGAGGCCGAGAGGGGCGGATCACGAGGTCAGGAGATCGAGACCATCCTGGCTAACACGGTGAAACCCCGTCTCTACTAAAAAAAAATACAAAAAATTAGCCACCTGTAGTCCCAGCTACTCGGGAGGCTGAGGCAGGAGAATGGTGTGAACCCGGGAGGCAGAGTTTGCAGTGAGCTGAGATCCGGCCACAGCACTCCAGCCTGGGCGGCAGAGCGAGACTCCGTGTCAAAAAAAAAAAAAAAAAAAAAGAGAATGTCTATTCAACTCTTTTGCCTATTTAAAAAAAATCAGATTATTAGATTATTTTCCTATAGAGTTGTTTGAGCTTCTTATATTGTCTGGTTATTAATCCCTTGTCAGATGGGTAGTTTGCAAATATTTTCTCCTATTCTATGGGTAGTCTCTTCACTTTGTTGATTGCATCATTTGCTGTACAGGAGCTTTTTAACTTGATGTGATCTCATTTGCCTATTTTTGCTTTGGTTGCTTGTGCTTGTGGGGTATTACTCAAGAAATCTTTGCCAAGATTGATGCCTTTTGGAGTTTCTCCAATGTTTTGTTTCAGTAGTTTCATAGCTTCAGGTCTTAGATTTAGGTATTTAATCCGTTTTGATTTGATTTTTGTATATGGCAAGAGATATATGAGTCTAGTTTCATTCTTCTGCATATGGATATTCAGTTTTCCCAGCATCATTTATTGAAGAGAGTATCTTTTTCCCAGTGTATGTTCTTGGCACCTTTGTCAACAATGAGTTCACTGTATTTGTGTGGATTTGTTTCTGGGTTTTATATTTTGTTCCATTGGTCTATGTGTCTGTTTTAATGCCACTACCAGGCTGTTTTGGTAACTGTAGCTCTGTAATATAATTTGAGGTCAGGTAATGTGATTCCTCTAGTTTTGTTCTTATTGCTTAGGACAGCATTGGCTATTCTGGAGTTTTATTGGTTCTATAAACATTTTAGGATTTTTTTTTCTGTTTCTGTGAAGAATGTCATTGGTATACTGATGGAAATTTTATTGAATCTGTAGATTGCTTGTACCTTACAGATCTCCTGGCCTGTAAGGTTTTCTCTGAAAAGTTTGGTGCCACATGTATTGCAGCTCCATTGTATGTTATTTGTTTCTTTCCTCTTGCTGCTTTTATGATCCTTTGTTTGTCCTTGACCTTTGGGGTTCTGATTATTAAATGCCTTGACATAGAGTTCTTTGCGTAGTGATATGATTTGGCTGTGTCCCCAACCAAATCTCATCTTGAATTGTAACTCCCACATTTCCCATGTGTCATGGGAGGAACCTGGTGGGAGGTGACTGAATTATGGGGGTGGATCTTTCCTGCACTGTTCTTGTGAGAGTGAATGAGTTTCATGAGATCTGAATGTTTTAAAAATCTAGGGTTTTTCTGCACAAGGTCTCTCTTTTTCCCTGCTGCCATCCATGTAAGATGTGACTTGCTCCTCCTTGCCTTCTGCCATGATTGTGAGGTCTCCCCTGCCACGTGGAACTGAGTCCAATTAAACCTCTTTCTTTTGTAAACTGCCCAGTCTCGGGTATGTCTTTATCAGCAGTATGAAAGTGGACTAATACAATAAATTGGTACCAGAAATGAGATGCTGCTGAAAAGATACCCAAAAATGTGGAAGTGACTTTGGAACTGGGTAACAAGCAGAGTTTGGAACAGTTTGGAGGGCTCAGAAGAAGACAGAAAAAATGTGGGAAAGTTTGAAACTCCCTAGGGACTTGTTTAATGGCTTTGCCCAAAATGCTGATAGCAATCTGGACAAGAAAGTCCAGGCTGAGGTGGTCTCAGATGGAAATGAGGAACTTGTTCGGAACTGGAGCAGAGGTGACTCTTGTTATGTTTTAGCAAAGAGACTTGGTGGAATTTTGCCCCTGCCTTAGAGATTTGTGGAACTTTGAACTTGAGAGATGATTTAGGGTATCTGGCAGAAGAAATTTCTAAGCAGCAAAGCATTCAAGAGATAACTTGGGTGCTGTTAAAGGCATTAAGTTTTATAAGGGAAGAAAAGCATAAAACTTTGGAAAATTTGCAGCCTTACAATGCCATAGAAGAGAAAATCCCATTTTCTGAGGATAAATTTAAGCCCACTGAAGAAATCTGCATAAATAACAAGGGGCTGATGCTAATCCTCAAGGCAATGGGGAAAATGTATCCAGGGCATGTCAGAGGTCTTCAGGGCAGGCCCTCCATCACAGGCCCAGAGGCCTAGGAGGAAAAAGTAGTTTTGTGGGCCAGGTCCAGGGTCCCAGTGCTATGTTCAGCCTAGGGACTTGGTGCCCAACATCCCAGCCACTCCAGCCATGGGTGAAAAGGGTCAATGTAGAGCTTGGGCTGTGGCTTTAGAGGGTTCAAGCCTCAAGCCTTGCCACATGGTATTGAGACTGCAAGAACACAGAAGTCAAGAATTGAGGTTTGGGAACCTCTGCCTAGATCTCAGAGGATGTATGGAAATGCCTGGATCCCCAGGCAGAAGTTTGCTGCAGGCGCAGAGCTGTCATGGAGAATCTCTGCTAGGGCAGTGTGGAAGGGAAATGTGGCGTTGGAGCCTTCTCATGGAGAACCTCTTGCCAGGGCAGTATGGGAGGGAAATGTGGGGTCAGAGCCCCCACAAAGAGTTCCTACTGGGGCACCACCTGGTGGAGCTGTGAGAAGACGGTTACTGTCCTCCAGACCCCAGAATGGTAGATCCACTGACAACTTGTACTGTGTGCCTGGAAAAGCTGCGGACACTCACTGCCAGCATGTGAAGGCATTCAGGAGGGAGGCTATACCCTGCAAAGTCACAGGGCTAGAGCTACCCGCTACCCAAGACCATAGCAACCCATCTTTTGCATCAGTGTGACCTGGATATGAGACATAGAGTCAAAGGAGATCATTTTGGACCTTTAAGATTTGTCTGCCCTGCTGGATTTTGGATTTGCATGGGGTCTATAGCCCCTCTCTTTTGGCCAGTTTCTCCCATTTGGAATGGCTGTATTTACCCAATGCCTGTACCTCCATTGTATCTAGGAAGTTAGTAGCTTGCTTTTGATTTTACAGGCTCATAGGCAGAAGGGACTTGCCTTGTCTCAGTTGAGACTTTGGACTGTGGACTTTTGAGTTAATGCTGAAATGAGGTAAGACTTTGGGGGACTGTTGGGAAAGCATGATTGGCTTTGAGATGTGAGGATATGAGATTTGGAAGGGGCCGAGGTTGGGATGATATGGTTTGGCTGTGTCCCCACCCAAATCTCATCTTGAATTGTAACTGCCACAATTCCCACGTATTGTGCGTGGGACCCAGTGGGAGGTAATTGAATCATGGGAGCTGGTCTTTCCCCTGCTGTTCTCACAATAGTGAATAAGTCTCAGGAGATCTGATGGTTTTATCAAGAGGAGTTCCCCTGCACAATCTCTGTCTTTGCTTGCTGCCATCCATGTAAGACATGACTTGCTCCTTCTTGCCTTCCACCTTGATTGTTAGGCCTCTGCAGCCACGTGGAACCATAAGTCTATTAAACCCCTTTCTTTTGTAAATTGCCCAGCCTCGGGTATGTCTTTATCAGTGGTGTGAAAATGGACTAATAGACCTTCTTAAGTTAATTTTTAGGTATTTAAATTTATTTGTGGCAATTTTAAATAGGATTTCTTTTGTTGTTTGTTTCTTATTCACATTGTTTACTGTTGGTATATAGAAATGCTACTGATTTTTCTATGTTGATTTTGTATTATACAACTTTACTGAATTTGTCAGTTTGATGGTTTTTTGATGGAATCTTTAGATTTTTCCAAATATAGGATTATATCATCTGCAAACAAGGATAATTTGACTTCTTCCTTTTCAATTTGGATGCCCTGTATTTCTTTCTCTTGTCTGATTGCTCTAGCAAGGACTTCCAGTACTATGGTGAATAACAGTAGTGAAAGTGGGCATCTTTATCCTGTTCCATATCTTAGAGGAAGGGCTTTAAGTTATTCCGCATTTAGTATGATACTATCTATGGGTCTGTCATATATGGCTTTTATTATGTTGAGGTATGTTCATTCTATACCCAGTTTTCTGATGGTTTTTTGTCCTGAAGGGATGTTGAATTTTATCAAATGCTTTTTCACCATCAATTGAAATAATCATATAGTTTTCATTCTTTATTTTGTTGCTAAGATCTATCACGTTGATTGATTTGTGTTTGTTGAACCAGTTTTTCGTCCCAGGGATAAATCCCACTTGATCGTGATGAATTATCTTCTTAATGTTTTGTTTAACTTGGTTTGCTAGTATTTTGTTGAAGATTTATGCATGAATATTTATCAAAGATAATGGCCTGTAGTTTTCTTTTTTTGAAGTGTCTTTGTCTGGTTTTGGTATCAGAGTAATACTGGCCTCGTAGAAAAGAGTTTGATGGTGTTCTATCCTCCTCTGTTTTTTGAGAATAGTTTTAATAGAATTGGTATTAGTTCTTTAAATATTTCATAGAATTAATCAGTAAAGCCATCAGGTCCTGGGCTTTTCTTTTGTGGGAGACGTTTTATTATATCTTTGATCTCATTAGACTAATATTCTAAGTGAAGTAACTTAGGAATGGAAAACCAAACATCATATGGCCTTTAATTATCATTGACCTTAAAGACTGCTTTTTTTCATATTCCTTTAGACAAGTCAGACTGTGAAAAATTTGCTTTCACTATACCTTCCATTAACAATTCAGCTCCTGCAGCTAGATATCAATGGAAAGTTTTACCTTAAGGAATGATTAACAATCCTACTATTTGTAAGTTGTTTGTCGGTACTGTGTTACAACCTATCCAACAGACTTTTAAAAATAATTACATTCTTCATTATATGGATGATACACTGATTGCTGCCCCCACTAAAGATGAATTAATTCAATGTTTTACTTCTTTAAAATTAGCTGTTGCCAGTGCAGGACTCCGCATCACTCCTGATAAAATTCAACAAGCCACTCCTTTTCTGTACTGAGGAATGCAGCTAGAAGCTCACTCCATTAAGCCCCCAAACATCCAACTTTGTACTGACAATTTAAACACCTTAAATTATTTTCAAAAATTACTAGTGACATCAACTATCTCAGACCAACCCTAGGCATCCCTACTTATGCATTATCTCATCTATTTGCTACTTTATCAGGAGATACAGATTTAAACAGTCCTCGCTCTCTATCTGAACCAGCAAAACAAGAGTTGTCTTTTGTAGAACAAAGAGTGAGAGAGGCACAAGTCTCTCATATTGACCCAAATTTGCCTTTACAATTTTTAGTTTTTCCTTCCATCCACTTTCCTACGGGACTTACAGTACAAAATGATTCTCTAGTTGAAAGGGTATTTCCTCCTAATTCGGCCTGTAAAACTCTTTCATTATATCTTGATCAAATGGCCACTTTGATTGGGTTAGGACGTCAACATATCACTAAAATTTCTGGCTTTGATCCAAACATTATTGTGGTCCCTTTGTCAAAAAATGAAGTTAAAACTGCCTTTTCTACATCTTTGTGCTGGCAGACTAATCTGGCTGACTTCACTGGCACTATTGATAATCATTTGCCTAAGTCAAAATTCTTTCAATTTCTGTGAAATACTTCCTGGATTCTACCAAAACTTACAAGTTCATCACCACTAGAGGCAGCTGTTACCATTTTTACTGATAGATCCAGTAATGGAAAGGCAGGGTATGTAGGACCTAAAGATAAAGTCGTTTCTACTCCATACACTTCTACTCAAAAAGCCGAGTTGTTTGCTGTTATCTCTGCATTACAGGATTTTGATCAGCCTCTTAATATTGTCTCTGACTCAGCTTATGTAGTCCATGCCACTAAGGCAATAGAAACAGCTACTACCAAAAATATTACTGACACTAATCTATTTTCCTTGTTTCCTTTGTTACAAAAAAATGTCAGAAACTGAAACCACCCTTTTTTCATCACTCACATTCGATTTCATACTAATTTCCCTGGACCTTTATCCAGTGGTAATCATAACGTTGATACTATAGTTTCTCTAGCCATTATAGATGCAGAACAATTTCATCAACTCACCCATACTAATGCCTCATTCGTGAGAGAATATTAAACATAAATATTCTCTCATTTGGAAACAAGCTAAACAAATTGTACAACACTGTTCTCAGTGTCAGGTTCTTGTCTTACCCACATAATCTCCCGGAGTTAATCCCCAAGGCCTTTCTCCTAATGCTGTTTGGCAAATGGATGTTACTCATGTTCCTTCTTTTGGAAAATTAGCTTATGTGCATGTCGCAGTTGACACCTTTTCCAGTTTCATCTGGGCTACCTGTCAAACTGGAGAAGCCACTTCTCACATTAAAAAACATATGTTTTCATGTTTTGTGGTTATGGCAATTACTAGTGAGCTCAAAACAGACAATAGTCCAGCCTATTGCAGTAAATCTTTTAAAAATTGTCTTGATCAGTGGCATATTAAACACATTACTGGTATCCCTTATAACCCACAAAGCCAAGCTATTGTAGAAAGAACTAACAAAACTTTAAAATTACAATTACTTAAACAAAAAGAGGGGAATAAGGAGTTGTCTATCCCTCACATACAAATAAACTTGGAATTGCTCACATTAAATTTTCTTAATATTCCTAAATCTAGTTCTGTTACTGCTGCTGAAAAACATTTTTCTGGTAACTATCCCCATGGTAAACCAAGGAAGGGAAGTATGGTGGAAAGATGTTCAATCTAATTTATGGTCAAAAGATTCTATTTTAATGTGGGGAAGAGGCTATGCTTGTGTTTCCCCATGTGAACATCAATCTCCTGTTTGGATTCCTGCTAGACACCTGAAATTGTGTCTTGAAGATGCATGCAACAACAAGACAGAGAAATTTGCTGGAAAAAATGCCACAGCAGGAAACAACTAACACATCCAATCATCAAAAAGAAGAAAATGACCACGCTAACTCCTTTACAACAGACAATCCAGTCAATCATCCTGAACAACTTGTCTGCAGCGATCCAGGTCTGGCTCAACCTCTGCCTCCTCCTGATGACACTGATCCTTCTACCATCTGTCACCCCACAGACTGTTGAAAACCATACATATTGAGCCTATATTCCTTTTCCTCTTCTTATTCGAGCCATGACATGGATGGACGCCCCTATCGAGGTCTATGTTAATGATAGTATTTGGATGCCTGGTTCTGTAGATGATCATTGTCCTGCCCAACCTTCAGAACAAAGAACACCTTTAAATATCACTTTAGGTTTTAGGTATCCACCTTGTGCCTGGGACCCGCTAATGGATGTCTCTCATTAGATATTCAAACTTGGGCAGTTACACTACCATCTAGTCACTCTGTCCCTCTTTTAGGAAACTTGGTATCAGGGCTCTCATTAAAACCTCTAAGACAGATTAAAGTAAGAATCACTGATTATATTCACACATCCCAATATAAGCCTTTAGGACCTGCGTGTCCCCTGAACTTGTCTTCCAATGCTGACAAATTAATATGGAAGGACTGTGTTAGTTCAGAAGGAACTGTGTTATTTAATTCTTCTCACTACACCATTGCTGATTGGGCTCCTAAAGGTCATATTACTAATGATTGCTCTCAAGGTCACAGAGATTATCAACATTTTCTCAATGATATTACTTATCAAAAAAGTAATGATAACCCTCCACTATTATATCGTATGTTTAACTCTTTTTTTCCTTTTAAGTGGAAAGGGGCAGGAGTTGCCTCTCCAAAGCCAAGGCTCGTTGTTCCCCACTTAGGACCTGAACATTCAGAATTATGGAGATTAACCATAGCTATGACTGGTTGAGACTTTGGGCTGGAGAAAGTGTTATAAGTAAATCTACCTTGTCACCTCGAAAACTAAGACAACAGATTGATTTACACTACTATTTTCACACAGCCAAAAATATCACTATGGCAGTCGTCAAAAGGTCAATTCAAAGATGGGACAGTAAAGATTATGAGGACTTCTACCCCCCTGTTGCTGATGTCCCCCCACCACCTCTCATTCAACCTATTCCCCTCACTCCACATTCACAAAAAAGAGTACTATCCCAAAATATATATACTCTCTATATTGGAGTCCAACAAAACTATCCCACCTAAAAGTTGTGTTAGACCACCATATATGTTATTAGTACAAAAGATGCATATTATTTTAAAAAAATATTTACCTGTGTTAATTGTTACTTGTATACTTGTTTTGACTCATCCTTTAATCAATACCATAGTATTTTAATAGTCAGAGTCAGAGAAGGTATTTGGCTCCCTGTAGCCTTACATAGGCCTTGAGAATCTTCCCCTTCTATCCATGTTATTAACAATATTCTACAAAAAATTCCTAAAAGGAGTAAATGATTTATTTTTACATTAATTGCAGTAATAATGGGCTTGATTTCTGTTACTGTGACTGCTGCTACTGCTGGAGTTGCATAACATCAATCTATTCAAACTGTTCATTTTGTGGATAAATGGCAAACAAATTCTACTCAAATGTGGAATTCTCAGTCAGGTATTGATCAAAAATTGGCCAATCAAATTAATGATCTAAGACAAGCTGTTATATGGATGGGAGATAGAATTATGAGTTTACAACATAGATTAAAAATGCAATGTCTTTGGAATACTTCTGGTTTTTGTATAACTCCGTTTCAATATAATGAGTCTGTTCACAATTGGGAATTGGTAAAATGCCATTTACAAGGAAGTGAAGATAATTTAAGTTTAGACATAAGCAAACTAAAAGAACAGATTTTTGAGGCCTCTCAAGCACACTTAACTGCTTTACCCAGTGTTGAAGTTTTAGACGGTATCTCTGAGGGGTTATCTAATCTCAACCCCATTCAATGGGTAAAATCTTTGGGAGGATCCACTATTGTTAATTTTGTTCTGTGTATAATTTGTGCTATTGGTTTATTGTTCATGTGTAAAATTGGAAAAAGTATTCTTCAATCTAGTCGTAATCAGCACCAAGGTATGATTGCTATGGTTCATTTAAATCAGAGAAAAGGGAGAGATGTAGGGAGACCCCCTGAAACTATTGCTATGCAATAAAAGATGAAATGTTGCTGATTGTTGTAAATACAAAACTGAATGCAGGATTGTGTAAAGACAATGCCAGGTTGGACTGTCAGAATGAGCCAACAGCACATGATGTGCTTCCCCCTGCAGAGAGCCTGTGAACGGACGTGCAGTCAGGGAGGTTTCACATCACTAAGATTCCTATCCCAGAAAAGCAGATGTTCATAGCTCTGGGAATGGAATGCGACCCTTGTGGAGAGCCTATAAACACACACATGAGAGGCACCTGTCCTTATGGATAAGATAGGGCTATAAACGCCCTCATCTTGCCACAGCTCTTCTAGATCTCTTTAGGGTTAAGGCATACTCCCTTCTGAGAATTTCTGGTCTAATTGGTTGTCTAGCTTCACATCCTGTTGCTATGGATTGTTTGTAACCAGCTTTTGCTGCAACTGTTACTGCTGATTAATATCTGGCTAATCATAGGTTATGGAAAGACTATGTTTCTGTTTTAAGTCTCTGTTAGAAACTACTGATGTACGCACTATTTTGTAAATTCTTTTTTTTTTTTTTTTTGAGATGGAGTCTCGCTCTGTCACCCCGGTTGGAGTGCCGTGGCCGGATCTCAGCTCACTGCAAGCTCCACCTTCCGGGTTTACGCCATTCTCCTGCCTCAGCCTCCCGAGTAGCTGGGACTACAGGCACCCACCACTTCGCCCGGCTAGTTTTTTGTGTTTTTTTTAGTAGAGACGGGGTTTCACCATGTTAGCCAGGATGGTCTTGATCTCCTGACCTCGTGATCCACCCTTCTCGGCCTCCCAAAGTGCTGGGATTACAGGCTTGAGCCACCGTGCCTGGCCCTATTTTGTAAATTCTTATCTCTGTATACTTTACTTCTGCATACAGATGCTATGTTAAAGAATTACTTCATCCCCATGTGACCATCTAACCTCATAATCAAATGACCCTAAATCCCTCACTAACCTACCCCCGCCCTCACTGAATATAATAATAAATGCTGGTATATCCAGTGCATTGGTGGCACCATGGGACCAGAAGGCGGTAACCCCCCTGGACCCAGCTTTCACTATCTTGTGTGTGTCTATTATTTCTTGACCTGCTGATCCGCCTGGGAACAAAGAAAGAGCCCTGTTGCATTGCAGGCTGCTGGCCAGATCCTGCAATATTCAGTCCCATCCAGGTTGCTGTGAAGGCCATTAATTCATTCCTTTATGGCTGAGTAGTATTCGATCATATACATATATACCACAGTTTCTTTAACCACTTGTTGATTGTTGGGCATTTGGGCTGGTTCCATATTTTTGCAATTGTGAATTGTGCTGCTATAAACATACTGAAATTGAGTGTATTCAGACAAATTCACAGGCTGATAGTTAACTCTAAAAACAGAGTATGGGATCAAACAAATGTTAGTCCTCAATGGAATAAGTGAGGTTGAAACTCCGTCTAATGTATAAGGAAACCATACCATATGAATGACCTAGTGGTTTAAAATAATTAAAAAAAAATTTTCCATAGGTTATTGGGACACAGGTGGTGTTTGGTTACATGAGTAAGTTCTTTAGTGGTGATTTGTGAGATTTTGGTTTACCCATCACTGGAGCAGTATACACTGCACCCTATTTGTAGTTTATCCCTTTCCCCCTGAGTCCCCAAAGTCCACTGTGTCATTCTTATGCCTTTGCATCCTCATAGCTTAGCTCCCACTTATAAGTGAGAATATAAGATGTTTGGTTTTCCATTCCTCAGTTACTTTACTTAGTATAATAGTCTCTAATCTCATCCAGGCCTTGATATTGAGGTTTTTTTTTTTTTTGAGAAATATCCATACTGTTTTCCATAGTGGCTTTAGTAATTTGTGTTTCTACCAGCAGTGTATAGAGTTTACTTTTCTTGAGAGATGGTGGATCATGGCAGACGAGAGGCAGGAATAGATTGCAGCTCTGGATAGAGCAGCATTGTGGAGGCTTGCATTGTTTTGCATTGTGAATTTTAGCTCCAGATCTACTACAAGGACAAAACAGCAATCCTGAGAGGACCCACAGACCCTCTGAAGGAAGCAGACTGCTCCTGCAGGACCCGGGAGACACCCCAAATACTGTGAGTGCCCCAACTGTGGAACTGGGAAAGGGAGACCCTCCTTTCTGGAACACACACCCCCAGTGGCACAGTTGAAGGTCTGTTAGTGAGAGACATTCCGGACTTTATCTGGAGCTGAGTCAAGTTAGCAGAGCTGAGTGAAATACAGGGTAGAGGAAGCAGGAGGGAGGCCCAGGGAGCTCACTGAATCCCCAAGCAGCCTATTCCTGCCTGACACCACAGGGATCTATCAGGAGGGAGGCCAGAGGAGCAGGGGGTAAAACCCCACCAGCAAGAAGGATTTCCCTAGCTGAACTCTGTAACAATTTGAATGTGGCGAGAATTCTCCTAGCCAGAACTCAGGAGAGAGCACGAATCCGGCTTACAGACTTCACAGGCTGGGGGAAGAACTAAAGCCCTTTCCTTTGGCGGCTGGGAAGTGGAAAACCTTGGGCAAGCTTTCAAGCCTGCACTCCGCCTGGAAACAGACCTGGGGCTGTTGTGGGTGGCACGGTGGGAGTGAGACCGGCCTTTGGTTTGGGTGGGAGCTGGGTGAGGCCTGTGACTGCTGGCTTTTCCCCACTTCCCTGACAACCTGCATGACTCAGCAGAGGCAGCCATAATTCTCCTAAGTACACAACTCCAGTGACCTGGGAATCTTACCCCGTCCCCACAGCAGCCACAGCAAGACCTGCCCAAGGAGAGTCTGAGCTCAGACACACCTAGCACTGCCCCCATCTGATGATCCTTCTCTACCCACCCTGGTAGTTGAAGACAAAGGACATGTAATCTTGGAAGTTCTAGGGCCCTGCCCACGGCCGGTCCTTCTCCACACTACTACAGCTAATGCTTTCTGGAAAGCATCACCTCCTGGCAGGAGGTCAACCAGCACAAAAATAGAGCATTAAACCACTAAAGCTAAGAACACTCACGGAAGGTTCTTGCAACCTTCACCACCTCTACCGGCACAGGGGCTGTTATCCACGGTTGAGAGACTCATAGATGGTTCACACCACAGGACCCTGTGCAGAAACCCCCAGAAACAGCCAGGAGCTGGGTAGACTCACTGGGTGGCTAGACCCAGAAGAGAGACAACAATCACTGCAGTTCAGCTCACAGAAAGCCACAGCCACAGGAAAAGGGGGCGAGTACTACATCAAGGGAATACCCTGTGAGACAAAAAAATCTGAACAACAACTTTCAGCCCTAGACCTTCCCTCTGACAGAGCCTACCCAAATGGAAAGGAACCAGAAAAGCAACCCTGGTAATATGACAAAACAAGGCTCGTTACCACCCCCCCAAAATCACACTAGTTCAACAGCAATGGATCCAAACCAAAAAGAAATCCCTGACTTACCTGAAAAAGAATTCAGGAAGTTAGTTATTAAGCTAATAGGGGAGGCACCAGAGAAAGCAAAGCCCAATGCAAGGAAATCCAATAAATGATACAAGAAGTGAAGGGAGAAATATTCAATAAAATAGGTTGTTTAATTTAAAAACAAAAATTCAGGAGACTTTGGATACACTTTTAGAAATGCAAAATGCTCTGGGAAGTCTCAGCAATAGAATTGAACAAGTAGGAGAAAGAAATTCAGAGCTCGAAGACAAGGTCTTCAAATTAACCCAATCCAACAAAGACAAAGAAAAAAGAATAAGGAAATATGATCAAAGCGTCCAAGAAGTTTGGGATTATGTTAAATGACCAAACCTAAGAATAATTGGTATTCATTAGGAGGAAGACAATTCTAAAAGCTTGGAAAAACATTTTGGGGGGATAATCAAGGAAAACTTCCCCAACCTTGCTAGAGACCTAGATTTGCAAACATACAAAGCACAAAGGACACCTGGAAAATTCATCACAAAAACATCTTCACCTACGCAAATTGTTATCAGGTTATTCAAACTTAAGACCAAGGAAAGAATCTTAAGAGCTGTGAGACAGAAGCACCAGCTAACCTATAAAGGAAAACCTATCAGAGTAACAGTAGACTTCTCAGCAGAAAGCCTACAAGCTAGAAGAGATTGGGGCCCTATCTTTAACCTCCTCAAACAAAACAATCTTCAGCCAAGAATTTTGTGTCCAGCAAAACTAGGCATCCTATATGAAAAAAAGATATAATTATTTTCAGATAAATGCTGAGAGAATTTACCAAGCCACCACTACAAGAACTGCTAAAAGGAGCTCTAAATCTTGAAAGAATCCTGGAAACACATCAAAACAGAATCACTTTAAAGCATAAAGCACACAGGACCTATAAAACAAAAATTCAAGTTAAAAAGCAAAAACAATGTCCAGGCACAGTGGCTCATGCCTGTAATCCGAGCACTTTGCGAGGCCGAGATGGGTGGATCACAAGGTCAGGAGATTGAGACCATCCTGGCTAACACGGTGAAACTCCGTCTCTACTAAAAATACAAAAATTAGCCGGGCGTGGTGGCGGGCGCCTGTAGTCCCAGCTACATGGGAGGCTGAGGCAGGAGAATGGAGTGAACCTGGGAGGCAGAGCTTGCAGTGAGTGGAGATCGCGCCACTGCACTCCAGAGCCTGGGTGACAGAGTGAGACTCTGTCTCAAAAAAAAAAAAAAAAAAAAAGCAAAAACAAAAAACAAAGTACACAAGTAACAAAGAGCATGATGAATGCAATGGTACTTCACTTTTCAATACTAACATTCATAAATGGCCTAAATGCTCTACTTAAAAGATACAGAACTGCAGAATGGATAAGAACTCACCAACCAACTATCTGCTGCCTTCAGAAGACTCACCTAACACATAAGGACTCACATAAAGTTAAAGTAAAGGGGTGGAAAAAAGCATTTCATGCAAATGGACACCAAAATTAAGCAGGGGTAGCTATTCTTATATCAGACAAAACAAACTTTAAAGCAATAGTGGTTAAAAGAGACAAAGGGGGACATTATATAATGGTGGAAGGCCTTATCCACCAGGAAAATATCACAATCCTAAACATATATGCACCTAACACTGGACCTCCCAAATATATACAACAATTACTAATAGACATAAGAAATGAGATAGACAGTAACACAATAATAGCGGGAGACTTCAGTACTCCACTGACAGTACTAGACAGGTCATCAAGACAGAAAGTCAACAAAGAAACAATGGATTTAAACTATACCTTGGAACAAATGGACCTAACAGATATCTACAGATCACCTCATCCAACAGCCACAGAATACACATTCTATTCAACAGCTCGTGGAACTTTCCCCAAGATAGACAATATGAAAGTCCATAAAATGAGCCTCAATAAATTAAAAAAAATTTGAAATTATATCAAGCACTTTCTCAGACCACAGTGGAATAGAACTGGAAATCAACTCCAAAGGGAACCCTCAAAGCCATGCAAATACATGGAAATTAAATAACCTGCTCCCGAATGAGCATTGGGTCAAAAACGAAATCAAGATGGAAATTAAAAAAATTTTCAGGACAGGTGCAGTGGCTCATGCCTGTAATCCCAGCACTTTGGGAGGTGGAGGCGGATCACCTGGGGTCAGGAGTTCTCAAGACCAGCTTGACCAACATGCTAAAACTCCATCTCTTCTAAAAATACAAAAATTAGCCAGGTGTGGTGGCAGGTGCCTGCATTCCCAGCTACTTGGGAGGCTGAGGCACGAGAATTGCTTGAACCTGGGAGTTGGAGGTTGCAGTGAGCCGAGATCGCACCACTGCACTACAGCCTGGGCAACAGAGTGAAACTCTCTCTTAATTTTTTTTTTTTCACACTAAATGACAATAATGACACAACCTATCAAAACCTCTGGGATACAGCTAATATCGTGCTAAGAGAAAAGTTCATATTCCTAAACACCTACATCAAAAAGTCTGAAAGAGCACAAACAGACAATCTAAGGTCACACCTCAAGGAACTAGAGAAACAAGAACAAACCAAAACCAGCAGAAGAAAGAAAATAACCAAGATCAGAGCAGAACTAAACGAAATTGAAACAAAAAAAAAAAGTATGAAAGATAAATGAAACAAAAGACTGGTTCTTTGAAAAGATAAATAAGATTGATAGACCATTAGCAAGATTAACCAAGAAAAGAAGAGAGAAAATCTGAATAATTTCACTGAGAAACGAAACAGGAGATATTACAACTCACACCACCAAAATACAAAAGATCATTCAAGGCTACTGTGAACAGCTTTATGCACATAAACTAGAAAACCTACAAGAGATGGATAAATTCCTGGAAAAAATACAACCCTCCTAGCTTAAATCAGCAAGAGTTAGATAACCTGAACAGACCAATAACAAGCAGTGAGATTGAAATGGTAATTTAAAAATTACCAACAAAAAAAGTCCAGGACCAGATGGATTCACAGCAGAATTTGACCAGACATTCAAAGAAGAATTGGTACCAATCCTTTTGACACTATTCCACATGATAGAGAAAGAAGGAACCCTCCCTAATTCATTTTATGAAGCCAGCATTACCCTAATACCAAAACCAGGAAAGGATACAACCAAAAAAGAAAACTATGTGCTGATATCCTTGATGAACATGGATGCTAAAATTCTTAACAAAGTACTAGCTAACCGAATCTGACAACATATCAAAAAGGTAATCCACAATGATCAAGTAGGTTTCATACCAGGGATGCAGGGATGGTTTAATACACACAAGTCAATAAATGTGATTCACCACATAAACAGAATTTAAAACAAACATCACATGATCATCACAATAGATGCAGAAAAAGCATTCAACAAAGTCTAGCATCACTTTATGATCAAAACTCTCAGCAAAATCAGCATACAAGGGGCATACCTTAATGTAATAAAAGCTATCTCTGACAAACCCACAGCCAACATGATACTGAATGGGGAAAAGTTGAAAGCATTCCCCCTGAGAATGGGAACAAGACAAGGATGCCCACTCTCACTACTCCTCTTCAACATAACACTGGAAGTCTTAGCCAGAGCAATCCAACAAAAGAAAGAGATAAAAGGCATCCTAATCAGTAAAGAGGAAGTCAAATTGTCCCTGTTTCCTGATGATATGTTAGTTTACCTTGAAAACCCTAAGGACTCCTCCAGAAAGCTCTTAGAACTGATAAAAGAATTCAGCAGACTGCACGGGGTGGCTCATGCCTGTAATCCTAGCATTTCGGCTGGCCGAGGCAGGTGGATCACCTGAGCTCAGGAGTTCGAGACCAGCCTGGCCAACGTGGTGAAACCCTGTCTCTACTGAAAATACAAAAATTAGAAAAGGCGTGCTTGTGCACACTTGTAATCCCAGTTACTTGGGAGGCTGAGGCAGGAGAATCACTTGAACCTGGGAGGAGGAGGTTGCAGTGAGCTAAGATTGCACCACTGCACTCCAGCCTGGGTGACAAGACTGAAACTCTATCTCCAAAACAAACAAACAAAAAATTCAGCAAAGTTTCTGGATACGAGATTAATGTACACAAATCAGTAGCCCTTCTATACACCAACAGTGACCACGCAGAGGATCAAATCAAGAACTCGACCCCTTTTACAATAGCTCCAAAAAAAAAAAAAAAAAAAAAA
>NW_012115877.1:1279546-1287548 GCF_000951035.1 Colobus angolensis palliatus | reverse complement strand
AAAAAAAAAAAAAAAAAAAGGAATATACCTAACAAAGGAGCTGAAAGGCCTCTACATGGAAAACTATAAAACATTGCTAAAAGAATCAGATGACAGAAACAAATGGAAATGCATCCCATACTCATGGATGGGTAGGATCAATATTGTGAAAATGACCATACCGCCAAAAGCAATCTACAAATTCAATGCAATCCCCATCAAAATAACACCATCATTCTTCACAGAGTTAGAAAAAGCAATTCTAAAATTCATATGGAACCAAAAAAGAGCCTGCACAGCCAAAGCAAGACTAAGCAAAAAGAACAAATCCAGAGGCATCACACTACCTGATTTCAAACTATACTATAAGGCCGTAGTCACCAAAACAGCATGGGACTATTGTAAAAATACACACATAGACCAATGGAACAGAATAGAGAATCCAGAAATAAAGCCAAATTCTTACAGTCAACTGATCTTTGACAAAGCAAACAAAAGCATAACGTGGGGAAAGGACTGCCTTTTCAACAAATGCTGCTGAGATAATTGGCTAGCCACATGTAGGAGAATGAAACTGGATCCTTATCTCTCACCTTATACAAAAATCAACTCAAGATGGATTAAGGACTTAAACCTAAGACCTGAAACTACAACAATTCTAGAGGATAACATTGGAAAACCCCTTCTAGACATTGGCTTAGGTGAGGATTTCATGACCAGAAACTTAAAAGAAATTGCAAAAAAAAAAAAAAAAAAGCAAAGATAAATAGCTGGGACCTAAGTAAAAGTAAACTAAAGAGCTTTTGCATGGCAAAAGGAACAGTCAGCAGAGCCCAGCCTGATTTTGAACTCCTGGGCTCAAGGAATCCTCCCACCTCAACCTCCCAAAGAGCTGGGATTACAGGCCTGAGCCATCAAGCCTGGCCTTCTTTGTCTTTTTAATTACAGCCTTCTGACTGGTTTAAGATGATATCTTACTGTGGTTTTGATTTGCTAATGTTGAGCATTTAAAAATATACCTGTTGGCCATTTGTATGTCTTCTTTCATCACCTATCCTTTGGGCTATTGCAATGACCTCCTAATTAATAAATATGTATTGTGAGAGCATTTTTTGCAACACAAAAAATAGTGACACCCAACAAATCTGACAAAGGATTTTTTTTTAAAAAGACAACTTTCAGTTATGAAAGGCAGTCTGAGGGATAGACATTAGATATCAAGTATCAGTGTTCAGGTTATGAATCTTACAGTTCTAGTAGTTCAGAAGAGGAAGAGATCACTTCGATTTTGGTTATCAGGGAAACATTTATACAAGAGCTTGGTTTTAAGGAACAAGATAGGCAGAGAGCACAGTATGAACAAATGCACATGGCATATTTGTTAGTGGTGATGGCGGAGTAGACTTGTTTGTTTCGAATGGAGAGTTCATGCAGTTTTTCCTAATTGATGATAATTATCACTTTGGGTGCTTGTTAAATATACGATTAGCAAACCTCTGGATTAGAAATTTTGATTCAATTGGTCTGAGTGAGGATATAGGAGTCAGTGTTTTTAACAAGCATATCAGATGATTCTTAGGTTCAGGGAAATTTGGGAAACACAGAACTGTAGAGAGAATAATGGCAGAATTATCCTGCCAGGTGGAATGGAAAGTAGGTGCTAGATTATGTGAGACTTTCAAAGCCAGGTGCAGGAGCTCAGAATGTTGCCACTGAATATGAGCAATATCTAACATTTGGAAGTCTGTGACTATCTCCTGCTTTCCATACTGGAAATGCTGCCAGTACTATGACTGTGGATAGCATAGGTTATGAGCTGTTGTCTTGTTTACACTGGCGGAACTGTCAGGTTTACCTGGACTCTGCAAAAATATGTAGTTGCAGGAATGAGACCTTTAACTTCATAGCTCAAGCAAGGGCCTGTGTCAATCAAGTGCACTGATTTTTCAATTTGTCCCCACTCTAGCCTGTAATCAGTGATTTCAGCACCATTGCATACAGGAATGTGAAAGATGCAACAGACACAAAAATTGAGTTCTTTCTCTAGGTAGTCACTATACTAGATACTGTCAAGAGTTACAGCATGATCCTTTCAGTGTCAAAGCTTATAATCTATTAAATGCTATGAGATACAGACAAGTGTAGAAATAATTAAGCATAAGGCAGTATACTATAATTAACATTAAAAGGCTCAAATAAAACTAAGAAAAAGGATCTTCTAATTTTACATATTAGATGAATGCCTTTAAAAATGTATTAAAATTATTTTTAAGTGAGTTACTTAAAAAAGAGCAAACTTACATATACTAATGTTGCTTTATATTACTATTGGTTACTGGGATGAAACACAAACCCCAGTATTCTCTGGCCTTTATACAGTGATACAGTAATGTAATCATACCTGTCATCTATTATTAAGAGACTAAGGCTTTTTGTTAATGCTACATATACCCTGCTAGAGTCTGGGAAAAAGGGAAGAAAATTTTAAAGAGACTTACATGGCTAAATAATTAGGCCTTTTTTTTTTTTTTTTTTTTTTTTAGAGCTTAGTTTGAATGTGAAAATATTCACATGGATGTAAAAAAGTTATTTTCTGGTTTTTGTTTTTTTTTTTGAGATGGAGTTTCGTTCTTGTTGCCCAGGTTAGAGTGCAATGGCGCCATCTTGGTCCACCGCCACCTCCGCCTCCCGGGTGCAAGTGATTCAGTGATTCTCCTGCTTCAGTCTCCCGAGTAGCTGGGATTACAGGCATGCGCCACCACACCTGGGTAATTTTGTATTTTTAGTAGAGACAGGGTTTCTCCATGTTAGTCAGGCTGTCTTGAACTCCTGATCTCAGGTGATCTGCCTGCCTCGGCCTCCTAAAGTGCTGGGATTACAGTTGTGAGCCACTGCGCCCAACCAAAAGTTTGTTTTTTTTAAAGCTTCATTATCTTATAGTCACATTTCTTATGTGTCATACTGTATAGTTACATGCAAGCAAACATGACCAGAGATTTCCCAATGACGCTTTAAAAAATGCTAAGTTCTATAAATTGATTTAACTTTATCTCTTATTTTAGTTTTAAAAATTAAATTAGTGACCTATTGATATTCTACTTGGTTTTCCAAATGTATTACTCTCCTCAAATATAGGCTCTGTAGAGCAGGATTAGCATTGCTATAGCCTTCCTAATACCATTGGTATTACATCCTAGGTGTGTTCCAGAAACCATGATCCAAGATTTGTGGGATTCTAATTCTAAACTCTGACTCCTTAGGGAGTTCCAGAGTTTCCAAAAAAGGTTCTAAAAAAATTACTGTGCTTTTATAATAATCATAAATTAATAACAATAAATTGATAACATACTCCCCAACTAACAACAACACAGTTTGGACCCTTTCAGGTTAGTACAGATGTACCACATTGAGAAGGAGGGCCTGGGACTGATGCAGTTTCACACTTCATTGAAAGATCCAAACTACAAACAAACAAATAAGCACACATACAAATGATTGTGCAGGCATGATCACTTCCCACCTTGACGGGAAGTAGCAGCATATATCCATCCAAAGTGAAATGGACTACAAATGGGACAACATAACTATATAACTTCTCTATCCCTATTTGCTGTTTTTAACTAGAAATTGTGTATTCTACAGGAATTTGTTTACTCGATCTGTATTTCACTTCAGAGCCAGGGTGCCCTTGTGTGTCATCGTGGTTACCGTTTGCTTTTTTGACACATACAAGTGCTTCAGGGTTTCCATTAGCAACAGAATTTTCTATTAAAATATACAAAATCAAATTTAAAGTATTTTGTAAATAGTTTTAAAGGTGCTTCTCTAAAATTATACAAAATAATTTGAGAAGACTGTTAAAACACTTAAAGTAACAGAAGACTCAAAATGTAGTAATCATGTCAATTAATTTTTAAATTTTATTTACAGACTTAAAAAAAATTGTGGTTTCAATTACTAAGTAAGAAACAACTGGCCAGGCTCGGTGGCTCCTGCCTGTAATCTCAGCGCTTTGGGAGGCTGAGGTGGGAGGATCACTTGAGGCCAGGAATTCATGACCAGCCTGGGCAACAAAGTGAGACCCTGTTTCTTCAAAAAATAAAAAATGTAGCTGGATATGACGGTGCATGCCTGTAGTCCCAGCTACTCGGGAGGCTGAAGAGGGAGGTTTGCTTGAGCCCAGGGGTTCAAGGCTGCAATGAGCTATGATTGCTGTCAGTGCACTCCAGCTCGGGTGACAGAGTGAGACCCAGAATCTAAAAAATGAACAAAGTAAAAAAAGAAACAATTGGTTGACCAATATTTGATTATATACTAAAAGAAAATCACTCTTTCTGCTTTAATATCATTTAATATATAAAAAATCAAAAGTTACAAAACAGGAAATGTAGGCTTAGTCATACAAATCATACAAAGAAGCCTCACTGCATAGGACATTGGTTTCTCTGGACTTTGTCTTACCATTCAAGGGTGGAGGACAGCAAGATGCAGGAGAAAGAGTAGGTGTTTGAATAGTCAATATATCTGAAGGCTAAGAGAAAGAAAAAATACGTTATGACTGTACTGAATTAAAGTTCAGTTTTGTAAAACATTTAGTAATATGATACAGCTCATTTCAGTCTTCAGTTTAAAATGTTTTCCATCTTTCTTTTCTCACCTGTCTAGACTATAAGTGGGTTACAAAAGACTCTCAGTTTATATGCAGTACCAGGTTGCAGGTGATTATATAGAAATTCCCTTTTGTTGCCACTGTAAATTATGTTCCAGAGATTCACTGAAGGGATAAAAGCAAATTTATTCAATTTATTTATAGGTAGCTTATCATTTAAAAAAATTTTTTTGAGTGGAGTCTTGCTCTATCGTCCAGGCTGGAGTGCAGTGGTGCAATCTTGTCTCACTGCAACCTGCACCTCCCGGGTTCAAGCGATTCTCATGCCTCAGCCTCCCAAGTAACTGGGATTACCAGCCTGTGCCACCAAGCCTGGCTAATTTTTGTATTTTTAGTAGAGACGGGGTTTCACCATGTTGGCCAGGCTGGTCTTGAACTCCTGACCTCAAGTGATCCACCCGCCTTGGTCTCCTAAAGTGTTGGGATTACAGGCATGAACCACCATGCCCAGCTTGCTTATAAATGTTATTGGTTTCCATGATATCTCATGTATATACTAAGAAATAACAACTTTGGAAACGAAGTTGGTCTAGTTATCTATTTCAATAGTAAAATAATATATGCCCCTTGAATTAACCATAAAATCATAAGATATCAGTCAGTAAACATGATTTATTACTAGAAACTGCAGAAACTCAAGTAATTTCTTGGGTTTAGGTGATAGTATTATCCCAATGCCAATTTCCTAGTTTTGATAATTGTACTATGGTTATGTAAAATATTAATCTTAGGAGAAGCTGAGTGAAGATTTAACATGGGAACTCTCTATACCTTTTTTTTTTTTTTGCAGCTTCTAGTGAGTCTAAAATTATTTCAAAATAAAATATTAAAAAAAATAATGATGCCTTACCATCTGAATTTTCACTGACTTCTAAACTGTAACTTGAAATGTATGTTCCACCATTATGTTTGGATGGTTCTGCAAAGAGAAATAAAATCAAAATTATTCTTGAATAAACTTAAAAGTCTCCCACTTGAATGTTATCTCATGAGTTAACAAAAATTTTTCACAGAGGAAAAAATATAAACATGAAACAATAGTGTATTAATAACCAGATATTAATAAAGATAATGAAAACATAATTCAAGTTACATGTTTGGAATATTGGACATGAAGCATTTAAATAAATATTGTAAAGTTATTTGCAAGAGACTGAAAAGCTAAGTATATGTACCGTAAAGTTGATTTCTCTAGTTTGGAGAGAAAATAATTTGTATGAATATAATTTCTTAAGCTGACTTTTATCATTGATGTGGCCTTCTAATTGTGGCCTCCATATTAGATATAATCTTACTTAAGGACACATAAAGCTCAATAATTTGTTCATGTGCAAATTAATGAGATAGCAAGAGAGAACTAGAAAAATAATATAGTTTACAACTAAACCCATTTATATGACAGAATATCTCACATATAAATGATTAAGAGAACATTTTATAAAGCTGAGGACAATGAGAGGAAGATTTCTTCTCAATAGTTAATATTAAGACAGAGGGAAAATTTTAAATACAAAAACATTACTTACTCCATCCCATTTTTATACTGTGTGCATGGATCTTTCCCTTTATATATGGTTTTCTAGGGGATCCAGTTTTATCTGGACAGGTAGTATATTTTACTTCTCCACTGGAGTTGCTTCTTCCTTCCTTATTGCAGGCAAAGATCTGTTTAAATAAAAGAGGATGATGTGGCTGACCATTGCAAATAAATGTCTGATTTGAAAATGTTCAGTTTGCAAATATAAAGTAAGTTGAGTGAGCATTTCTAAGAACTAAATACAAAATAAGGTTTAATTTCAAATAAAATACACTCATTTCTCTGGTGAAAAGTATAATTTTATATTAAAATATGACACAAATTTATAAAGTATAGCCACATACCCTTGTATGTAGTACTTCTCTGAAGACTTCTTATAGTGCATGAAAAGTCTTCTCCATTGTATTTCGGCTTAAAATCTAAACCCTAGAAAGACAGTGAACTTTGGAACTGGGCAAGCATGGATTACAACTTCAATTTATTTTCCATCTGGGTGATTCTGAGCAAGTCCCTTAGTGTCTCTGAACTTCGGTTTCTCTGTATAAAAAATGGAAATAATTTCTACTTTGATGGCCTCATTCCTTTGGGAGGATTCAATGAGGTAATGAACGTGAAAGCACTTAGCACATTACTTGCAACATAGAACACTTCTCAAAATTTATCTACTTTATGTAAACTGTGGTAAAATGTACATAATATAATTTACAGCTGCTTTACAAATTTACCAGCCTATTCAGTACAGACTTGAAAGTTCAGGATGGAATGAAATAGTTGCCCATCCTTATCAGGAATCCAGTGATACGAACAAAGGGTAGAAATATGTTGAGGTGCTGAAGATTTATGTGACTATGCAAGGTTGTCTGGTATAGGCCCAAAGTTAAAAACTAACACAATTCTCTGAGTCTCTATGCTATTGTTATGGCTGCTGCTGCTTCTAGCTAATTTGCAGGGACTTGAGTAGTTTTAGATCTTTCTGTGCAGCATTGCCTAACTCCAGCTCTGCACTGGCCCCATCTGGAACACAGGAAGTCAGGAATCACACAATTCCTGACCCAACCTTGGCTCTGTATTGGCTCCCTGCAGAACACAGGGGACTCGGGAATTATGCAATTCCTGAATGAATTGACTGAGTAGAAAGCAAATTGATTAAATTAAAACTCTTCTCAAGTGTGGAATCCATGTAACAAATGCCTAAAACTGAGGTTGAAGATTAAAGCATATGAAAGAAAAATGTACAGATCCTGCTTCCTTCATTTCTAGTACATAAGTAGGGGTGTCATTTTGGTTTGTGTTGGGGCACACCAGTCTAATGACAAATAACGGATTCTTGCTTCTTTTAGCTTAGGAGGCTGAGGTGTTGGAGGCATAGTTCCTGATGTATGGAAGACTGCTATTTAACTGAAATCACTGAAAAATAGATTAAGATTGAAAATTAGTCTCAGATTCTTATTGAAGTACAGACTTAAATATTGTAAACATTTAAATATACTTTAAGCCAAAGTTATTTTTGGCAGCTAATCTGAATGAGTATTTTGTAGAAACACTCAGTCCAAGGATCTTGTGCTGTTTTATGATACTCATATAGCAACGTTTGAAGTCTTCATCTTTGCCTTTAATAATAGACACAAAATATTAGAATATCATAAAATGCTACAGTTAACAACAAAAATTCAACATAACATTAATAATCATCCACAATCAAGTGCTTTTTTTGTTTTTTATTATTATTATACTTTAAGATCTAGGGTACATGTGCATAACGTGCAGGTTTGTTACATATGTATACTTGTGCCATGTTGGTGTGCTGCACCCATCAA
>NW_012115877.1:1277776-1278401 GCF_000951035.1 Colobus angolensis palliatus | reverse complement strand
CACTCTGATGGTAGTTTCTTTTGCTGTGCAGAAGCTCTTTAGTTTAATTAGATCCCATTTGTCAATTTTTGCTTTTGTTGCCATTGGTTTTGGTGTTTTAGACATGAAGTCCTTGCCCATGCCTATGTCCTGAATGGTAGTACCTAAGTTTTCTTCTAGAGTTTTTATGGTATTAGGTCTAACATTTAAGTCTCTAATCCATCTTGAATTAATTTTCATGTAAGGAGTAAGGAAAGGATACAGTTTCATCTTTCTACTTATGGCTAGCCAATTTTCCCAACACCATTTATTAAATAGGGAATCCTTTCCCCATTTCTTGTTTTTCTCAGGTTTCTCAAAGATCAGATGGCTGTAGATGTGTAGTATTATTTCTGAGGACTCTGTTCTGTTCCATTGGTCTACATCTCTGTTTTGATACCAGTACCATGCTGTTTTGGTTACTGTAGCCTTGTAGTATAATTTGAAGTCAGGAAGCGTGATGCCTCCAGCTTTGTTCTTTTGACTTAGGATTGTCTTGGCAATGCGGGCTCTTTTTTAGTTCCATATGAACTTTAAAGCCGTTGTTTCCAATTCTGTGAAGAAACTCATTGGTAGCTTGATGGGGATGGCATTGAATCTATAAATA
>NW_012115877.1:1277048-1277320 GCF_000951035.1 Colobus angolensis palliatus | reverse complement strand
CAGGGATGAAGCCCACTTGATCATGGTGGATAAGCTTTTTGATGTGCTGCTGGATCCCGTTTGCCAGTATTTTATTGAGAATTTTTCATCGATGTTCATCAGGGATATTGGTCTAAAATTCTCTTTTTTTGTTGTGTCTCTGCCTGGCTTTGGTATCAAGATGATATTGGCCTCATCAAATGAGTTAGGGAGAATTCCCTCTTTTTCTATTGATTGGAATAGTTTCAGAAGGAATGGTACCAGCTCCTCCTTGTACCTCTGGTAGAATTCAG
>NW_012115877.1:1276070-1276426 GCF_000951035.1 Colobus angolensis palliatus | reverse complement strand
CTAGTTCTTTTAATTGTGATGTTAGGGTGTCCATTTTAGATCTTTCCTGCTTTCTCTTGTGGGCATTTAGTGCTATAAATTTCCCTCTACACACTCCTTTAAATGTGTTCCAGAGATTCTGGTATGTTGCATCTTTGTTATCATTGGTTTCAAAGAACATCTTTATTTCTGCCTTCATTTTGCTATGTACCCAGTAGTCATTCACGAGCAGGTTATTCAGTTTCCATGTAGTTGAGCAGTTTTGATTGAGTTTCTTAGTCTTGAGTTCTAGTTTGATTGCACTGTGGTCTGAGAGACTGTTTGTTATAATTTCTGTTCTTGTACATTTGCTGAGGAGTGCTTTACTTCCAATTATG
>NW_012115877.1:1255694-1275599 GCF_000951035.1 Colobus angolensis palliatus | reverse complement strand
GTTCTCTGTATTTCCTGAATTTGAATGTTGGCCTGCCCTACTAGGTTAGGGAAGTTCTCCTGGATGATATCCTGAAGACTGTTTTCCAACTTGTTTCCATTTTCCCCCTCACTTTCAGGCGCCCCAATCAGACATAGATTTGGTCTTTTTACAGCATCCCATACTTCTTGCAGGCTTTGTTCATTTCTTTTTCTTCATTTTTCTTTATATTTCTCTTCTCACTTCATTTCATTCATTTGATCCTCAATCGCTGATAGTCGTTCTTCTAGTTGATCGAGTCGGTTACTGAAGCTTGTGCATTTGTCACGTATTTCTCGTGTCATGGTTTTCATCTCTGTCAGTTCGTTTATGGCCTTCTCTGCATTGATTATTCTGGTTATCCATTATTCCATTCTTTTTTCAAGATTTTTAGTTTCTTTGCGCTGGGTATGTAATTCCTCCTTTAGCTCTGAGAAGTTTGATGGACTGAAGCCTTCTTCTCTCATCTCATCAAAGTCATTCTCCGTCTGGCTTTGATCCATTGCTGGCAATTAGCTGCGTTCCTTTGCAGGGGGAGAGGCACTCTTATTTTTTGAATTTCCAGCTTTTCTCCCCTGCTTTTTCCCCATGTTTGTGGCTTTATCTGCCTCCGGTCTTTGATGATGGTGACGTACTGATGTGGCTTTGGTGTGGGTGTCCTTCCTGTTTGTTAGTTTTCCTTCTAATAGTCAGGACCCTCAGCTGTAGGTCTGTTGGAGATTGCTTGAGGTCCACTGCAGACCCTGTTTGCCTGGGTATCAGCATCAGAGGCTGCAGAATATAGAATACTGTTGAACGGGGAGTGTACCTGTCTGATTCTTGCTTTGGAAGCTTCCTCTCAGGGGTGTACTCCACCGTGTGAGGTGTGGGGTGTCGGTCTGCCCCTAGTAGGGGATGTCTCCCAGTTAGGCTACTCAGGGGTCAGAGACCCACTTGAGCAGGTAGTCTGTCCGTTCTCAGATCTCAACCTCCATGTTGGGAGATCCACTGCTCTCTTCAAAGCTGTCAGACAGAGTCGTTTGCGTCTGCAGAGGTTTCTGTTGCTTTTTGTTGTTGTTGTTTAGCTGTGCCCTGTCCCCACAGGTGGAGTCTACAGAGACAGGCAGGCCTCCTTGAGCTGCTGTGAGCTCCACCCAGTTCGAACTTCCCAGCAGCTTTGTTTACCTACTTAAGCCTCAGCAATGGCGGGCGCCCCTCCTCCAGCCTCACTGCTGCGTTGCTGTTAGATTGCAGACTGCTGTGCTAGCAGTGAGGGAGGCTCAATGGGCGTGGGACCCTCTCTGCCGGGTGTGGGATATAATCTCCTGGTGTGCCCGTTTGCTAAGACCCTTGGTAAAGCGCAGTATTGGGGTGGGAGTTATCCGGTTTTCCAGGTGTTGTGTGTCTCAGTTCCCCTGGCTAGGAAAAGGGATTCCCTTCCCCCTTGTGCTTCCCAGGTGAGACGATGCCTCGCCCTGCTTCAGCTTTCGCTGGTCGGGCTGCAGTAGTTGACCAGCACCGATTGTCCGGCACTCCCTAGTGAGATGAACCCAGTACCTCAGTTCAAAATGCAGAAATCACCTGTCTTCTGTGTAGCTTGCGCTGGGAGCTGGAGACTGGAGCTGTTCCTATTTGGCCATCTTGCTCTGCCCCAGGTATATCTCTTTTAAGGAGCACCCCCAGTCTAGTAATGCTGTGTTTCTTGCAGAATCATAGAGGTACTGCCTTGATGGTCTTGGACAAGATTTAAGAGAATTCTCTGGATTACCAGGCCGAGACTGTTGTTCCATTCCCTTACTTTCTCCCAAACAGTCTCTCTTTCTGTTCTAAGTCATGTAATCCTTGGGATGAAGTGACACAAACACCCCTCTGGCCACCACCACTGTGACTGCTCTGGGTCAGACCTGAAGCTAGCACAGTACTGGGTCTCACCCAAGACCTGCTGTAACCACTCCCTCATTATTTCCTATGTTCACTTGATGCCCTGGGGCTCTAAAATCAGCAGGTAGCAAAGCCAGCCAGGCTTATGTCTTTCCCTTCAGGTTGGAGAGGACCCCCAGGCCCTGGATGGGTCCAGGAGTGCCATCTGGGAGGGAGTCAGGGACTAGTGTAAAAATCCTTAGAAGTTTACGTGGTATTTTACTGTATTGTGGCTGAACTGGCACTCAAACTACAAGTTGCAGTTCTCGCTCTTCTCTCACCTTTCCAAAGGCAGAGAAGTTACACCCCGTGGCTACCACCAACTCTTGTCATGAGGAGTACTACCAGACTACTGCTGATGTTTCCTTAAGGCCCAAAGTCTCTTGGTCAGCTTGTGGTGAATGCTGCCTTACCTAGGACTCACCCTTCAGGTCAGTGGATTCCCCTCTGGCCCAGGGCAGGTCCAGAAATGCCATCCAAGACTCATGTCCTGAAATTGGGGATCGCTAAGAGCCTGCTTGGTGATTTACCACACCTTGTGGTATTGTTGGTAACTAATGTGCAAGACTAAGTCCCCTTAGCTTTTCCCTCTGCTTTTCTCAAACAGGAGGAGTTTTGCCCCATAGCCACTACAGCTGGTAATGTGCTGAGTCTCACCTGAAGCCAACAAGTCTCAGAGGCTCACACAAGGCCCTTGATGTAGTACCTTGGTATTGCTGCTTATTATTCAGGGCCCCAGGGCTCTTCAGTTAGCAGGTGACAAATGCTGGCAGGACTGAATTTTTTCCTTCAAGGCACCAGGTTCTCTTCTGGTTCAGGGTGTGTCTAGAAATGTCATCTGGGAGCGAAGGCCTGGAACGATGGTCTCATGACTCTGACCAGAGCCCTATCCTGCTGTGGCTGAGCTGGTATCCAAGATGCAAAACAAAGTCCTCCCCACTTTTCTGTCTCTTTTCCTTAAGCGGAAGGAAGGGGTTTTTTCTTGAGTTGGGAGCTGTGCAGCCTGGGGTTAGGGAAGGGGTGATGCCAGCACACTGTTGGCTGCCCAAGCCGGTCTTTCATTATGTCATGTACCCTCCCAGTTCACTGTTTCTGGGCCTAGTTCAGGCCTAGGACTCACCTAAGAGTTGCTGTCCTTGAGGCCTAGATTGCCTTTCAGGTTTACTTAGAGAACAAGAGCACTTTGGCCCTCAGTGGTGAGGTTTTCAGGCACTACTCAAGTTTGGACCATTGGGATAGGTGGTTTTCCTTTGGCTAGGGCTTGTTTAAATGCCTCCTCTATGGGTGGGCATCAGCTGAGTTGGATCTGCTTTTCTTTCTGCTCTAACAGGAGGGCACCGAGTTCAATGCCTCACAGTTACTGTGTTCTCCCTCCCTTAGAGTCCAGAGATACTCTCAGCACCTCTGGAGTGGGGGGTGGGGTTGTGTCAGCAATTCAGATTTGTTTTTTTGATCTCTTCAGTGCCCCTTCCAGCAATATGATGTTTAAACGAGGTACTATGAGTGCTCATCTGATTTTTGGTTCTTATGCAAGTGTTTTTTTTTTCTTTTTTTCTGTGTGGTGTCCTTGTGGGCGGCACGATTGATGGAGCTATGTATTCTGTCGTTTTGCTCTGTCTCTCTAATGTTACTAACTTTTCAAGAACCAGTTTTTTTTTTTTTTTAAATATCTTTTCAACTTTTATTTTAGGTTCAGGGGGTACATGTGCAGGCTGTTACATGGCTATATTTTGTGACACTGAGGTTTGGGTTAAAAATGATCCTGTCACCCAAGAAGTGAGCATAGGATGCAACAGGTCATTTTTTAGCCCTTTCCCCACTTTCTCTTCTTCCATTAGTGTCCGTGATGTCTATCGTTGCCATTTTCATGTCCATATATACCCAATGTTTAGCTCCCACTTATAAGTGAGAGCATGTGATATTTAGTTTTCCATTCCTCTGTTTTGGTTAGGATTATGGCCTTCAGCTGCATCCATGTTGCTTCAAAGGACACAAATTTATCCTTTTATATGGCCACATAGTATTCCATGGCGTATATTATACACCACATTTTCTTTATCCAACTTACTATTGATAGGCCCTTAGGTTAATTCCAGGTATTTGCTATTGTGAATAGTGCTGCAATGAACATATGAAGACATGTGTCTTTTTTATAGAACAATTTATTTTTCTTTGGGTGTCTACCCAGTAATGGGATTACTGTGTCAAGTGGTAATTCTGTTTAAAATTCGTTGAGAAATCTCTAAACTGCTTCCTACACTGGCTGAACTAATTTACATTTCCACCAACAGTTTATGAGTTTACAAGCATTCCCTTTTCTTTGCAGCTTGACCAGCATCTGTTATTTTTAAAAAATCTTTTTAGTAATAGCTATTCTGGACTCATGCAAGATGGGATCTCATTGTGGTTTTGATTTGCATTTCTCTGACGATTAGTAATGTTGAGCATTTTTTCATATGTTTGTTGGCTGCATGTATGTCTTCTTTTATGAAGTGTCTGTTTATGTCCACTTCCTAATTTTAATTGGGGTTTTTGTATTTTGCTTGTTGAGTTGCACAAGTTCCTTATAGATTCTGGATATTAGACCTCTGTCAGATACATAGTTTGCAAATATTTTCTCCCATTCTGTGCATTGTCTTTTTAATCTGTTGATAGTTTCTTTTGCTGTGCAGATGCTTTTTAGCTTAATCAGGTTCCATTTGCAAGGTTTGTTGTTGCTGCAATTGTTTTTGAGAACTTAGACATAAATTATTTGCCTACACCAAGGTTCAGAATAGTATTTTTTAGAGTTTCTTCTAGGATTTTTATAGTTTGGGGGTCTTCCATTTAAATCTTTAATCCATCTTGAGTTAATTTTTGTATATGGTTAAAAGTAGGGGTCCAGTTTTATTTTTCTGCATATGGCTAGCCAGTTATTTCAGCACCATTTTTGAATAGGCAATCTCTTCCCCATTGCTTATTTTTGTTGACTTTGTTGAAGATCAAATCATTGTAGGTGTGTGGGTTTATTTCTGGGTTCTGTATTCAGTCCATTGACCTACGTGTTTGCTTTATTGTTTTAACCAGGACCATGCTGTTTTGGTCCCTGTAGCATTATATATAGTTTGAAGTTGTGTAATGTGATGCCTCTGGCCTTAAAGAACCAGCTTTTGGTTATGTTGATTTTCTCTTGACTTTTTATTTTTCAATTTCATCGATTTCTGCTCTAATTTCCATCTCCTTTCTTCTTCTTACTTTGGATTCAGTTTGCTCTTCTTTTTCTAGTTTTTTAAGATGAAGATTTAGATTATCATCTTTGACTTGCTGCTGGATTTGGTTTGCCAGTATTTTATTAAGAATTTTTTTGCATCAATATTTATCAGGAATATTGGCCTAAAGTTTTCTTTTTTTTTTTTTGTGTCTCTGCCAGGTTTTGGTATCAGGATGATGCTGGCCTCATAAAATGAGTTAGGGAGGAGTCCCTCTTTTTCTATTGTTTGGAATAGTTTCAGAAGGAATGGTACCAGCTCCTCTTTGTACCTCTGGTAGAATTCAGCTGTGAATCTGTCTGGTCCTGACCTTTTTTGCTTGGTAGGCTATTTATTACTGCCTAAATTTCAGAACTTGTTGTTGGTCTATTCAGAAACTCCACTTCTTCCTGGTTCAATCTTGGCAGGGTATATGTGCCCAGGAATTTGTCCATTTATCCTGGATTTTCTAGTTTGTTTGCAGAGAGGTGTTTATAGTATTCTCCGATGGATGTTTGTATTTCTGTGGGATAAGTGGTGATATCCCCTTTATCATTTTTTATTCCATCTATTTAGTTCTTCTCTGTTTTCTTCTCTATTAGTCTAGCTAGTGATCTATTTTATTAATTTTTTTCAAAAACCCAGCTCCTGGATTCATTTATTTTTTGAAGGATTTTTCATGTCTCTATCTGCTTCAGTTCCACTGTAAGCTTGGTCATTTTTTATCTTCTGTGAACTTTGGGGTTTGTTTGCTCTTGGTTCTCTAGTTCTTTTAGTTGTGATATATAAATTTCCCTCTTAACACTCTTTAGCTGCATCTGAGAGATTCTGGTACATTGTCTCTTTGTTCTCATTGGTTTCAAATAACTTCTTGATTTCTGCCTTAATTTCATTATTAACCCAGCAGTCATTCAGGAGCAGGTTATTCAATTTCCATGTAGATGTTTGTTTTGAGTGAGATTTTAATCTTGAGTTCTAATTTGATTGCATTGTGGCCTGAGAGACTGTTATGATTTCAGTTATTTTGCATTTGTTGAGGAGTGTTTTACTTCCAATTTTGTGATGGATTTTAGAGTAAGTGCCATGTGGCACCGAGAAGAATGTGTATCTTCAGTGTAGAGTTCTGTAGATATCTATCAGATCCACTTGATCTGGAGCTGAGTTCAAGTCCTGAATATTTTTGTTAATTTTCTGCCTTGTCGATCTGTCTAATACTGACAGTGGGGTGTTAAAATTTCCCACTATTATTGTGTAGGAGTCTAAATCTCTTTATCAGTCTCCAAGAACTTGTTTAATGAATTTGGGTGCTCCTCTAGTGGTTGCATATATACTTAGGATAGTCAGCTCTTCCTGTTGAATTGACCCCTTCATCATTATGTAATGCCCTTCTTTGTCTTTTTTTGATCTTTGTTGGTTTAAAGTTTGTTTTGTCAGAAATTAGGATTCCAACCCCTACTTTTTTGCTTTCTATTTTCTTGTTAAATTTTTCTTTAGCCCTTATTTTGAGCCTCTGTGTGTCTTTTCATGTGAGATAGGTCTGTTGAAGACACCATATTGATGAATCTTGACTCTGTATACAGCTTACCCTTCTGTGTCTTTTAATTGGGGCATTTAGCCAATTTACATTTAAGGTTAATATTGTTATGTGTGAATTTGATTCCATCATAATGGTTCTAGATGACTATTTTGTATATATATATATTTGAGATGGATTCTTGCTCTGTTGCCCAGGCTGGAGTACAATGGCATGATATTAGCTCACTGCAACCTCTGCCTCCTGGGCTCAAGCAATTCTTCTGCCTCAGCCTCCCGTGTAACTGGGATTTCAGGCACGCACCACCACACCTGGCTAATTTTTTTTGTATTTTTAGTAGAGACGGGGTTTCACTATGTTGATCAGGCTGGTCTCGAACTCCTGACCTCAAGTAATCTGCCTATCTCAGTCTCCCAAAGTGCTGGGATTACCAGTGTGAGCCACCATGCCTAGCCATGCAGACTTGTTGATGTAATTGCTTCATAGTGTCATTGTGTTTTTCAGTGTGTTTTTGTGGTGGCTGGTAACAATTTTTCCTTTCCATATTTAGTGCTTCCTCCAGGAGCTCTTGCAAGGCAGGCTTAGTGGTGACAAACTCCCTCAGCATTTGCTTATCTGAGAAAAAATTATTTCTCCTTTGCTTATGAAGCTCAGTTTGGCTAGGTATGAAATTCTGGGTTGGAAATTCTTTTAAGAATGTTGAATATTTGCCCCCAATCTCTTCTGGCTTGTACGGTTTCTGCTAAGAGGCCCTCTGTTAGTCTGATGGGCTTCTTTTTGTAGGTGACATAGCCTTTCTCTCTGCCTGCCCTTAGCATTTTTTCCTTCAAATTGATCTTGGAGAATCTGATGATTATGAGTCTTTGGATTGATCTTCTCTTGGAGCATCTTACTAGGGTTCTTTGGGTTTCCTTGATTTGAATGTTAGCCTCTCTAGCTAGGTTGGAGTTCTCCTGGATGATATCCTGAAGTATGTTTTCCAACTTGGTTTTGTTACTTCTGTCTCCTTCAGAAGATTGGTACAGATTGGTACCCCAATCAGTCATAGATTCAGTCTTTTTACGTAATCCGTAGTTCTCAGATATTTTATTAATTCTTTTTCATTCCGTTTTTTTTCTATTCTTGTTTGCCTGTCTTATTTCACAAGATAGTCTTCAAGCTCTGAAATTCTTTGCTTGGTCTATTTGGCTATTTATACTTGTGTTTGCATTGTGAAGTTCTTGTATTGTGTTTTTCAGCTCTATCAGGTTATTAATGTTCCTTTCTAAACTGGTTATTCTGGTTAACAGCTTGTTTAATGTTTTATCATGGTTCTTAGCTTCTTTGCACTGGGTTGGATCATGCTCCTTTAGCTCAGTGAATTTCATTATTAGCAGCCTTCTGAAGCCTACTTATGTCAATTTATCGATCTCAGCCTCTGTCCAGTTCTGTGCCCTTGCTGGAGAGGTGTTGTGATCATTTGGAAGAGAAGATACACTGTGGCTTGTTGAGTTTTCAGTGTTTTTGCATTGATGCTTTCTCATTTTCATGAGTTTATCTAGCTTCAATCTTTGCAGCTGCTGACTTTCAGATGGGGTTTTTGTGGGGAATTTTTTGTTGATGCTATTGTTGTTGTTGGTTTCTGTTTGTTTTTCTTTTAACAGTCAGGCCCTTCTTCCATAGGGCTTCTGTGGTTTGCTAGGTGTCCACTCCAGACCCTATTCACCTGGGTCCCTCCTGCACCTGGAAGTGTCACCACTGGAGGCTGCAGATAGCAAAGATTGCAGCCTGCTCCTTCCTCTGAGAGCTCTGTCTTAGAGGGGCACCAACCTGATACCAGTGGGAACACTCCTATATAAGCTGTCTGGCAAACTCTGTTGAGGGGGCTCAACCAGTCAGGAGGCATGGTATCAGGATCCTGCTTAATGAAGCACTCTGGCTGTCCATTGGAGGAGGGGGTGCACTGTGCTGGGGAAAATTTCCACTCATTCAAACTGCCTGGATTCCTCAGTACCAGCAGGGGAAAGACTAAGTCTGCTGATCTGTGGAGATGGTGGCCACCCTCCCCTTCATGGGGTCCATCTTAGAGATATCAGAATTCCGTTCATAATCCGCTGGCCGGAGTTGCTGAAATTTCCACAGGGACGCCCCACCTGGTGAGGAGGGATGGGTCAGGGTCCAGCCTAAAGGGGCAGTTTGGCCATGATCTGCCACAGCTGCTGTGTTGCATTGCATTGTGGGGAATTCCTCCTGAGTCCAAACTGCCTCATCTCCCCAACTCTGGCAGGGGAGAAATGGCAGACTTGAGCTTTAGTGATGGCTGCTGCCTCTTCCTTCTGGGAGCTCAGTCCTCTCAGGTGACAGGCAGCTGCAGTGATGGCTACTGCCTCTCCCTTGAGGAGCTCAGTTGTCTTAGGCAGCAGGCAGTCACGGTGATGGTGGCCAACCCTCCCCATGGGAACTCAATAATCTTAGGCAGTCTCCTAGGATTATTGAATGACTGCTGAGAATCCGCACAGTTCTGTGCTTGGGACTCAAGACCCTGGTGGCATAGGCTCATGACGGGGACTTCCTGACCCACAGGTTGCACAGATACATGGAAAAAAGCCTGGTTTCATGGGTGGGGTAGCACAGTCACTCACTGCCTCCCTTGGCTAGGGGTGGGAGCTCCCCTTGCCCCTTGTGGCTCCCAAGTGGGCTGTTGCACCACATTGCTTTTCCTCATTCTCCATGGGTTGTGCCAACTGCTTAGTTAGTCCCAATGAGAGAACTTGAATACCTCAGTTGCTGGTGCAGGATTCACTTGCTGTTTTCATTCTTCTTAGTGGGATCCTCTCACCACAGCTGTTTCTAGTTGGCCATCTTGGAAATCCCTGCTCCTTTTAATCCCTGATAATTTCCCTTCCTCTGAAGTCTCCTTTTCAGAATCGATATATGTATCTTCTTTCTTTTGATTAGTGCTATCATGGTATATTTTCTCCATTCTTTTAGTTTTGATGTATCTCTGTCTTTATATTTAAAGGGAGTATTGTGTAGAAAACATAGAGTTGGTCTTTCAAGAAATTCACTCACACAGTCTCTTTTAGTTTGTGTATTTAGACTACTATTCACATTTAAGGTGATTCTCAATATAGTTGAATTAATAACTACTATATTTATAACTGTTGTCTATTCATTGCCCTGATTCTTTCCTTTCTTTCTTTCTTTTTTTTTTTTTGATCATTCACTCTTTTTTTCTCCTTTTCTGGTTTTGAGTTCCTGTCATTTTTAAGAACAGGTTAAATAGCCACTTGGCAGAAAGCCCTAGAGGGTAATCAAACAATGTATGGGAGTCTGTACTACATAATCTTTAGGGCCTCTTTCAATTCTCAGATTGTAAGATTCTTAATTAGTCAAATTATTCAATAGTTATATGGAGACACAGTCAAGGTGATTATAGTATCTACTTTTTTTTTTATAGTGTCTGCTTTTAAAGTACCATAACCATATTTGCAATATTGAGGAATAGCTTAATAAACAAGACGTTGAGGTTGCAGTATTTCTCTATCCCAGAGTTGAAACTTCTATCTTTTGTCAATTTATTTTTTCAGGGATGGTTTGGAGCTGAGAGGAAAGGGTATGGAGGTTGGGACACAGCGAAACTAGCTCATGTTACCCAAACTCACCAGAAAAGAATCTGTACCAGAAAACCAGTTGAATAATATGTAGTAAAAAGTGAAATAACCAAGCAGATGATATTCTAATCAACTAGTCAATATTTTGTCTTTCTGGCAAGTAAGCAAAAAAATGGATATTCTAAAGTTTATTGATAAATAATGCATTTGACCAGAGAGAAGACTGTACAAACTAACCAGATCTCCTGTCATCCATTTGGGCACTCCCTTGAGTGCCCCTGTATATATATTGTCCTAATATCACCTCAACTTCTACTTTCAAACATTCCATGGTGCTGCCTGGGGTTTTATAATGATAGGAACACTTACCGTAAGGGTCCCTAATTATGTTAGCCTTGAGAAAGGCCCAATTTTTCTGTTAATACACTAGCTTCTCACTCCCTTGAATCAAGGAATTTTAGGCTTCTTCTAATATTCTGACAATATTAGAATATAGATTGTCAATGGGACCCTCCCAAAACAGGGGAAGAAAGGGGTCATTCAAGATGCCAGTTGTGCTGAGTACTAAATGTGGCATAATGGGAAAAGACACAGAGTCAGAAATCAAGCCCTGCAGCACTATAGGAACTGATTTGCAATGCTTTTATAGTTAGACTTAAGTTTAAAACCTGATATACATGAAGAGTTGTTGTTGTGGTGCTGTTTTAGTGACAAAAACTCCTGTGGAGTGAATAAAGAGCCAAATCTTATGCTGAGCTACAATAACTTTTATCCAGTAAAAGGGAAAACTATTTGGAAGAGTAAAAGGGGAGAAACTTTCTTGGTTTCTTGTCAGTTGTTTGAATTTTTTTAAAGGGAGACTAGAATTAGGTAGTAATTTGAATTATTCCTTGCCAAGTTGCAGAAAGAATAATCTGGTTTTTAATGGGATGTAAAACATTACTTTTCATTCTTTAATTTTCTTAACTATCTGGGTCTTCAAGAGTCCATTACTCTTTCCAGTTAGGAAGGTGAAAAACACTGAACCAAAAGCAGTTATGGGTATTCAGAAACAAATATGCTATTTTTTATTTACCCAGAGTGCAATGCAATGAGGCAAGGGCATACTTTTACTTTGTTTTGCCATTTGGATAGCCAGTAAATAACTTTCTGCACCAAAAGGACAGTTTTCCTTAAGGATAATTTAATTGGGTTAAATTTCTAAGATAGTGCTAGGGACATGCAAAACATTTCTTTGATCAAGTGACTAGCTATCAAGAGACACTGTAAAGGTCAGCTTCTTGGGGATACAAATTTAAATGTCACTTGAGCATGTGTTCCATGTAAATCTGTTTGACAAAGTTTAAGTTATGCCTTTGTAATTTAGAAAAGAAATATATTCTTGTGATTTAGCAGAGTTACCATGGAGGGGATTATGTGAAGGGATTACATATAGTGCAGAGAAAAGGGAACTAAGTAGATGAATGAGGAGTTAGAAATTGTCTTGTGATTTATCTGGAGTAACAGAGCTCTTGGTGGATCAAAGAAAATGTTTCAGATGTGGTTCTCAGAAACATTTTGTTATTTTAGTATCAGGCCAAGCCAATCTAACCTGGGTTGTACACATGAGTTAGAATATGATAAATGAGCTTCTTTTCCTACCTTCTGTGCAGTAGTGCTTACCAATAAAACTCCACAAATTTACATTGCTGAGATCTAATCTCACCTTTCAAGGTTCCGAATTTTCTAACTTCGGAGTCACTAAAGTGTTAGTAAGAAGTAGATATTGAAATATATATTTAATTATCTTAAAAGGACAATTAAAATGCAAAATTATGTCACTAAGGTGAAAGGCTAGGAGGTTTTGACAACCAAGAAAACCAAAGTTTACAGTCTGAGTACACAGAACCATTTATGTTTATTTTGTAGGAGAAAATGCAGAGTATTCTTTCAAGATTTGAAATTTTTTTGATATACAGAAACCATATTGGTGGAGCAAAATAAAAACTAAGTATATAATGAGAGTTTAGATAGCTGATAATATTTAAAAGGACCGTTTACAACCAAAAGAATGTGTGTGAAGGCCATTAGGAATCACAAATGTGAAGCTCCTTCTAATGTCAATGTTCTAGGATATAATGTTTTTTTTTTTTTTTGAGACAGAGCCTTGCTCTGTCACCCAGGCTGGAATGCAGTGGTGTGATCTTGGCTCACTGCAACCTCTACTTCCTGGGTTCAAGCAATTCTTCTGCCTCAGCCTCCCTAGTAGCTGGAATTGCAGGTGCGTGCCACCACACCTAGCTAATTTTTGTATTTTTAGTGGAGACGGGTTTTCACCATATTGGCCAGGCTGGTCTCGAACTCCTGACCTCGTGATCCACTTGCCTTGGTCTCCCAAAGTGGTGGGATTACAGGCGTAAGCCACCATGCCTGGCCAGGATATAATATTCTTAAGATGTTCTTCCAACTAAAATAATAGGCTTTAGGTCATGGTTCATGTGTTTATATAATTCAAAAATATAAGCCTGTAGTTTAATTAAACCTAGTTTTTAAAATAAATGAATAAATAATTTAAACATCATTAAAAAATAAACTTTAATTTTCTATATTTCTCTTTCTCTCTGTATTTGTATATCTTTTACTGTGGTAAAAGCACCTAACATGAAATATATTCTCTTAACAAACTTTTAAATATATAATATTGTATTGTTAACTATAGGCTCAATGTTGAAAAACACATTTGTAGAACCTATTTCTCTCTCACAGCTGAAGCTTTTTGCCTGAAAATGGTCCAGCAGGATATTATAGCAAATTAAGAACATGGGTTGTGAAATCAGATTGCCTGGGTTTGAACCTTGGTTCCGGTGCTTACTAGCTGACTGACTGAGCAAGTTACATAACCTCACCTCAGTTTTTAATTCAGCAAAGCAGGCATAATAATGGTACATACCTTGCAGGGCAGTTGTAAGCATAAAATGAATTGATATGGGCAAAGCACTTAAAATAGAATATAGTATATAGTTAGAGTTTATTAAATGATAGACACTACCACTTAAATACATAATTTTCAACCTCAAGGAATTTATAATTCCACAAAGTGATAGCTCCACTTTGGGAGACAATATTAACACGTGGAAAAATTGGTGAAAACATTAAGTACTATGCGGTGTGGTAGAGGCTATAAATACATAAGACATGAAAAAAAAGCAAATTTATGGTGGGCTTGCAAACAATTGAAGATTTTATGGTATGTTGCTGTATGGGAGGAAATGGGACTATGACTGGAAATGACAACATAGACAAAAGCCTGGAAGAAATAAATAACCCACAAGATTCTTTGATGTGGAGTAGGATTTAACTATGGCTATTTTTTGTTCAAATTCTTTCAAATCTGAGAATTTATGTAGTAAATATGACTCAGTAATTTTAAGTAACAGAAGTACCACTAAATACTTAAAAATTATATCTTGTTACATATTTTTAAAAACTTTAACATTCCTGATCTCATTTGAGTTTCACAAATGCCCTATAACAATGCAAGATAAGTATTGTTATTACCATTTTACAAATGAGGAAGCTGAGGATTAGAGTTTTTGTCATTTGCTTAGAATTACATAACTAGTAAGCAATGGAGACCAGGTTAGCATCCAGGTCTTCTGGATTCCGATCTAGTGCTCTTCTACCATACTATGCTACTTGCTGAATAGCAGAAGGCCCAGTAAATGAGAAATGAGGATTGAATTTTGTGATAAATATTATGTTTGATCTTTGTCTCCAGCAAGGGAAAAATAGTATAGGGTAAGAGTATAGGGATGGCCAGGTCACAGGTATATTAAAAATAAGTGGGCACAAGCTATTACTATGCCTTAGAGGTCCTTTCTGTTTATGTTTTGTAATTTTTTTCCCCAAGGGACTACAACATTAGAAATGAAATAGAAATAATGTACCCATGGCAGATTCAGATAGAAAATTTTCCCAAAGCTTTCTTTTTTCTTTATAGTTATAATTTATTTCCTCTGAGGTAATGTACCTCTTAAAAGGCAAAGCTAAAGGACACACTACACTTCAGCAAAAGCTTGTCCACGAATATTATATTTCAGCCCTAGATGAGTTGTTGTGACTGTTTTAAGATCAAAGCATCCACTGTAATATAAAAGTCACTGTAAACATATCCATGATATTCCTGTCAACATACCAATAAAAAGTAATAAAACAATAATAAAACTTATAGTGAACTTTCAGCCATAATGCATATCATAGAGCAAAATCTCTTGCATAAAGTTGTTGAATACATATACATAAATGTATGCACTTCTAAAATAATTTGTAACATGAACATTCACAATTTTCTTCATCAATCCCTTGTAGTTTATTTTGATCCCAGCAATTGGCATATAGAAAAGTAGATTCCTTTTCCTTTCCTCTTCTTCAGATAAATTTTTAATTACTTCTGTTTATATAAGGGAGTGCCAGTTGTTTGGCTTCTTAAGGAAGAATTTTATGTCATGGATGGAGAGAATTCTCTACAGGAACCTCACTGAGCAGCTAAAACTCCACTATTCAATTTTGGGAGCCTGAGGCAAAGGCAGAAGAAAACTGGAGACAAACTGGCTTTTGATCAGATTTCTCTTGTTTCCATATCGAACATTGTATGGTGCCTTTAGGACCATTTAGCTGAATACTAGTCTGTTCTAGCACTTTTACAATCTCTTTTGGAAGAAATGGCCCTAATTTGTCTAGCCAATAAGTACTACAAAGAAAGCTGACAGTACATTTTATTTAGCTTCTGAGTCATCTCCAGTTCTCATCCGATGGCATGCATGCAAAGGAATATGTTAGAATGATTGAAAACTCTTTGCCAATTTTATATCTATTTTTATATTTTATAACTTTTAGTTTACATACATTTTATATTGACTAATTTTATGTATTTTATCCTTTGTAAAGCTTTTATTTGAAAAGGAAAACTTTAATATAAGACATATTTTATAGTGCAAACATACAAATATTCTCCAAATTCTGGTAAGTGGTCAAAATTATTTATAATTTAGTTCATAGTTGTGGACTGTATTTTTAGCACTTAAAATATCTATAAATATCTAATCACGTGAATGCAAAAATGAGATAGATTTGTAAGCCCAAATAGTTAAGTATTTGTAAAATATTAATGAAAAATTGTATTTTTTTGTAAATGATTTGGCAAAATATTTATTTGGGAAACTATTTTCATTGGTTTGGACTGGAAATGGGTTTAAACTACACTTTACATATTTCTTCTCCTTTTTCTGGCAAAGAGGCCTTCTTTCTGGGTACATAAGTCATGCTGGACAAAGAATGCTTTCTAAATGTAGACAGTCTTTTCCTAAAGTTACCTCCAGAAAAGAAATATAGGAGAGGGTCAAAGCAACAATTTGATGCAGCCAGAGACAAGGTTATGACCACGGACTTCTGCATTCTAAGGACAGAATCACAGGGTTTAGTTTCATTGTGTAAAAAATGAAGGTGAATGGTACGTTGAATATGATATGGCATGAAACTGACTAAAAAGGCAGCGGTCACGACCACGATCATTCCTACAGCCTTTTTACGACTTGGCAGATTTTTTTTCATTGATTTTTTTAGTAAGGTCAAAATGATCATTGTGTAACAGACAATTATAATAACAAAAGGGATGATAAAGCCAACAAACAATGACACATAATGCAAGACCAAAACATGATTTTTAGTTTGATTGTCTTGTGGGGGCTCAAAACACTTGGTATTATTTTTCTCATCTTTTTGTGGTTTGGCCATTAGAAATGGAGAACTGGTCAAAATCACAAAAATCCAAATACCTACACACACAAACCTGGCTTTTTTCTGAGTAACCAAATTAATGTTCTGGACTGGAAAAACAATGGCAATGCACCGGAAAAAGCTCATGGCTGTCATAAAGAAGATGCTACAATAGAGGTTGACATACAAAGCATAGGTGCTGAGGCGGCATAAGAAGTCACCAAAGAACCAAATGCCTTTGTGAACATAATAGACCACACGGAGAGGCAGTGTGCACACACAAAGTAGATCTGCTACTGCTAAATTAATCATGTATACTTGGAAGGCTGACTTCTCATGATAGGTTTTTATGAGGACATAGAGCACAAAGCCATTGCCAAAGAAGCCTACAACAGAGATCATAGAGTACAAGGTGGAATACACTTGATTGCGGAAGTCATCAATAGTGTCGTGGCATGTGGCAGAAGATACTGTCAGATTTCCGGTTTCATCCATGTTTCTCTAGGAATGTCTGCTTTGTGCCTACAATAAATAAAAAAAAAATTGTCAATTTTAACTAGACCATAAATTACAGGAAGTACTAATGTTTCATTTCATAGTGTCACTATATATACTTTTTGACCATGGCAGCAAGCAAGAGTAGTGAGGCATTGAGGAGGGATTCAGCTGTACCTTATCCTCTGGAGAACAGTTTGTATCCTACAGGCATCCAAAAACTTTTTTTGTCCTTTCCCTCCCATGTTTTTCTGACGGACTTCCTCTAAATCTTCAAGACCTAGGTAAAACAGCCCTCCTGTATTTTAAATCATATTACTCTAGTACAATTTGGTAGGTTATCCTTTCAAATGAACTTGTTTTTCTATTAGAGAAAAGCTTTAAGATAGCAGCTTCACATGTATGAATATATCTATATCTATATCTATCTATTTTTTGGAAAATCTCTAAAATATTTTAGAGAATAAAATCTGGATGAAAATGCTTGGTTCCCTCAAGAAGAGGACTTCTTTGGTAATATCTGTTGAGTGCCACCCATACCTGTGGAAAATAATCTAATTTGCTGTTAATGAAACTCCCTCCCCTGGGGGAGAGTATTAATCTAGAACATGGTTGACTCTACCTATAGCTGCAGAACTCCATGGCAAGAGAAACCTTAGAAGCCATATAGTTATTTTAAAGATGAGAAAAATGTTTCAGAGTGATAAAATACATTTCTAAAATCTGCACCAGTATTTAAATCTCTGAAGAAAGATGTAGTACAAGTAGTTGGAATATACTTGTCGGCTGAGAAAAATGTTGTAGCCATTCATTCTTGTTCTCTTTCTAAACTTTATAGACTTTACTGTTTAGCAACATATAGTTATTTCTCTTATAGGAAGAATTTCTCTTGTAGTTGATACTTGCTCTAGTCTATTTCAGCTATGTCACTGAGGGCAGTCAATAAGTTCTGATCAGAGAAGGCTTGAGGTGAGATATTGTAGTGTAGCAGTAGTGATGTCTCTCATGTTTCTCTAGATTATCCTCTTTTATTCTTTACAAAGGTTGAAGGTACTCAATATGTAATATGTCAGATAATCTTTGATTGAAGTCTGATGTTGGCCTTGTACACAACGCCTGCTCCCTTGTAAGAGAGGTGTTGGGGTTTGTAAGGTGGGAAGACTGCTTGAGTATGCAAAAACTGCCAGCCATGAAGGGGACTGATCTTTACTAGGGATATAGAAACAGATAGCTATGGTAGTTGTTGCAGGTAGGATATAACTTCCCAGGTTTACTACTGCTAGCAATTATATTTGCTGTTGAGGATGCAGTGTCCATCCGTCTAGCCATCCCAGCAAGTTGTTCCATTTTTCCCCTTTCATTAAAAAATGTCATTTTTATTATTGTTACCAAGAACTTTTCGTATAAGATAAAAATTGGATGGATTATCTGAGCCAAGATGGCCAATTATATGCAGTCAGAAAGAGCTTCTTCCACCAAAAGACCAGACTGTGAAGAAGATTGGCACACTCCAAATTGATCCTTGTAAAAAAGGCATTGAAAGTGGACAGATGTAGGATGGAGACCCTGGGCTGAAAGGGGAGGAAGCTGAGAACACTGCACAGGGGTACCAAGTACTAGGACTCATTCCTGGCCCAGAGCAGCTCCTGGGGAAGAGATGAGTGAAACAGGCATGGAGTGCCCTTGGGACATGTGGGCCATGGACATTTGGAATTTTTTTTTTTGAGACGGAGTCTCGCTCTGTCACCCAGGCTGGAGTGCAGTGGCTGGATCTCAGCTCACTGCAAGCTCCGCCTCCCGGGTTTACGCCATTCTCCTGCCTCAGGCTCCCGAGTAGCTGGGACTACAGGCGCCCGCCACACCGCCCGGCTAGTTTTTTTGTATTTTTTTTAGTAGAGACGGGGTTTCACCGTGTTAGCCAGGATGGTTTCGATCTCCTGACCTTGTGATCCACCCGTCTCAGCCTCCCAAAGTGCTGGGATTACAGGCTTGAGCCACCGTGCCCGGCCTGACATTTGGAATCTTAACTGCAGGAGACCGCATGTTCTCCATGGACATTTGAGCTAGCAGGGAGAACTGCTCAGAGAGTTGGCAGAGACAGAAATCCAGCCTTCACAGAGCCCAGAGTATTTGGCACCAGAATGACTATAGTGGAGCATGGCCATGGTTACACATACCCCAAGGATCACCATACTCCTCTAAGTAGCTTCATCCTTTGTTGACTGCCAGACCTGGACAGAGCAGGGCTATCTTGCTCATAGGATAGCGGTAGTCTGATCTGAGGATACCCTTGTCTGCTGGACTCTCCCAGGGTCCCTGCCTGGCCACACCTGCTTGCAGCACAGCCTCAGCTGCCCAGCCAAATAACTTGCTAGCAGCCACCACCTTAGCTCTTTCACCAGATGACCCTGCATAACAGAGAGCTTTTGTAGATAGACTGCCACTAGCATGCAATTGCTTGCATCCTCTCCCCACCACTTCACCAGTACATGTGCAAAGACCCCACTGCCACCCTCCACCCCCCTGAACTGGTTTTGCTGGCAGTCCCTATTGATGTGTTGCTGTCAGTAGACTGGGAACACCTTGGTTCCTCCAGCACAGCAGGTCCTTAATCTTGAAGGATCAGCGAAAAACTGTGGGCCTGGTCCCAGTCCACCAAGGTTAAAACACACAGCTCAGGAGGACTGGGCTGAACCTTGGACCCCTGAAATTATCCAGAAACAAAGTCAATTGACTAAACTTAAGTTATACCACAGTCAAACCCTCAAGGGCATCAAAGAATATAAAAGCAAAAAGCCATATGCAAAGAACAGCAACTTCAAACGTTAAAGGGACATCAGCCCACACAAATAAGAAAGAACCAGTGGGAGAGCTCTGACAATTCTAAAATCCAGAGTATCTTCTTATCTCCAAATGACCACACTGGCTCCCAAGGAATGACTCTTAACCAGATTGAAATAGTTGAAATGACAGACATAGAATTAAAAAATCTGTGTGGCAACAAAGCTCATTGAAATTCAGAAGCAAGCTGCAACAGAATTCAAAGAAGCTAATGAATCCAATAAAATGATACAAGAGCCAAAAGACAAAATAGCCATTTTAAGAAAGAAACAGGGGCGGAGCAAGATGGCCGAATAGGAACAGCTCCAGTCTCCAACTCCCAGCGCGAAGGACACAGAAGACCAGTTATTTCTGCATTTTCAACTGAGGTACTAGGGTCATCTCACTAGGGAGTGCCGGACAATCGGTGCTGGTCAGCTGTTGCAGCCCGACCAGCGAGAGCTGAAGCAGGGCGAGGCATCGCCTCACCTGGGAAGCGCAAGGGGGAAGGGAATCCCTTTTCCTAACCAGGGGAATTGACACACACAACACCTGGAAAATCGGG
>NW_012115877.1:1242651-1252564 GCF_000951035.1 Colobus angolensis palliatus | reverse complement strand
TGATGAATTGATGGGTGCTGACGAGTTGATGGGTGCAGCACACCAACATGGCACAAGTATACATATGTAACAAACCTGCACGCTATGCACATGTACCCTAGAACTTAAAGTATAATAAAAAAAAAAAAAAGGAAGAAACAAACTGATCTTCTAGAGCTGAAAAACTCTCTTCGAGAATGTCATAATGCAAATGGAAATATTAACAGCAGAACAGACCAAAGTGAGGAAAGATTCTCAGAGCTCAAAGATCAGTTCTCAGAAATAACTCAGTCAGACAATAATAAAGAAAAAAATAAAGAAAGAACAAAACCTCTGAGAAATATGGGATTATATAAATAGACTGAACCCATGACTCATTGGCATCCCAGAAAGACAGGGAGAGAGAGCAAGCAACATGGAAAACATCAGGAACACAAGTCCATTCACAATAGCCACAAAAAGAGTAAAATTCTTGGGAATACAACTAGCAAGGGAGGTGGAAGATCTCTACAATGAGAATTACAAAACACTGCTCAAGGAAACCAGATGTGACATAAACAAATAGAAATACATTTTATGCTCCTGGAGGGGAAGAATCAATGTTGTTAAAATCGCCATACTGCCCATTTACAGATTTAATGCTATTCCTATGAAACTACCAACATCACTTTTCACAGAATTAAGAAAATCACTTCTAAAATTCATATGGCACCAGAAAACAACCTGAACACCCAAAGCAAACTAAGCAAAAAGAACAAAGCTGGAGGCATCACACTACTTTAAACTACAGTACAAAGCTAGAGCAACAAAACAGCATAATGCAGGTACAAAACCAGACACATAGACCAATGACACAGAATAGGGATTCCAGAAATAAATCTGCACACCTACAACCATCTGATATTCAACAAAGTCAACAATAACAAGCCATGGAGAAGGGACTTCCTTTTCAAAAAATGGTGCTGTGATAACTGGCTAGTGCCATATGCAGAAGATTGAATCTGGACCACATCCTTTCACTATCTACAAAAATAAACTCAAGATGAATGAAAGACTTAAACATAAGACCTAAAAGTATAAAAACCCTACAAGAAAACTTAGGAAATACCATTCTTGACACAGTACCTAGCAAAGATTTCATGAAGAAAACATCAAAAGCAATTGCAGCAAAAGCAAAAATTAACAATTGGGATCTAATTATACTAAAGAGCTTCCACACAGCAAAAGGAGCTATCAACAGAGCAAACAGACAATCTATAGAATGGGAGAAAATATTTGCAAACTATACATCCAACAAAGGTCTAATATCCAGAATCTATAAGAAAATTAAATCAACATTCTTAAAACAGCCCTGTTAGAAAATGGGCAATGGACATGAACAGACACTTCTCAAAACAAGACATAGATGCAGCCAACAAACATATGAAAAAATGCTCAACGTAACTATTCAGAGAAATGCAAGTCAAAACCATAGTGAGATGGTAATCTCACACCAGTGAAAATGGCTGTTATTCAAAAGTAACAAAAATAATAGATGTCGGTGAGGTTGCGAAAAGGGAACACTTATACATTGCTGGTGGGAATGTGAGTTAGTTCAGCTACTATGGAAAGCAGTTTGGAGATTTCTGAAAAGACTTAAAGCAGAACTACCATTTTGCCCAAACAATCCCATTATTGGGCAAATACCCACAAGTATATAAATTGTTTTTTATAAAGACGCATATACTCATGTGTTCATTGCAGCACAATTCACAATATTAAAAACATGGAATCAACTCAGATGCTCATCTATGGTGGACTGATAAAGAAAATATGGTATGTATACACTATTTGATGCTAGGCAGCCATAAAAAAGCATTAAATAATGTCCTTGACTGCAATATTTATGCAGTTGGAGGCCATTATCCTAAGAAAATTAATGCAGGACCAGAAAATCAAATACTGCATGTTCTCACTTGTAAATGGGAGCTAAACATTGGGTATATATGGACATAAAGATGGGAACATATATATTGGAGACTATCATAGGAGGTATTGTGGAAGGGAGAGGATTGTGGACTGAAAAGCTACCTATTGGGCACTATACTCACTACCTCAGTGATGGAACCATTCGTACCCCAATCCTTAGCATCACACAATATACCCATGTAACAAACCTGCACGTGTAGCCCCTGAATCCTCCCCAACCCCCAAAATTGAAGAACAATCATTCTGAGGCCATAGAGAAAAATGTGACTCCTATTTGAAACTCCTGCATTATTTCTCAGTTTGCTTTCTAGTTACCTGGCTCATTCACCATTGGTTGTGAACTCAGGTGCAGTTGTGGAAGAAAGAAAAAACTGCCTAAAGTTAACCTTTTCCTTAGTTCCATGTCAAGTGTTTTTTTCTAAACTGAGCAGTATTATCTTGTAATACACTAGATAGTGCTGTTGAAAATTTTAGTAATAACCCATTTCAGCTTTATTGAGATATAATTGACAAATAGAAATTGTATATTCTAAGGTGTACAATGTGATGATTTCATGTAAGTATACACTGTGAAATCATTTCTCTAACAAAGTTAATCAACACATCCATTACCTCATATACCATTTGTGTGTGTGTGTTGGGTGGGTGGGGGCATGGGGCGGTAAGAATGCTTAAGATCTACTTTCTTTTTTTTTCACTTCTATTTTAGGTTCAGGGGTACATGTGCAGGTTTGTTATATAGGTAAACTTGTGTCACGTGCTTTTTTTTTTTATCTATACAATCATTTGTTGTACAGATTATTTCATCACCTAGGTGTTAAGCCTAGTACACATTACTTATTTTTTCTTATCCTCTCCTGCCTCATAGCCTCCACCCTCAGGTAGGTCCCAGTGTCTGTTGTTCTCCTCTTTGTGTCCATGTATTCTTATCATTTAGTTCCCATTTATAAGTGAGAACATGTGATATTTGGTTTTCTGTTTCTGTGTTAGTTTGCTAAGGATAATGGCCTCCAGCTCCATCCATGTTCCTACAAAGGACATAATGTCATTCTTTCATGTGGCTGCATAGTATTCCATGGTGCATACATACTATAATTTCTTTATCCAGTCTTCTATTCAGGGACATTTAGGTTGATTCCATGTCTTTGCTATTGTGACTAGTGCTGCAGTGAACATATGCATACACACATCTTTATAGTAGAATGATTTATATTCCTTTGGGTATATACCCAGTAACAGAATTTCTGGGTGGAATGACAGTTCTGTTTTTAGCTCTTTGAGGAATTGCTGCACTGCTTTCTACAATGGCTGACCTAATTTACACTCCCACCAACACTGTATAAGTGTTTTTTTCTCCACAATCTCACCAGCACCTGTTATGTTTTATTTATTTATTTTTTTTGAGACAGGGTCTCACTCTGTCACCTAGGCTGGAGTGCAATGGCATAATCTCGGCTCACTGCAATCTCCACTTCCCGGGTTCAAGCTATTCTCCCACCTCAACCTCATGAATAACTGGGATTACAGGCGTTTGCCATCACGCTCGGCTAATTTTTGTATTTTTTTGGTAGAGACCAGATTTCATCATGTTGGCCTGGCTGGTGTTGAACTCCTGATCTCTGGTGATCTGCCTGCCTTGGTCTCCCAAAGTGCTGGGATTACAGGTGTCAGCCACCATGCCTAGCCTGCCTTATGTTTTAATTTTTAAATAATAGCCATTCGAACTGGTGTGAGATGGTATTTCATTGTGGTTTTGAAATAAGATCTTCCTTATCAAATTTCAAGTAAATAATATAATAATTTCAAGTAAATAATATAATATTAACTATAGCCACCATACTGTATATTAACTCCTCAGAACTTGTTCATATTATAGATGAGCCACACTTGAAAGGTATTAGATAATTACCAGCAGGCCTTCCCACCACTATCAACTTTCAATCTACCTTGCTACAAACCCTTTCTGGAATAATTCTTTACACACTGTAGCTTTCAATTATGACGTGTCTTCCTTAAAATCTTCAGTGATTTAGAATGCCTTCAGAATAACATCTAGACTTCTTGGCCTGATATTTAAGGCTCTCTATAGTCTGGGTACAATTTACCTTTCCAAGTTTCTCTCTCACTGCTCTCTTTTGTACACTGTATAGTTAGAAGAAACAACTATTTTAGTATACTAGTGACATGTGCCATAAGCTTACCCACCTGGCTGTCTTTTTTCACTGTCTTTTTTTCTTCTTGAATGGCCTTTCCTTCTTCCTGAAATGCCCTTTCCTCCTTCTTTGCATATACAAAAACTACTCATCATTCAGCTCAAATTACACTTTCTTGACTAAGTCTTCCTTCAGCCTCTATCTGAAGTAATTTCTATCTTTGATGAACTTCTAGAGAACCTTAAATCAATCTTGCAAATCAATGATTTGTGTAAATATCTTATCTCCCAGACTATCTGGTTAATGTATAAAAAAGCAGCCCACACAGGGCCTAGCACATATGTACCTTGCCCATAAGTGCTCAGTAAGTGTTGAGTGAATACTAAATTAATGATAGGACAAGTTTAACATTTGAAGGTATTATTTGTCATTTAAAACCATTTGGAGTTATCTTCTCATTCCAATATAAATTAAAATCTTTCCAATGTCAGAGTCCGAAGTTGCTGTGTAAGTAAAGTTGCTTCTCAATATATCAAGGAAAGTACTAAGTCACAAGGCTAACTATAATGTTAAAAAGCACAGATAATATCAGTAGTGGTGGCACATGCCTGTAATCCCAGCTACTCAAGAGGCTGAGGCAGGAGGATTGCTTGAGCTCAGGAGTTCGAGACAAGCCTGGACAAAACAGTGAGACCTTGTATCTAAAAAATAAAAAAATCCCACCCATATCATTGATATAGACTAATCTATTACATATTATAATTAAATTTGAAATTCTCACATCTTTGAAAGATGCTAAATAAAACTGATAAATAACTATAAAAATATACAAAGAAGCAGATGGTCTCTAGTCTCATTAATAACGTCCCAGTCCTTGCAGACCAAAATAAACTTTTCTAAAAATTTAAATATTTAGATTCAGTTGTCTATTTATAATGAAGTCAACAATTTGTATTAAGCCATAAAAAGAAGATTGTAAAACTTTCAAGCAAGTGGTGAATCCTAGAGTGGTAGAGATCATTTAGTACAAGCCACTCTTTTCACAGATTATGGCTTTACTTGTCTGAAACAGCATTTAATTTGTTTTTTAGAATTTACTGTAATCCCCCAATAATGTTACCCTCACTAGATGAATACAGAGAGTTTCTTTGGAAATCTAACATACTTAAGACCTCATCGCTGCCTTCAAGCAGCTCATTTTCTAGTGGGGGATAGGAATGATAACTTAGAAGTGTGAAGAGGTTACAATACAGCATTGTAAAAGCCGTCTTAGCAGAAAACAAATGGGTTAATAAAAGCTAGCAACAAACATAAATAGAACTGATTTTATTTTCGTGAGAATAATGAAGTAAGTTACTTTGTTAAGATAATTGCAAGTTGAAAAAGCAAAGTTCATTTGGAAAATTCAGGTATACCTCTTTCTGGCACTGGAGTACCTTCACAAATATTCCTTCTTATGGTGATCAATGCTTTCTATGGTGTAATATCAGAGGAAGCCCACGCTGAAATCATAAGATTGAAAAGGAAGTTAACAACTGTAGAAGCAGTCCGGAAGGGTCATGAGAACTTAGCAGCCTTATTTATAGATCCAGAGTGTGTAATGGGACATCGAAGCTTTACTGACAGATTTAGGGCTAGTCACTGAATTCTGTGTCTCCTTCTTTTTTCTCCATCTGTTTTTACATTCCCAGGGGGAAACTTGGAATACAGACAAGGGCTGGTCACAGATATTTGCTGCTGTGTGCTTGTAGCTTCTCTATCTAAAATGAACACACTATTATAAAATATTCCTCTCTCTATGAAACCAGGGTATTTCCTCTATCTTCTCTTCTAAACACTTGGTTATAAAGTTAAGAGGGGAAGTAATTTGGTACTTTACATCCAGGGATCTGGATTGCTACGGATAGGTGTTAGAACATTAAAAATATCAAGTATATCTGTCTGGAATGGCTTAGAAATAGTTTTCCTTAAAGGACGAATGGCTTCAAGAACCTTGCACTCTTCTCCTTATAAACTATAATAGCATGTAATGCTTATATCACTAATTTGGCATATATTATATACTTTTGGAGATCAACTTTTTGTATAGTTAACTTTTCATAAGCATATATCTTTTCTCTTCAATTAAGTTATACTCAATAATCTAAGAAAGTATAACAAATCTCCAAAAAATGAGCAGAGATGGGCTTTCTTGAAGGAGGAGCAACCTGAATGCTTTTCTTTTAAGTTTTTCTTGTCCTATGGCAACTTTAATTCCTGCCTACAAGGCCTCCAGAGGCTAGCTACTATTCCTTTATCCGTGGTCCAAGCGCTAACAAAATAAACATTTTCCTTCAGTTTGTTTGTTTGTTTGTTTATTTATTTATTTGAGACAGAGTCTCACTCTGCCCAGGCTGGAGTGACTGGGGTGCAGTGGCATGACCTCTGCTCACTCTAACGTCTGCCTCCTGGATTCAAGCAATTCTCCTGCCTCAGCCTCCTGAGTAGCTGGGATTGCAGGCATGCACCACCACACCCAGCTAATTTTTGTATTTTTAGTAGAGATGGGGTTTCACTATGTTGGTCAGGCTGGTCTCAAACTCCTGACCTCAGGTAATCTGCTCGCCTCAGCCTCCCAAAGTTCTGGGACTACAGGCATGAGCAACCACATCCGGCCCCTTCAGTTTATTCTTAATCAGTAGAAATAGGCTGGAATTTTCTAAAGGAACTCTACTAAAAAAAAGAAAATCAAAAGGAAAATAAAAGAAATGCAAAAATGAAAAATATAGTCTAGTTTTAAAAGTAGAAACCTGAACCTACTGCTGCAATATTGCCATTTGAACCCCCCTTGTACTCAGATAATCATTTCTTAGATCTTCTCCACTTTCTTCTCCCTCTCCAAATTGTTCCTTCTTCTCTAGGTAAGAAGTTGACATATGTAACTTACTACACTCTGGGTAAAGTGTGTGTTGCTGGTGCAAAATTACTCAGAGTTGTCCTTTATATTTTGTCAATCAGGCAATAAACATATTTTTTAAGTTTGTTTAGCTTGTCTCGGGTCTCTGTACATCAGTAAAAATCTAGTGACTGAATGTTGAATGTATAAAAATCCTTTCTGATCCTGAAATTATATGATTCTACTCATCTGTGAAGAAAATTAACTTGGCTCTGTCCTGGTTTTGTGTTTAGACAAAGCTTTTTTTTCCCGCTAGTGTGGGACAAGAAAGAAAGTTTATGAATTTCTAAGACCCACCTATGAGAAGTTTAATATTACCAGCTTAATGCACTATCTGGTTATCCATTTCCATGGTGGCTGTGCAATTACAATTTAGTCCAATCTTTACATACACAAGTGAATAAATGTCACATTGTCTGGGCAACAATGTAGTATTTTTCAAGTTCGGGATTCTGAAGGGTATTCTATGGTTCCTTTATGAATTAGCCTTGCACATAGTAGGCACTCAGTACTTTCACTCCTTGCTTCTCTTTCCTTTTCAGTTCCTTGAGGACTCTTGTCTCTGACAGGAGCTCTGCCAATATTGGGCTCTACCATTGTTATCTGGGTGATAGGGAGGGTAAAGGTGAGTTAATGAAGTCAAATGTGGTTGTATGATTTTGATTTTAATTGTTTAATTCAAGAGCTACTCAGATCTTTTATTCAGCTCATGTTAAGTCCAATTCAGTTCAGATTAACAAATATTTAAGGAGCCCCTAATCTTATAAGGAAGAGGATACATTTTCTGCATCAGCCCTTAGCATCTATTGAACCTATAACCTGGTCAAGCTCTAGTGTACAAGGTAAATAAGAGAGCCCAGAGGTTTTCTAAGAATATCAGACCCCAGGTTAATTGTGTAATTCCAGTGCTTCGGGAGGGTGAGATGGGAGGATTGCTTGAGGTCAGAAGTTCGAGACAAGCATGGGCAACACAGCAAGACCACTCCTCTACAAAAAATAAAAAAATGTTGCTGAATAGGATTTCATTATATAGATATACAAATTGTTTATACACTTAGTCATTGATGGACATATGAGTTGCTTTCAGGTTTTGACTATTACAAATAAAGCTGCCACAAACATTAATGTGCAAGTCTCTATATGGGCATGTTTTCACTTTTCTTGGGTAGCTGAATTATAAGGTAGGTGTATGTTAAACTTTTTAAAAAACTGACAAACTGCTTTTTAAGGTGGGTAATGTGGGTATACTACTTGATATCCCCTCCATATTTCCATATGCTAACACTTGGTATGGTCAGTCTTTTAAATTATATCCATCTAATACGTGTGTTGTGATATCTCATTTTGATTTTGATTTGCATTTTTCTAATGATGAATGATATTGAGGAACTTTTCATGTGCTTATTTGCCATACATATATTTCCCTTGGTGAAATGTTTATTCAAATATTTCACACATTTTTCCATTAGGATGTTTATTTTCTTATTATTGTGTATGAGAGTTCTTTATATGTTCTGGACACAATACCTATATCAAATATATGCTTTGTAAATATTTGCTACTATTTTATGGGTTGCGTTTTTACTCTCTTAACAGTGCCTTCCAAACAACAGAAGTTTTCATTGTGATGACATCCAATTTATCAACTTTTCTTTTATAGATTGTGATTTTGATGCCATATCTAAGAAATTTTTTCTTTACTCAAAGTCATGAGGAAGTGCTGATACATGCTACAACATGGATCAACTCAAGAATATTTGCTAAATGAAAAAGCTATATGCAAAAGACCACATTTTGCTTATTCCATTTATCTGAAATATCCTAAAAAGACAAACCTATAGAGATAGGTGATAGCTGCCTGAATCCACACATGGGAGTAGGGAGTGATTGCAACTGGACACAAAGGATCTTCTGGGGGGTGGTGAAAGTGTTCTAAAATGGCATTGTGGTGATGACTGCACAGTTCTGGAAATTTACCATAAATAATTGAACTGTACACTTACAGTGGGTGAAATTTATGATGTATAAATTATACCCTGAGTTTTCGCTAAAAATGAAGAAATTATTGAAATGGTCAACAATGTGGATGAATCTCAAAACAATTATACTGAGTGAAAGAAGCCAGATGAGAAAGAATCCATACTGTGTGATTCCATTTATATAAAATTCTAGATAAACTAGTGCATAGTGATGAAGAGTAAATCAGCAGATCCCTGAGAATAGGAACAGGGTAGGAAGGGGAGAGCCCATAACTAGAGACAGGAGGGAGAAATTACAAAGGGGACACTTTGGGGTGATGGATATATTCACTATGTTGATTATGCTGATGGTTTCATAAGTATATACATGTGTGAAAACTCATCAAATTGTGCACTTTAAATGTGTGCAGATTACTGCGTGTCAATTCTACCTCAGTACAGCTGTTTTTAAGGGACATGAATGGTAAGATAATTATAAAAATTAGTTCTCTCAGAAAAAAACAAAGAACAACAACAAAAAAATGATAAAATAATTAGCCAAGTATGGTGGCATAGTGCCAGTAGTCCTAGATACTCAGAAGGCTCAGGGGGGAGAATTGCTTGAGCCCATGAGGTCAAGGCTGCAGTGAGTCATAATTGTACCAGTGCACTCCAGCCTGGTGACAGACCGAGAGCCTGTCTCTTAAAAAATAAAAAGGTGCCAACACATATACCATACAACTATATTGTTGCTGCAATAGAATTGTATGAACAAGAATCAATTATATACTATTGTGTTAAGTGAGGTCCAGGAACAGCTAGTGATCCAAAAGTGTTCCCAGGTAGTCCCCAGACTGGTATCTTCTACTAAATGAAATTGTAATAATACTTCTTTTTTGTTTCTTTTTTTTTTTTTTTTT
>NW_012115877.1:1235160-1241811 GCF_000951035.1 Colobus angolensis palliatus | reverse complement strand
CTTTTACACTGTTGGTGGGATTGTAAACTAGTTCAACCATTATGGAAAACAGTATGGCGATTCCTCAAGGATCTAGAACTAGATGTACCATATGACTTCTTTTTTGTTTCTAACGAAATAGTAAGCCATTATTGATCCTTTTAACCCAATTTTACATTTCTCTCCTTTGAAATGCTACAGTATTTTGTCTGTACCTTTCTTGATAATTCCATTCATTGCTTCTCTGTGGTCATTCAATTTATGTTTTTAATTTTTTTTTTATTTTTCATTTCTGTGGGGACATAGTAGCTGTATATATTTATAGGGTACATGAAATGTTTTGATACAAGCATGCAATGCATACAAATCATATCATGAAGAATGGGGTATCTTTCCCCTCAAGCATTTGTCCTTTGTGTTACAAACAATCCAATTTTACTCTTTTTGGTTATTTAAAATGTACAAATAAGTTGTTATTCACTATAGTCACTCTGTTGTTCTGTCAAATACTGTGTCTTATTCATTCTCTCTAATTAATATTTTGTATCCATTAACCATCTCCACCTACTCCCACTACCCTTCCAAACCTCTGGTAACCACCTTTCAACTGTCTATATCAATGAATTAAATTGTTTTGGTTTTTATATCCCACAAATAAGTGAGAATATGATATGTTTATCTTTTTTAAAATTATACTTTAAGTTCTAGGGTACATGTGCACAACATGCAGGTTTGTTACATAGGTACACATGTGCCATGTTGGTTCGCTGCACACATCAACTCATCATTTGCATTAGGTATTTCTCCTAATGCTATCCCTCCCCCAGCCCTCCACCTCCTAACAGGCCCTGGTGTGTTATGTTCCCCACCCTGTGTCCAAGTGTTCTCATTGTTCAATTCCCACCTACAAGGGAGAACATGTGGTGTTTGGTTTTCTGTCCTTGTGATAGATTGCTGAGAATGATGGTTTCTGGCTTCATTCATGTCCCTGCAAAGGACATGAACTCATCCTTTTTTATGGCTGCATAATATTCCATGGTGTATATGTGCCACATTTTCTTCATCCAGTCTATCATTGATGGACATATGGGCTGGTTCCAAGTCTTTGCTATTGTGAATATTGCCACAATAAACATATGTGTGCATGTGTCTTTATAGTAGCATGATTTATAATCTGGGTATACACCCAGTAATGGGATTGCTGGGTCAAATGGTATTTCTAGTTCTAGATCCTTGAGAAATCACCACACCATCTTCCACAATGGTTGAACTAATGGACACTCCCACCAACAGTGTAAAAGTGTTCCTATTTCTCCACATCCTCTCCAGCACCTGCTGTTTCCTGACTTTTTAATGATTGCCATTCTAACTGGCTTTAGATGCTATCTCATTGTGGTTTTGATTTGCATTTCTCTGATGACCAGTGATGATAAGCATTTTTTCATGTGTCTGTTGGCTGCATAAATGTCTTCTTTTGAGAAGTGTCTGTTCATATCCTTTCCCACTTTTTAATGGGGCTGTTTGTTCTTGTAAATTTCTTTAAATTCTTTGTAGATTCTGGATATTAGCCCTTTGTCAGATGGGTAGATTGCAAAAATTTTCTCCCATTCTGTAGGTTTCCTGTTGACTCTGATGGTAGTTTCTTTTGCTGTGCAGAACCTCTTTAGTTTAATTAGATCCCATTTGTCAGTTTTGGCTTTTGTTGCCATTGCTATTGGTGTTTTAGTCATGAAGTCTTTGCCAATGCCTATGTCCTGAATGATATTGCCTAGGTTTTTCTCTAGGGCTTTTATGGTTTTAGGCCTGACATTTAAGTCTTGTATCCATCTTAAATTAGTTTTTGTATAAGGTGTAAGGAAGGGATCCAGTTTCAGCTTTCTACACATGGCTAGCCAGTTTTCCCAGCACCATTTATTAAATAGGGAATCCTTTCCCCATTTCTTGTTTTTGTCAGATTTGTAAAAGGTCAGATGGTTGTAGATGTGTGGTATTATTTCTGAGGCCTCTCTTCTGTTCCACTGGTCTATATCTCTGTTTTGGTACCAGTACCGTGCTGTTTTCATTACTATGGCCTTGTAGCATAACTTGAAGTCAGGTAGCACGATGCCTCCAGCTTTGTTCTTTTGGCTTAGGATTGTCTTGGCTATGTGGGCTCTTTTTTGGTTCCATATGAACTTTAAAATAGCTTTTTTCCAATTCTGTGAAGAAAGCCATTGGTAGCTTGATGGTAATGGCATTCAATCTATAAATTACCTTGGGCAGTATGGCCAATTTCATGATATTGATTCTTCCTATCCAAGAGCATGGAATGTTCTTCCATTTGTTTGTGTTCTCTTTTGTTTCATTGAGTAGTGGTTTGTAGTTCTCCTTGAGGAGGTCCTTCACATCCCTTGTAAGTTGGACTCCTAGGTATTTTATTCTCTTTGAAGCAATTGTGAATGGGAGTTCACTCATGATTTGGCTCTCTGTTTGTGTGTTATTGGTGTATAGGAATGCTTGTGATTTTTGCACACTGATTTTGTACCCTGAGACTGCTGAAGTTTCTTATCAGCTAAAGGATATTTTGGGCTGAAATGATGGGGTTTCCTAAATATACAATCATGTCATCTGCAAACACAGACAATTTAACTTCCTCTTTTCCTAATTGAATACCCTATGTTTCTTTCTCTTGCCTGATTTCCCAGGACAGAACTTCCAACACCATGTTGAATAGGAGTGGTGAGAGAGGGCACCCTTGTCTTCTGTCAGTTTTCAAAGGGAGTGCTTCCCATTTTTGCTCATTCAATATGATATTGGCTGTGGGTTTGTCATAAATCGTTCTTACTATTTTGAGATATGTTCCATCAATACCAGTTTATTGAGAGTTTTTAGCATGAAGGGCTGTTAAATTCTGTTGAAGGCCTTTTCTGTACCTATTGAGATAATCATGTAGTTTTCGTCATTGGTTCTGTTCATGTGATGGATTATGTCTATTGATGTGCATATGTTGAACCAGCCTTACATCCAAGGGATGAAGCCCACTTGATCATGGTGAATAAGCTTTTTGATGTGCTGCTGGATTTGGTTTGCCAGTATTTTATTGAGAATTTTTGCATTGATGTTCATCAGGCATATTGGTCTAAAATTCTCTTTTCTTGTTGTGTCTCTGCCAGACTTTGGTATCAGGATGATGCTGGCCTCATACAATGAGTTAGGGAGGATTCCCTCTTTTTCTGTTGATTGGAGTAGTTTCAGAACGAATGGTACCACCTCCTGTTTGTGTCTCTGGCAGAATTCAGTTGTGAATCCATCTGGTCCCGGACTTTTTGTGGTTGGTAGGCTATTAATTATTGCTTCAATTTCCGAGCCTGTTATTAGTCTATTTAGAGATTCAACTTCTTCCTGGTTTAGTCTTGGAGGGTGTATGTGTTCAGGAATTTATCCATTTCTTCTATATTTTCCAGCTTATTTGCATAGAGGTGTTTATAATGTTGTGTGATGGTAGTTTGTATTGCTGTGGGATCAGTGGTGATATCCCCTTTGTCATTTTTTTATTGTGTCTATTTGATTCTTTTTTCTTCTTTATAAGTCTTGCTAGTGGTCTATCAATTTTGTTGATCTTAAAAAAAACAGCTCCTGGAGTCACTGATTTTTTGAAAGGTTTTTTTGTATCTCTATCTCCTTCAGTTCTGCTCTGATCTTAGTTATTTCTTGTCTTCTGCTAGCATTAAATTTGTTTGCTATTGCTTCTCTAGTTCTTTTAATTGTTTTGTTAGGGTGCCGAATTTAGATCTTTCCTGCTTTACCTTGTGAACATTTAGTGCTATGAATTTCCCTCTACACACTGCTTTAAATGTGTCCCAGAGATTCTGGTACATTTTGTCTTTGTTCTCATTGGTTTCAAAGAACATCTTTATTTCTGCCTTCATTTTGTTATTTATGCAGCAGTCATTCAGGAGCAGATTGTTCAATTTCCATGTAGTTTTGCGGTTTTGAGTGAGTTTCTTAATCCTGAGTTCTAATTTGATTGCACTGTGGCCTGAGAGACAATTTGTTGTGACTTCTGTTCCTTTACATTTGCTGAGGAGTGCTTTATTTCCAATTATGTGGTCAATTTTAGAATAAGTGAGATGTGATGCTGAGAAGAATGTATATTCTGTTGATTTGGGGTGGAGAGTTCTGTAGATGTCTATTAGGTTCGCTTGGTGCAGAGCTGAGTTCAAGTCCTGGATATCCTTGTTAACCTTCTGTCTCGTTGATCTGTCTAGTATTGACAGCGGGGTGTTACAGTCTCCCATTATTATTGTGTGGGAGTCTAAGTCTCTTTGTAGGTCTCTAAGGACTTGCTTTATGAATCTGGCTGCTCCTGTATTGCAGGCATATATATTTAGGATAGCACTTCTTGTTGAATTGATCCCTTTACCACTATGTAATGGCCTTCTTAGTCTCTTTTGATATTTATTGGTTTAAAATCTGTTTTATCACTTAAAGTGTAATTTAAAAAAGAAAATAAAAATAAATAAAAAAGAAATCAAAAATTAACCATGACATCACACACACAAAAATAAAGTCTGTTTTATGAGAAACTAGGATTGCAAACTCTGCTTTCTTTTTCTTTCCTTTTGCTTGGTAAGTATTCCTCCTTCCCTTTATTTTGAGCCTATGTATGTCTTTGCATGTGAGATGGGTCTCCTGAATACAGTACACTGATGGGTCTTGACTCTATCCAATTTTCCAGTCTGTGTCTTGTAATTGGGGGCATTTAGCCCATTTACATTTAAGGTTAATATTGTTATGTGTGAATTTGATCCTGTCATTATGATGTTAACTGGTTATTTTGGCCATTACTTGATGCAGTTTCTTTATAGCATCAATGGTCTTTACAATTTGGCATGTTTTCGCAGTGGCTGGTACCCATTGTTCCTTTCCATGTTTAGTGCTTCCTTCAGGAGCTCTTCTAAGGCAGGCCTGCTGGTGACAAAATCTCTCGGTATTTGCTTTTCTGTAAAGGATTTTATTTCTCGTTCACTTATGAAGCTTCGTTTGGCTGAATATGAAATTCTTGGTTGAAAATTCTTTGAGAATGTTGAATATTGGTCCCCACTCTCTTCTGGCTTGTAGGGTTTCTGCCAAGATCTGCTGTTAGTCTGATGGGCTTCCCTTTGTGGTTAACCCAACCTTTCTCTTCGTCTGCCCCTAACATTTTTTTCTTCATTTCAACCTTGGTGAATCTGACAATTATGTGTCTTGGGGTTGCTCTTCTCGAGGAGTACCTTTGTGGTGTCCTCTGCATTTCCTGAATTTGAATGTTGGCCTGCCTTGCTATGTTGGGGAAGTTCTCCTGGATAATATCCTTAAAAGTGTATTCCAACTTGGTTCCATTCTCCCTGTCACTTTCAGGTACACGAATCAAATGTAGATTAGGTTTTTTTCACATAGTCCCATATTTCTTGGAGGTTTTGTACATTTCTTTTTACTCTTTTTTCTCTTAACTTGTTTTCTCACTTTATTTCATTAATTTGATCTTCAATCACTTATATCATTTCTCCCACTTGATTGAATTGGCTATTGAAGCTTGTGCATGCATCACGAAGTTCTCATGCCAGGGTTTTCAGCTCCATCAGGTCATTTAAGTTCTTTTCTACACTATTTATTCTAGTTATCCATTCATCTAACCTTTTTTCAAGGTATTTAGCTTCCTTGTGATGGGTTAGATCATGCTCTTTTAGCTCGGAGAAGTTTGTTATTCCTGACCTTCTGAAGCCTACTTCTGTCAACTCGTCAAACTCATTCCTGTCCAGCTTTGTTCAATTGCTGGCAAGGAGCTGCCTTCCTTTGGAGGAGAACAGCCCCTCGGGTTTTTAGAATTTTCAGCTTTTCTGCTCTTGTTTCTCCCCATCTTTGTGGTTTTATCTACCTTTGGTCTTTTCTTTTTTATTATACTTTAAGTTCTAGGGTACATGTGCACAATGTGCAGGTTTGTCACATATGTATACATGTGCCATGTTAGTGTGCTACACCCATTAACTCATCATTTACATTAGGTATATCTCCGAATGCTATCCTTCCCCCCTACCCCCACCCATGACAGACCCTGGTATGTGATATTCCCCTTCCTGTGTCCAAGTGTTCTCATTTTTCAATTCGCACCTATGAGTGAGAACATGTGGTGTTTGGTTTTCTCTCCTTGCGATAGATTGCTGAGAATGATGGTTTCCAGCTGCATCCATGTCCCTACAAAGGACATGAACTTATCCTTTTTTATGACTGCATAATATTCCATGGTGTATATGTGCCACATTTTCTTAATCCAGTCTGTCATTGATGTACATTTGGGTTGGTTCCAAGTCTTTGCTGTTGTGCATAGTGCTGCAATAAACATATGTGTTCATGTGTCTTTATAGCAGCATGATTTATAATCCTTTGGGTATATACCCAGTAATGGGATGGCTGGGTCATATGGTACCTCTAGTTCTGGATCCTTGAGGAATGGTCACACTGTCTTCCACAGTGGTTGAACTAGTTTACAGTCCCACCAACAGTGTAAAACTGTTCCTATTTCTCCACATCCACTCCAGTACCTGTTGTTTACTGAGTTTTTAATGATCGCCATTCTAACTGGTGTGAGATGGTATCTCATTGTGGTTTTGATTTGCATTTCTCTGATGGCCAGTGATGACGAGCATTTTTTCA
>NW_012115877.1:1215849-1234679 GCF_000951035.1 Colobus angolensis palliatus | reverse complement strand
AAAAGGTCCTTCACATCCCTTGTAAGTTGGATTCCTAGGTATTTTATTCTCTTTGAAGCAATTGTAATGGGAGTTCACTCATGATTTGGCTCTCTGTTTGTCTGTTATTGGTGTATAGGAATGTTTGTGATTTTTGCACGTTGATTTTGTATCCTGAGACTTTGCTGAAGCTGCTTATCAACTTAAGGAGATTTTGGGCTGAGACAATGGGGTTTCCTAAATATACAATCATGTCATCTGCAAATGGGGATAATTTGACTTCCTCTTTTCCTAATCAAATACCCTTTATTTCAGTCTCCTGCCTGATTGCCCTGGCCAGAACTTCCAAAACTATGTTGAATAGGAGTGATGAGAGAGGGTATCCTTGTCTTGTGCCACTTTTCAAAGGGAATCCTTCCAGTTTTTGCCCATTCAGTATGATATTGGCCCTGGGTTTGTCATAAATAGCTCTTATTATATTGAGATACATTCCATCCATACAGAATTTATTGAGAGTTTTTAGCATAAAGAGCTGTTGAATTTTGTCAAAGACCTTTTCTGCATCTATTGAGATAATCATGTAGTTTTTGTCTTTGATTCTGTTTATATGCTGGATTACGTTTATTGATTTGCATATGTTGGACCAGCCTTGAATCCCAGAGGTGAAGCCCACTTGATTATGGTGGATAAGCTTTTTGATGTGCTGCTGGATTCGGTTTGTCAGTATTTTATTGAGGATTTTTCATCGATGTTCGTCAGGGATATTGGTCTAAAATTCTCTTTTTTTGTTGTGTCTTTGCCAGGCTTTAATATCAGGATGATGTTGGCCTCAAAATGAATTAGGGAGGATTCCCTCTTTTCCTAGTCGTTGGAATAGTTTCAGAAGGAATGGTACCAGCTCCTTCTTGTACCTCTGGTAGAATTTGGCTGTGAATCCGTCTGGTCCTGGACTTTTTTCGGTTGATAGGCTATTAATTATTGCCTCAATTTCAGAGCCTGTTACTGGCCTATTCAGGGATTCAACTTTTTGCTGGTTTGGTTTTGGAATAGTATATCTCTCCAGAAATTTATCCATTTCTTCTAGGTTTTCTAGTTTATTTGCATAGAGGTGATTATAGTATTATCTGATGGTAGTTTGTATTTCTGTGGGGTTGGTGGTGATATTCCCTTTATCACTTTTTATTGCATCTGATTCTTCTCTCTTTTCTTCTTTATTATTGTTGCTAGTGGTCTATCAATTTTGTTGATCTTTTCAAAAAACCAGCTCTTGGATTCATTGATTTTTTTGAAGGTTTTTTTTGTGTCTCTATCTCCTTCAGTTCTGCTCTGATCTTAGTTATTTCTTGCCTTCTGCTAGCTTTTGAATGTATTTATTCTCGCTTCTCTAGTTCTTTTAATTGTGATGTCAGGGTGTTAATTTTAGATCTTTCCTGCTTTCTGTTGTGGGCATTTAGCTCTATAAAATTCCCTCTACACATGGCTTTAAATGTGTCCCAGAGATTCTGTTATGTTGTATCTTTGTTCTCATTAGTTTCAAAGAACATCTTTATTTCTGCCTTCATTTCGTTATATACCCAGTAGTCATTCAGGAGCAGGTTGTTCAGTTTCCATGTAGTTGAGCTGTTTTGAGTGATTTTCTTAATCCTGAGTTCTAGTTTGATTGCTCTGTGGTCTGAGAGACAGTTTGTTATAATTTCTGTTCTTGTACATTTGCTGAGGAGTGCTTTACTTCCAACTATATTGTTCAATTTTGGAATAAGTGTTAAGTGGTGCTGAGAAGAATGTATATTCTGTTGATTTGGGGTGGAGAGTTCTGCATGTGTCTCTTAGTTCCACTTGTTGCAGAGATGAGTTCAATTCCTAGATATCCTTGTTAAGTTTCTGTCTCATTGATCTGTGTAATGTTGACAGTGGAGTGTTAAAGTCTCCCATTATTCTTGTGTGGGAGTTTAAGTCTCTTTGTAAGTCTCTAAGGACTTGCTTTATGAATCTGGGTGCTCCTGTATTGGGTGCATATATATTTAGGATACTTATCTCTTCTTGTTGAATTGATCCCTTTACCATTATGTAATGGCCTTCTTTGTCTCTGTTCATCTTTGTTGGTTTAAAGTCTGTTGTATCAGAAACTAGGATTGCAGCCCCTGCTTTTTTTTCGTTTTCCATTTGCCTAGAAGATCTTCCTTCCTTTATTTTGAACCTATGTGTCTCTGCATGTGAGATGGGTCTCCTGAATACAGCATACTGATGGATCTTGACTCTTTTTCCAATTTGCCAGTCTGTGTCTTTTAATTGGAACATTTAGCCCATTTACATTTAAGGTTAATATTGTTATGTATGAATTTGATGCTGTCATTATGAGGTTAGCTGGTTATTTTTCTCATTAGCTGATGCAGTTTCTTCCTAGTATCGATAGTCTTTACAAGTTGGCATGTTTTCACAGTGGCTGTTACTGGTTTTTCCTTTCCATATTTAGTGCTTCCTTCAGGAGCTCTTGTAAGGCAGGCCTGGTGGTGAAAAAATCTCAGCATTTGCTTGTCTGCAAATGATTTTATTTCTCCTTCACTTTTGAAGCTTAGTTTGGCTGGATATGAAATTCTGTGTTGAAATTCTTTTCTTTAAGAATGTTGAATATTGGCCCCCACTCTCTTTTGGCTTGTAGAGTTTCTGCTGAGAGATCTGCTGTTAGTCTGATGGGCTTCCCTTTGTGGGTAACCTGACCATTCTCTCTGTCTGCCATTAAGAGTTTTTCCTTCATTTCAACTTTGGTGAATCTGACAATTATGTGTATTGGAGTTGCTGTTCTCGAGGAGTATCTATGTCACATTCTCTGTATTTCCTGAAATTGAATGTTGGCTTGCCTTGCTAGGTTGGGGTAGTTCTCTTGGATTATATCCTGAAGAGTGTTTTCCAACTTGGTCCCATTCTCCCCGTCACTTTCAGTTACACCAATCAGACATAGATTTGGTCTTTTCACATAATCTCATATTGCTTGGAGACTGTGTTCATTTCTTTTTACTGTTTTTTTTCTCTAAACTTCTCTTCTCGCTTTGTTTCATTCATTTGATCTTCAATCACTGATACCCTTTCTTCCAGTTGATTGAATCAGCTACTGAAGGTCGTGCATGTGTCACGTAGTTCTCATGCCATGGTTTTCAGCTCCATCTGGTCATTTAAGTTCTTCTTTATGCTGTTTATTCTAGTTAGCCATTCTTCCAATCTTTTCCCAAAGTTTTTAGCTTCTTTGTGATTGGTTTGAACATCCTCCTTTAGCTTGGATAACTTTATTATTACTGATCTTCTGAAGCCATCTCCTCTCAACTCGTCAAAGTCATTCTCTGTCCAGCTTTGTTCTGTTGCTGGTGAGGAGCTGCCTTCCTTTGGAGGAGAGAAGGTGCTTTGATTTTTAGAATTTTCAGCATTTCTGCTCTGGTTTCTTCCCATCTTTGTGGTTTTATCTTCCTTTGGTCTTTGGTGATGGTGATGTACAGATGGGGTTTTGGTTTGGATGTCCTTTCTGTTTGTTAGTTTTCCTTCTAACAGTCAAGAACCCTCAGCTGCAGTTCTGTTGGAGTTTGCTGGAGGTCCACTCCAGACCCTGTTTGCCTGGGTATCACCAGCAGAGGCTGCAGAACCACAAATATTACAGAATGGCAAGTGTTGTTGCCTGGTCGTTCCTCTGGAAACTTCGTTTCAGAGGGGCACCCAGTCGTATGAGGTTTCTGTCAGCCCCTAGTGGGAGGTGCCTCCCAGTTAAGGTACTCAGGGGTCAGGGACCCATTGAGGAGGCAGTCTGTCCATTCTCTGATCTCAAACTCCATCCTGGGAGAACCACTACTCTCTTCAAAGCTGTCAGACAGGGATGTTTAAGTCTGCAGAAGTTTCTGCTGCCTTTTGTTCAGCTATGCTCTGCCCCTAGAGGTGCAGTCTACAGAGGCAGGCAGGCCTCCTTGAGCTGTGGTGGGCTCCACCCAATTCGAGCTTCCCAGCCACTTTGTTTACCTACTCAAGCCTCAGCAATGGTGGACGCCCTTCCCCCAGCCTTGTTGCCGCCTTGCAGTTCGATCTCAGACTGCTGTGCTAGCAGTGACCAAGGCTCTGTTGGCGTGGGGCCCTCTGAGCCAGGCACAGGATATAATCTCCTGGTGTGCCTTTTGCTAAGACCATTGGAAAAGCATAGTATTAGAGTGGGAGTGATCCGATTTTCCAGGTGCTGTCTGTCATGGCTTCCCTTGGATAGGAAAGGGAATTCCCTGACCCCTTGCACTTCCCAGGTGAGGCAATACCTCATCCTGCTTCAGCTCAGTCCGTGGACTGCACCCACTGTCCTGCACCCACTGTCTGACAAGCCCCAGTGAGATCAACCCTGTATCTCAGTTGGAAATGCAGAAATCATCTGTCTTCTGCATCACTCACATTGGGAGCTGTAGACTGGAGCTGTTCCTATTCGGCCATCTTAGAACCTCTCCTACCTTTGGTCTTTGATATTGTACCTGCAGATGAGGTTTTGGTGTGGATGTCCTTTTTGTTGATATTGATGCTCTTACTTTCTGTTTGTTAGTTTTCCTTCTAACAGGTCTCTCAGATACAGGTCTGTTGGAGTTTGCTGGAGGTCCACTCCAGACCCTGTTTGCCTTGGTATCACCAGTGGAAGCTGCAGAACAGCAGATATTGCAGAACAGAAAACATTGCTGCCTGATCTTTCCTCTGGAAACTTCATCCCAGAGGGGCACCCTCTTGTATGAGATGTCTGTCAGCCCCTACTAGGAGCTGACTCCCAGTTAGGCTACATGGGGGTCAGGGACCCACATGAGGAGGCAGTATGTCCAGTCTCAGAGCTCAAACTCCAAGCAGGGAGAACCACTGCTTTCGTTGGGCCTGTCAGACGGGAACATTTAGGTCTGCAGAAGTTGTCTGCTGCCTTTTGTTCAGCTATGCCCTGCCCACAGAGGTGGAGTCTATAGAGGCAGTAGGCCTTGCTGAGCTGTGGTGGGCTCCACCCAGTTCGAGCTTCCCAGCCACGTGGTTTACCTACTGAAGCCTTAGCAATGGCAGATGCCCCTCCATCCACCAGGTTGAAGCCTCACAGTTCAATCTCAGACTACTGTACTGGCAGTGAGCAAGGCTTTGTGTGTGTGTGACCCACCGATCCAGGCATGTTGGAGAATCTCCTGGTCTGCCAGTTGCTAAGACTGTGGGAAAAGCACAATATTTGGGCAGGAGTGTATTGATTTTCCAAGTACAGTCTGTCACAGCTTCCCTTGACTAGGAAAGGGAAATCCCCTGACCCCTTGAAGTTCACAGGTAAGGTGATGCCCACCTCACTTTGGCTCGCCCTCAGTGGGCTGCACCCACTGTCCAACCAGTCCCAGTGAGATGAAACAGGTACTTCAGATGGAAATGCTGAAATCACCCGTCTTCTTTGTTGATCATGCTGGGAGCTGAAGACTAGAGTTGTTCCTATTTGGCCATCTTGGAATAGAACCAATGTTTACCTTTTTGTGCCTGGCTTATGTCACTTAAAATAATGATCTTCTGTTCCATCCATGTTGTTGCAAACGACAGGATTAAATTCTTTATTTTACGGCTGAATAGTATGCCATTGTGTATATGTACCGTCTTTTGCTTTATCCATTCATCTGTTGATGGGCCCATGGGCCCTTAGGTTGTTCCCAAATATTGGCTATTGTGATGGTGCTGTTACAAACAGAAGTGCAGATATCTCTTTGATATACTGATTCCTTTTTTTTTTTTTTTTTTTTGCAGCAGGTTGATGGGGGCGGCAGTGTATATATCCAGCAGTGGGGGTGTTGGATCATATGGGAGTTCTATTTTTGGTGTTTTGAGGAACCTCCAAACTGTTCTCCATAGTGGTTGTACTAATTTACATTCTCATCAACAGCGTATAAGACATTCCTTTTCTTCACATTCTCACCAGCATTTTTTACTGCCTGTCTTTTGTATATAAACAATTTTAACTGGGGTGAGATGATATCTCATTGCAGTTTTGATTTGTATTTCTCTGATGATAAATGATGTTGAACCCCTTTTCATATGCCTATTTACCATTTGTATGTCTTCTTTTGAGAAATGTCTTTTCAAATCTTTTGCCCATTTTTGATTGTTATTAGATTTCTTTTCTTATACAATTGTTTGAATTCCTCACATATTATGGTTATAAATCTCTTGTTAGGTGGGTAGTTTGCAAATATTTTCTCCCAGTCTGTGGGTTTTCTGTTCACTTTGTTGATTGTTTCCTTTGCCATGTAGAAGATTTTTAACTTGATAATATCCCACTTGTCCATTTTTTGCTCTGTTGCCTGTGCTTGTAGGGTATTACTCAATATTTTTTATTTTTTTTTGCTCAGAACAATGTCCTGGAGAGTTTCCCCAATGTTTTTTTGTAGTAGTTTCAAGCTTGAGGTCTTAGACTTAAGTCTTTAATCCATTTTGATTTGATTTTTGTATATGGTAAGAGATGGGGGCCACGTTTTTTTCTTCTGCATATGAATATTTATTTTTACCAGCACCATTCACTGAAGAGTGTGTCTTTTCCCCAGTGTATGTTCTTGGAAACTTTGTTGAAAAATGAGTTCACTGTAGGTGAGTGGTTGTGTTTCTGGGTTCTCTATTCTGTTCCATTGGTCTACCAGTCTGTGTTTACACCAGTACCATGCTGTTTTGGTTACTATGGTTTAATAATATAATTTCAAGTTAGGTAATGTGAGTCCTCCAGTTTTCTTATTTTGCTTAACAGCTTTGGCTATTCTGGGTCTGTTGTGTTTCCATATAAATTTTAGCATTGTTTTTTCTATTTCTGTGAAGAATGTCATTGATATTTTGATAGAAATTGCATTGAATCTATAGATTGCTTTGGGTAGTATGGACATTTTAACATTATTGATTATTCCAAAACATGAAAATGAAATATCTTTCTATTTTTTGGTATCCTCTTCAATTTCTTTCACCAGTATGTTATAGTTTTCTTATAGAAATCTTTCACTTCTTTGGTTAATTCCTAGGTATTTAATTTTATTTGTGGTTCTTGTAATAGGATTACTTTCAAAATGTCTTTTTCACATTGTTCACTGTTGGCTTATAGAAATGCTACTGATTTTTGTATGTTGATTTTGTATCTTGCAACCTTATGGAATTTATTTATCAGTTCTATTGATTTTTTGGTGGAATCTTTAGGTTTTTCTAAATATAAGATTATATCATCTACAAACAAGGATAAGTTGACTTATTCCTTTTTAACTTAGATACTCTTTATTTCTTTTTCTTTTTTGATTGCTCTAGCTAGGATTTCCAATACTATGTTGAATAATTGTGGTGAAAATGGGCATCCTTGTTGTGTTCCAGATCTTAGAGGAAACACTTTTAGTTTTTCCTCATTCAATAAAATTCTAGCTGTGAGTCTGTTGTAATAGGGCTTTTATTACTTGAGGCATGTTTATTCTATACTTAGTTTTTTGAGAAATTTGATCATGAAAGGATATTGAATTCTATAAAATAATTTTCCAGCATAAAATTAAAATGATTGTATGTTTTCTGTCTTTTATTCTGTTTACATGGTGTAGCACATTGATTGATTTGCGTATGTTGAACCATGAATTCCAGGGATAAATCCCACTTGGTCAAGATGAATGATCTTTCTAATGTATTGGTCAAATTTGGTTTGCTAGTATTTTATTGATAATTTTTGCATTAATATTCATCAGAGATAGTGGTTGGTAGTTTTCTTTTTTGATGTGTGTTTGTTTGGCTTTGGTATCAAGATAATACTGGCCTCTTAGGATAAGTTTGGAAGTGTTCCATCCTCCTCTATTTTTTGGAATAGTTTGAAGAAGATTGGTATGAGTTCTTTTTAAATGTTTGGTAGAATTCATCAGTAATGACTTCAGGTCTCAAGCTTTTCTTTACTGGTAAACTTTTTATTATAGCTTCAAACTTGTTATTGATCTGTTCAGGTTTTGGTTTTCTTCCTGGTTCAGTCTTGGTAGGTTGCGTTTGTCTAGCAATTTGTCCATTACTTCTGGATTTTCCAATTTCATGGCATATACTTGTTCATAGTAGTCACTAATAATCCTTTGAATTTCTGCAGTATCAGTTATAATGTCTCCTTTTTCATTTGTGATTTTATTTATTTGGATCTCTCTCTTTTCTTAGTCTAGCTCAAGGATTGTTAATTTTGTTTAACTTTTCAAAAAACCGATTTTTTTTGTTTCATTGATCTTTCATATTGTTTTTTCGTTTCAATTTCATTTATTTCTGATCTGATCTTTATTATTCTTTTTCTTCCACTAATTTTGGGTTTGCTCTGCTCTTCCTTTTCTAGTTGTTTAAGATGCATTGTTAGATTGCTCATTTGAAGTTTTCCTTTTTTATAATGTAGGCACTGGTAGCTATAAACCTCCCTCTTAGTATCACTTTTGCTGTATCCCCTAGGTTTTGGTATGTTGTGTTTCTATTATTGTTTGTTTCAAAAATTTTCTCAATTTCCTTCTTAATTGTTTCCTTGACAAACTGGTCACTCAGGAGCATATTGCTTAATTTCTATGTATTTGTATAGTTTCCAAAATTCCTCCTGTTATTAATGTCCAGTTTTATTCCATTGTAGACAGAGAAGATTCTTGATATTATTTCAATATTTTGAATGTTTTAAGATTTGTTTTGTGGCTTAACATATGGTTTATCCTTTAGAATAATCTACGTACTGAGGAAAATAATGTGTGTTCTGCAGCTCTTGGATGAAATATTCTGTGAATATCGGTTAGATCCTTTTAGTCTGGAGTGCAGATTAAGTCTGATTTTCTTTGTTGATCTACTGTTTGGAACATCTGTCTAATGCTGAAGGTGGGATGCTGAAGTCTCCAACAATTATTATACTGGGGCCTATCTCTCTTTTTATCTCTAATGATATTTACTTTATATATCTGGATGCTCCCTTGTCGGATGCATATATATTTAAAATTGTTATATCCTCTTGCTGAATTTACCCCTTTATGATAATATAGTGACTTTGTTTGTCTCTTATATTTTTGGGTTGAAATCTATTTTGTCTGATGTAAGTATAGTGACTCCTGCTCCTTTTGGTTTTTTATTAGCATGGAATGTCTTTTCTCCATTCTTTTATTTTCTGTCTATGTGTGCCTTTATAAGCGAAGTGTATTTCTTGTAAGCATCAGATCTTGTTTGTTCATCCATTCAGCCAGTCTATGTCTTTTGATTGGAGAGTTTAGTTCATATACATTCAATGTCATTATTAATAAGTAAGGAGTTAATCCTGCCATCTTGTTATTTGTTTTCTGGTTGTTTTATGTTCTTCTCTTCCTTAGTTTTTTCCTTTCTGTTTTTAGTGCAGGTGATTTTTGCTGGTGATATGATTGCTTCTTGTTTTTTGTTTTTTGTGTATCCATTGTATGTTGTTTGGTTTGAGATTACCAAAAGGACTGTAAATATTATCTTATAATTTATTATTTCAATCTGATAAAAACTTAACACTATTTGCATAAACAAATAAAAAAGCAAAAATAATATTTATAAAAACTCTATGCCTTAACTTTATCCCCCAACTTTTTAACATTTTGTTGTTTGTATTAATATCTTATTGTACTATGTCTTGAAAAGTTGTTGTAGTTATTATTTTTGATTGCTTCATTGTTTAATCTTTCTACTTAGTATATGAGTAGTTCACACACTGAGTTAAAATATTATAATATTATGTGTTTTTCTGTGTACTTGCTATTACCTGTAAGTTTTGTACATTCAAGTGATTATTCATTGTTCATTAATGTCCTCTTTTCATAATTGAGGTAATCCCTTTAACACTTCTTGTAGGACAGGTCTGATAATAATAAAATTTCTCAGCTTTTCTTTTTGTCTGGAAAGTCTTTATTTCTCCTTCATGTTTGAAGGATATTTTCACCAGGTGCACTATTTTACGGTAGACTTTTTCTCCTTCAGCACTTTAAATATGTAATGCCACTCTCTCCTGCCCTGTAAGATTTTCACTGAAAAGTATGCTGCCAGAGGTATTGGAGCTTCATTGTATGTTATTTGTTACTTTTCTCTTATTGTTTTTCATATCCTTTCTCTATTTTTGACCTTTGAAAATTTTGATTATTAAATGTCATTAGGTAGTCTTATTTGGGTTAAATCTGCTTGGTGTTCTATAACTTTCTTGTACTTGGATATTTATATTTTTCTCTAGATATAGTAAGTTCTCTGATACTATCCCTTTGAACATGGTTTCTAACCCTATTTCTTTCTCTACTTCTTCTTTAAAGCTAATCACTCTTAAATTTGCCCTTTTGAGGCTATTTTTTAGATCCTGTAGGCATGCTTCATTGTTTTTTATTCTTTTTTCATTTGTCTCCTCTGGTTATGTATTTTCAAATAACCTGTCTTGAAGTTTACTAATCCTTTCCTTGGATCAATTCTGCTATTAAAAGACCCTGATGCATTCTTCAATATATGTATTTCATTTTTCAGCTTCCAGATTTCTACTTGATTCTTTTAAATCATTTTAATCTTTGTTAAATTTGTCTAATAGAATTCTGAATTTCTTCTCTGTGTTATGTTGAATTTCTTTGAGTTTCCTCAACAAAGCTATTTTGAATTCTGTGTGAATGGTCACATATCTCTATTGCTCCAATATTCGTCCCTGGAAACTTATTTAGTTCATTTGACAAAGTCATGATCTCCTGGATGGTCTTGATACCTGTGGATGTTCATCTGTGTCAGGGCATTGAAAAATTAGGCATTTATTTCAGCATTTTCAGTTTGGGCTTGTTTTTACCTGCCCTTCTTGGGAAGGCTTTCCAGATATTTGAAAGCACTTGGGTGTTGAAATCTAAACTGTATCTGCTTTAGGGGGCACCCTAAGCCCAGCAATATTTTGATTCTTTCAGACACATAGAGGTTCCTTGTAATGATCTTGTGCAAGATCCAGGAGAATTCTCTAGATTACCAGAGGCTCTTGTTCTCTTCCTTTACTTTCTTCCAAACAGTGATATAGTTTGGCTGTGTTGCCACCCAAATCTCATCTTGAATTGTAGCTCCCATAATTCCCATGTGTCATTAAAGGGACCTGGTGAGAGGTAATTGAATCATGGGGGCAAGTCTATCCCATGCTGTTCTCATGATAGTGAATAAGTCTCATGAAATCTGATGGTTTTCTAAATTAGAGTTCCCCTGTACAAACTCTCACAACCAGAGGTTCTTCATGAGGGCCCTCCCCCTGCAGCAAATTTCTGCCTGTACATCCAGGCATTTCCATACATCCTCTGAAATATAACTGGAGGTTTCTAAACCTCAATTCTTGACTTCTGCCCACCCACAGGCTCAACACCACATGGAAGCTGCCAAGGCTTGGGGCTTGCACCCTGTGAAGCCACAGCCTAAGCTGTACCTTGGCTCCTTTTAGCCATGGCTAGAGTGGCTGGAATGCAGGACACCAAGCCTCTAGGCTTCACAAAGCAGGGGGTTCCTAGGCCTGGTCGACGAAACCATTTTTTCCTCCTAGGCCTCTGGGCCTGTGATGGAAAGGGCTGCTGCAAAGGTCTCTGACATGCTCTGGAGACATTTTCCCCGTTGTCTTGGTGATTAACATTTGGCTTCTCATTACTTATGCAAATTTCTGCAGCTGACTTGAATTTGTTCTCAGAAAATGGGTTTTTCTTTACTATTGCATCATCAGGCTGCAAATTTTCTGACCCTTTATGCTCTGTTTCCCCTTTAAAATTGAATGCTTTTAACAGCACCCAAGTAACTTCTTTAATGCTTTGCTGCTTAGAAATTTCTTCTGCCGAATACCCTAAATTATCTCCCTCAAGTTCAGAGTTTCACAAATCTCTAGGGCAGGGGCAAAATGCCACCAGTCTCTTTGCTAAAACATAGCAATGTGTTGGCAATTCAAGACTGTTTTTTCTACCTCTTCTGTGCCTCTTTCAGCATTACAAAGTTAAAATCAGGTACTGTGAGTGCTCACCTGATGTTTGGTTCTTACAAAGGTGGTATTTTTTGTATGTAGATAATTGTTAAATTGATGTCCTTGTGAGGTGTGGCAGGGACAATCAGTGGAGCCTTCTATTTTACCATCTTGCTCCACCTCCAGTCCCTGGTCATTCAATGTAAACTTCCCCATTAATCCTAACCCAGTCCCACTAGACAGTCAAAGCAATGAATAAGTCATTCTTTTGGTATACCCCGCTGTATGTGGTACAGTGCCTTTTAAATATTAATTTATTTGAGTTCATCCATTTTCTGTATCATTTAATTGATGTCTTATCAAAATCAGTGAAAATCCTTGCATGTAGAAAGACAATGAACATGGTGGAAAATTCATAGGACTGTTAGGCCGAAGATACCTCAGGCTTCAGTGGATGATTAATTGAGTGATCTTGGTCAAATCACTTCTTTTTGTGATCTCTTCACTTATCTGTAATACAATAGGGTTTGAATCATATAATCTCTGATGTCCCTTCTAGTCTACCATACTATAAATCTGTGAATCAGGGTATTTCTGTTTTTTGAGAGCTGTAGGATAAGAGATTTATAGCTTCAATGAAGAGAAACATGGACATAAGTTGTTTGTGATCTTGACTTAAGACTACTAGATGTTCCCTGAACTTCTTCCAGGTGATATCTGAGGGAAAGACTCAATTCTTTGAGTGTATTAGCTGTGCTCAGAATACAGGCTTGGCCAGGCACTGTAAAGGCAGCACAGTTGTTCTAGATTTGAAAGTGATTTCTAAACAAAGTGCTAAATTTATGATTTAAAGTTTTCTCACTTGTCAAAGTCCACAGGTCTTTCTCCCTGGACTTATCCTTTTTGTTTTACAAGTTATGCCACCTCTGGTTCTTACTATAGGACTACCATTCTTCAGGTCTTCTAAGAGAGAAACTCCTGAAATCATATTTGATACTCATTTTTATCATTTGTTTTATGAGAAGCCCATCCTGCCCTATCGTGTTGTGGCATGCCAGGTTTCACTAACACAGGCCTCCATAATAACTGTTTCAGTACTGACCAAGTGGTTAAGTTAAATATTAAAAGCCAGTGCCCTTATGGGAAGGCTGGAATTTGACAAAGAGTCCACCAAGAGTTTTGCCTAGGCTTTTCCTGGGCCTTAAACATGACAAAATAATGAAGGAATTCTTAACAGGACCCATTTAGGATTAAACAAACTTTATTGGGGGTCTGAAGAAACTCCCCAGGCCTCCACAAACAAGTTTATTGGGGTCTAAAGGAGCTCCCCAAACCTCCATGATTTAGCAGGAGACAAGATGAGGGTAATCACCCCAGCACCTAGACCCATTTAGATTAAGAAACTCCCCAGGCCTCCCCAAACAAGTTTATTGGGGTCTGAACTCTGCAGAGTTTCTAACAGGCTTTGATTCCTAGGAAAGTACATCTCTTCCTTAATATGGACCATTTTGGTTCTTGGGCCCTTAATAACCTAAACAAATGAGTCCTCTTTGCCCCAAGTAAAATGTTTGTAATTTGTTTTACTCCAACAAAGTGCAATAAATTAAACCTTTGACTTTAGTAAGACAGCTGCTCTTTTTTGTATATTTTTGGAAATTTTCTCATAGTCTTCTGGGAACCAAATTCCAGAATTAAGGCAATCTCTTGAGATTGTTTTAGAGTCCAAATGCCTAAAAGCAAACAAACTACTACCCTCACCATGCTGATTAAAGTTGTCCTGACAGCTCCCCTGATTAGGATTGGTGGAGACATCAGATATACTTGAGTACCTTCCAAGATATTACTTATAAGGAAAAAAAGTTACTTTTTTCTAGATTGGATAAATAGCAACATCAAAATGGATATTTCATTGCTTAGAAGATAATCCTAAGATTTATTCATCTTGCTTCACTGAAATTTTATGCCCATTCCTCACCTTCCCAGCAGCCCCTGGCAAGTGCCATTCTAGTTTCTGATTCTATACATTTGACTATTTTAGATATTTCATTTAAGTGGAATAAGTGCAGTATTTATCTTTCTGTGATTGGCTTATTTTGCTTAGCATAATGCCCTCAAGGCTCATCCATGCAGTTGCATATTACAGAATTTCCTTCTTTTTTTTAAAGGCTGGATTATATTCAATTTTATGCATATATCACCTTTTCTTTGCCTATTCATCAGGACAATCGGCAGAACTATTTACAATAGCTAAGATTTGGAAGCAACCTAAGTGTTCATTAACAGATCAATGGATAAAGGAAATGTGGTACATATACACAGTGGAATAATATTCGGCCATAAAATTAGATCCAGTAATTTGCAACAACATATATAGAACTAGAGATCATTATGTTAAGTGAAAAGTGAAATAAACTGGGAACAGAAAGACAAACATCACATGTTCTCACTTATTTGTGGGATTTAAAAATCAAAACACTAGAACTCATGGTTGTTGAGGGTCTTTCTTTCTTTCTTTCTTTCTTCCTTCCTTCCTTTTTTTTTTTTTTTTTTTGAGGATGTCTCACTCTGTCACCCAGGCTGGAGTTTAATGGTGTGATCTTGGCTCACTGCAACCTCCACCTCCCATGTTTAAGCAATTCTTCTGCCTCAGCCTCCCGAGTAGCTGGGATTACAGGTGCCTGCCACCATGCCTGGCTAATGTTTGTATTTTTAGTAGAGACCATGTTTCAGCATGTTGGCCAGGTTGGTCTCGAACTCCTGACCTCAGGTGATCTGTCTACCTCAGTTTCCCAAAGTGCTGGAATTACAGGCACGAGCCACTACACCCGGCCTCCATTGAGGGTTTCTAGTTTTATTCTATATCATCTCTTATTTATGGTAAGTGCCCTGTTTTATAAATAAAGACTTCTTTTTAGTTATACTAAATCATTTCTCCTTTAAGAAAGGAGAAAAATTAGTTTAATTTTCTAATAAAGCAAAGACAATATGGGAAAAGCAGCTATAACACAATAGTCTTTGTCCAAGAATGATCTGAGTTTGAATCGTTGTTTCTTCACTTAGCTGTGTAACCTTGGGCAAGTTACTTAACTTCTCTGATACTGTTTCTTCATCTGTAAAATGAAGATAATAAAGGAGAAAAGACAACAAAAGGGTATCAGAGAGGAAAAAAATGAAAAATGTGTAGTATTGTAGAATCCAAAGGAGTGGTTTTTAAGAAAGAATGTGGTCATTGGTTTGAAGTGTTCCAAAAGACCAAAGAGAATGAGGTTTGTAAAATGGCAATTGGACTTGGTAATTAGGAGGCCTGTGGTGATTTTCTAAGGAGGAAAATGTGGTCTAAAGCCAAGCTATAAAAATCCTTAACAGTGGCAGCAGCAGAAGTGTGGGCTTGTAAATAAAAATGTTTGAGTGATTAGTCAAGGTGCTTCTGCTGAATATTTACTTATCTCAGACATATTTTTGGCAAGGTGGGAGTGAAACAGTGTAGAGTCTGCATATAAACGCTCCAAACAGAAAGACTTTATCAGGGATCTGTGGCCTGAGTCCAGGTGAGGTTTCTATGCCAAAGTATAGTAAAATCTGGGGAAGCAGTTAAGGTTTCCTAGGTAAAGGCAGGTTTTTGTAGTGCTGAAAGAAGCTCTTGAAAAAAAAAAGCACACAGTACCATTAAGGAAGGAGTCAATCAGGAAACAAAACCGTCCAGTTGCCTGATATTGGGTATTCTTGGTGTGGAGGAGCAGACTGTACCTTATTTCCCCAAGTGTTGCAGAAAACAGTAATGTAGTTATATTCCTCTTAAAAATACATAGCCGTGTATCCGTTCTTAGTGAGTAGAATGAAAGGGAGGTGACCTTATAACTGTGTGGGTGAATGGTACATGAAAAGTTATTAACTGAATTAAATTGAATTGAATTAAATGGATTTTGATTATATGATTAATGGTTTATAGTTTTGTCATATATAAAATGAAATGTCTGCTGAACCTTGTTTACCTAAGCCTTAATTACCCCAAACTATTAATTTAATTAATTCAGCTAAATTTACTGAGGTTCAAGTGGAAGTTTAAATAATAGAACTGGAAATGGAGCCTCTAAGTTTAATTTTTATATCTAGGAAGATTTTGGTAAAGATACTGAAAAGATCAGCTTATATTAAATACTAAGATGTACTAAGAAGAAATCAAACTGGAATTGTAAAGAGCCCACCAGCCTGATTTGAAACTTTAAATTCTATTCTTCATAACAAAACCAAAAAATATGGTCTAACCGTAGAACTTACTACTTTCTGCCTAGTATTATATTATATGCATTCATTCAAAAATATTTTTCTAAGCCTCTATTTTATCTATTTATGTACTTGGCTTAACACTTCTTAAATGAAACTCCTTAGGACAGGGAGCAGGTTTCACTCATCTTTGTGCTCTCTTAGAGCTTAACCCAGGGCTTGGGACATAGTAAGCCCTCACTAGATGTTACTGCTTGGCATTGAATTGGTGGCAGGGATTATGTGTGAGGATGACACCTGATCTGTGTTTCCCTGGGAGAGATATAGTTATATTTCACAGGATTAGCCTTTGTCTATCACTGCGTTATTAATATCCTCAATTATAGGCAAGGAAAGAGAGTCATTATTTTATGCAGATGTTGTTAACTGGTGGATGGGAGTTAAAAATCTGAATAACTTTGAAAAATTGAGGTATAACTAAGGTGAATGCCAAGTAAATTTGTGTAGTTTATCAAATACCAGTCAAAAAATGTACTGTTTAGTTGCAAGTAGAGCTAGAGAGAGAAGGCGGGAGAGAGAGAACAAAAATTGGTGTAAGTGTGAAAAGTATATCAGCAATGAAGTGGTAGTCCTGATTGAACACCACATTGATCACACCTTCTCCCTTTTTAGAAGCTCCTTGTCGTTTACAGGAAAGGGGATAATTCCTGTCCCATTAGATGGTATTGAATGACTTCTCAGGACCCCTTCTGTTACTATAAACCTATTAGCATAATATGAAATTTGATTCTCTAAGGTGTATTCAGTTCTTTGAAAACTTCTTCCAGTAATTCCGGGGCACCCTTTAGAATAAGAAATGGCATGATAAAGAGTAACTTATCAGTGTCCTGGTGTTCAGACTTTCACGAGGATTTGAGACCAAATATGATCACAAAGTGAGTAATATGAAAAGAGATGACAGCTATGTTCCCACACAACTGTGAGGTGAACCAAGTCACTTTGAACAGGTAATAAAAGGAGTATGTATCAGGTTACTGAGAACAATTATCAAGCAGAGTTACTCAGTGAAAGGAAGCTACCATAAGAGGCCATAAAAATCTCTGTTTGGGATTAAATGACTTAGTTTTATAGAATGTTAGGATGGAAGAGCACTTGGAGAACATGTAATACCCTCCCTTCATGACCCAGAAAGCTAAAATGACTGCCGAAAGTAACACACAGAATTAGTGGCAGAGTAAAGACACCTCACTCACAGTCCAGTGCTCTTTTCATTAAAGCATATAATTAAGTTTCAGATTCCACAAAGCCTTTCAATAGACACTGGCACAAGACAAATTCATATACTGCTACAAATCAGGACAGTTAAATAAACTGTTGTGCAAAGGAATGCACAAAAGGCAAGGATTGATCCATTATTTTTGCTCTTTGTTTACAATATGGGAATATTGTTTGCTAAATTTACAAATCACAAATTTCTTTTTTTCTTATTTATCTTCTGTTCAATCTGTCCTTATCACTTATGCTGAATTATTCTTAAAGCACAGTTTTAATCATATCCTTTCCCTCTCAAAGGTCTCCAGTGGCCTATTAATTAAGCTCAAAGAACTATTCAAGACGACAATAATATTCCCTCCTAACTGCACAGAGTTACTTTCCTGTTGTTTACCATATGTGTATCATGCAAATGATGCTATGAACAGCTCCATCTCTCATTTTGTCTCTTTTTCTTTGCTCAGGGCATTTTAAGGATGACAAAATGCTGTTTTGCCATTTATAAAATGCCCTTTGTCCTCATCACTATCATATGTAATTCTAACCATCGTTAAGACAATCTCTTACATCCCCTCTTCCCTAAAAACTTTCTAGATGCTCTGTATTACTTTGAAATACTAGTTATATTAAAGGGAATGGATTAGCCACTTAATATGTATCAATTCTGTGCTAGATATTTGGAAAACAAGACATAGACCTTGCCCAAGAAGTGCTTACAGTCTACTAGAGGGAGACACAGGTATGTTAACAAATAAATACACTGCATTATTGCAGCTGCTGTGATAGAAGTTGATAAAGGACACAGAGCATAAAAGTAGGAAATGGGTGCATGCACTTGTAGAAAAGGCTTTATAAAAGAGAGAAGGGTGGGGCATATGGGGAACAGTATCCTAAGTAGGGGGAGAAAGTAGAATGAGCAAAGAATAGAGGTGCAAAGTAGCCTGACATATTTAAGGAACATCTAACATTTTGATATGGCTAAAATACAAGATGAAAGTTGTATGTTTGTGCATGTGTGTGTGTTTGGGTGTGTGTGTGTCTGTGTGTGATTGGACTTCGGGGCTTAAAAGTGAGAAATTAGGTATAAAAGAAATGCAGAAAGTAGATCATAAAGGGTGTTATATGCCATTCTAGATAATTTGAGTTTGTCTTCTAGGGAATTGAAAGCTACTAGAAGATGCAGAGTGAGAAAAGAATACTGATATATAAGGGAAAGAGGAAGTAGAGCTGTAAACATAGTTTGCCCATCCCTGAGTGGTTTAATTTTCTTGATAAAATACATATGGTACATCTAGTTCTAGATCCTTGAGGAATTGCCATACTGTTTTCCATAATGGAACTAGTTTACAATCCCACCAACAGTGTAAAAGTGTTCCTATTTCTCCACATCCTCTCCAACACCTGTTGTTTCCTGACTTTTTAATGA
>NW_012115877.1:1211273-1211624 GCF_000951035.1 Colobus angolensis palliatus | reverse complement strand
TGGGCTTCCCTTTGTGGGTAACCCGACCTTTCTCTCTGGCTGCCCTTAAGATTTCTTCCTTCATTTCAACTTTGGTGAATCTGGCAATTATGTGTTTTGGCGTTACTCTTCTCTAGAAGTATATTTGTGGCGTTCTGTGTATTTCCTGAATTTGAATGTTGGCCTGCCCTACTAGGTTGGGGAAGTTCTCCTGGATGATATCCTGAAGACTGTTTTCCAACTTGGTTACATTTTCCCCCTCACTTTCAGGCACCGCAATCAGATGTAGATTTGGTATTTTTACATAATCCCATACTTCTTGCAGGCTTTGTTCATTTCTTTTTCTTCTTTTTTCTTTTGGTTTCTCTTCTC
>NW_012115877.1:1210642-1211134 GCF_000951035.1 Colobus angolensis palliatus | reverse complement strand
TCGGTTACTGAAGCTTGTGCATTTGTCACGTATTTCTCGTGTCATGGTTTTCATCTCTGTCATTTCATTTATGACCTTCTCTGCATTAATTAATCGAGCTGTCATTTCTTCCACTCTTTTTTCAAGATTTTTAGTTTCTTTCCGCTGGGTACGTATTTCCTCCTTTAGCTCTGAGAAGTTTGATGCACTGAAGACTTCTTCTCTCATCTCGTCAAAGTCATTCTCTGACCAGCTGTGATCTATTGCTGGCGATGGGCTGCGCTCCTTTGCAGGGAGAGATGCGCTCTTATTTTTTGAATTTCCACGTTTCTGCCCTGCTTTTTCCCCATCTTTGTGGTTTTATCTGTCTCTGGATTTGATGATGGTGACGTACTGATGGGGTTTTGGTATAGGTGTCCTTCCTGTTTGATAGTTTTCCTTCTGACAGTCAGGATCCTCAGCTGTAGGTCTGTTGGTGATTGCTTGAGGTCCACTCCAGACCCTGTTTGCCTG
>NW_012115877.1:1202078-1209867 GCF_000951035.1 Colobus angolensis palliatus | reverse complement strand
CACTCCCTAGTGAGATGACCCCAGTACCTCAGTTGAAAATGCAGAAATCACCTGTCTTCTGTGTCGCTCGCACTGGGAGTTGGAGACTGGAGGTGTTCCTATTTGGCCATCTTGCTGTGCCCTATTTTTTTTTTTTTTGTGATGGAGTCTCACTCTGTCACCCAGGCTGGAGTGCAGTGGCCAGATCTCAGCTTACTGCAAGCTCCACCTCCCGAGTTTATGCCTTTCTCCTGCCTCAGCCTCTCGAGTAGCTGGGACTACAGCCTGCAGCCACCTCGCTCAGCTATTTTTTTGTATTTTTTTAGTAGAGACGGGGTTTCACTGTGTTAGCCAGGATGGTCTTGATCTCCTGACCTTGTGATCCACCCATCTCGGCCTCCCAAAGTGCTGGGATTACAGACTTGAGCCACCGCTCCCGGCCCAGTGCAAATATTATGAAAGGACAATGGAGTAAGGACGTTAAGGATGCTACCAAAGAAGTCCTATCCAAAGCAATTAGGCAAGGCAAATAAATAAAAGGCATTCAAATAGGTAAAGAAGTCAAACTATCTCTCTGCTGCTGCTGATTATATACATAGAAAACCTTAAAGACATTGCAAAAAAAAACCTCCCAGAACTAATAAAAAAAATCAGTAAAGTTTCAGAATATAAAATCAATGTACAAAAATCAGTTGCATTTGTATACACCAAAAACATTTTAGCTAGCACCAAATCAAGAGCACAATTCCTTTTACAATAGCCATAAATGTTGAAATAGCTAGAAATTTACATAATCAAGATTAAATATCTATACAAAGAGAATAACAAAATGCTGCTAAAATAAATGAGTGATGATACAAATTAATGGAAACATATTCGATGTTCATAGAAATGAAGAATCAATATTGTTAAAAGGGCCATACTGTCCAAAGCCATTTATGGATTCAATGTTTTCCCATCAAAATACCAATGTCATTTTTCACAGTTAGAAAAATGAATTCTAAAAATTTATGTGAAACCAAAGAAAGCCTAATTTACCAAAGCAATTGTAAGCAAAAGGAACAAAGCTCGGGGCATCACATTACTCAACGTCAAACCATACTATGAGGCTACAGTAACCAAAATAGCATGTTACTGGTACAAAAACAGACACATACCAGTAGAACACAATATAGAACCCAGAAATAAACGTACACACCTACAACCTTCTGATCTTTGACAAAACTGACAAAAATAAGCAATGGGGAAAGGACTCCCTATTCAATAAATGGTGCTGGGATAACTGGCTAGCCATATGCAAAAGAATGGACCCTATACCTCTCACTATATACAAAAATTAGCTGAAGATGAATTAAAGTTTTAAATGGAAAACCTCGAACTTTAAAAAATACTAGTAGAAAACCTAGGACATACCCTTCTCAACCCTGACTTTGGCAAATAATTTATGGGTAAATCCCAAAAATCAATTCAAACAAAAACAAAAATAGACAAGTAGAACTTAATTTAACTAAAGAATTTCTGCAAAGCAAAATAAACTACCAACAGAGTAAATGTACAGCTCACAGAATGGGAGAAAATATTTGCAAACTGTACACCTGACAAAGGTCTAATATCCAGAATCTATAAGGAACATAAATCAACAAGCACAAAATAATCCAATTTAAAAATGGGCAAAGAACAGGAACAGACCCTTCTGAAAAGAAAATGTACAAACGACCATCAACCATCAACAATACCCAACATCACTTGTCACCAGAGAAATGCAAATTAAAACCACAGTAAAGTACCATCTCACAACAGTTAAAATGGCAATTAGTAAAAAGTTAAAAATAAAAGATGCTGGTGAGGCTGTGGAGAAAAGGGAGTGCTTATACACTGCAAGTGGGAATGCAAACTAGTTCAGTCGCTATGGAAAGCAGTTTGGAGATCCGTTGAAAACTTTAAATGGAACTCTATTTGACCCAGCAACCTCACTAGTGTCTATATAGCCAAGGGAAAATAATTCAGTCTATCAAAAAACACATCCATGCACATGTTCATCAAACTGCTATTCACAATGGCAAAGACATGGAATCAACCTAAATGGCTATCAGTGATAGACTGGTTAAAGAAAATGTGGTACATATATACCATGAAATACTATGCAGCTATATAAAAAACAAACCAACATGGATGGAGCTGGAGGCAATTATCCTAAGCAAATTAACATAGGAACCGAAAACCAAATACCACACTTCCTTGCTTACAAGTGGGAGCTAAATATTGAATGCATATAGACATAAAGATTGGAACAATGGACACTGGGGACTACCTGATGGGGGAGGAAGGGAAGTGGGCATGGGCTGAAAAACTACCTATTGGGTACTGTGTTCCCTACCTGGGTGTTGAGATCATTTATACCCCAAACCTCAGCATTATGCAGTATACTCATGTAACAAAGTGCACAATGTACCCCTTAATCTAAATAAAAGTTGAAACTATAAAAAATAAAACTAGCAACAATAGAATGCAACCAAAATAATAGTTAAAAGTAAAATTATGAAGAAGTTTAATAGATTGGCAGAAAAGAGAGGACACAAAAGACTTGAAGACTCACTGAGATGTATGAACTGGTGTAGTGGTAAAGGGAATGTGAGAGATCTGAAATCCTATGGGCTTTAGTCCGAGTGTTGTACACTGGAGTTCCAAATTTCAGCTCTGTGGTGATAAATAAGGCCCTGGGCATGGGCATGGAATGAGTAACCAAGATGGAATATGAATGGACATTGTTTCAGATAAGGTGGTAAAAATTGAAATCAGCTTGTTGGGTTGGTTGTTCACATGGAAGATGAAGTTACCAATGTGATCATAGAATTTAGGCGGTAGAAAGGAGAACTGTCTCGGAGGTTGACAGATGATGTGAATAAGAAAGATTAGAGGATGACATAGATGAATGTCTTTTTGCATTATGGTAGAAAAGTAATGATTTAGAGTAGCATCAGTGAGCCAAGAGACAGCTGATAAACTCTGGCTCACAGTATATGGGATGTAAAAAAATAAGCAGCATACTTTTGATGAGAAAGACCAAGGTTAGCTTAAGGCAAGGACATGGTGAGAGAATTCTCTGAAGAGGTTTAGGACATAGGAGAACTTACTCATAATGGAAAGGGTGTTCCAGTAGGCACAGTAAATAAAGGGTTAGAAAGGTCAGATGTGGAAGAATTAGAAGGAAGGAAATACAGTGTATTCTCATGATGTTAGAACCTTGGAGAACAGTTGACTAGAGCGTTGATGGTTCAACCACAGAATTCAAATTTCTGTTTTTACTTAATTTGTCTCTAGCTCTTCTTTGTACTTTTTAAAAATAGTAATTGTATCAGAGGATGGAGCAAGAAGGCAGAATGGAAAGTTCCACCAATTGTCTTCCCTGCAGGGACATCACTTTAACAACCAGCTACAAAAAATCACCTTCATAAGAACCAAAAATTAGGTGAGTACTCATAGTACCTGGTTTTAAGTTCATATTGCAGATAGAGGCACTAAAAAGGTAGAAACAACAGCTTTGAATTACCAATGCCATTACTCTCCTATTCCCTAGCAGTGAATAGGAGTGACAGTGTGGTGGGAAGAGTGTTTCTGTGTGCCAGAGAGGGAGAGTGCAGCAATCGTGAGGCATTGAACTCAGTGCTGTCCTATTAGAGCAGAAAGAAAAACTGGATGAAACTCAACTGACACCTGCCCACAGAGAGAACATTTAAACCAGCCTTAGTCAGGGGAGAATTACTAACTCCAGCAGTCAGAACTTGAGTTCCTGCATGTCTCGCCACCAGGGTAAAGTGCCCTGGGGCTCTAAATAATCTTGAAAGGCAGCCTAGGCTGCAAGGACTGCAATTCCTAGGAAAGTCCTAGTTCTAAACTGTGCCCAGATACAGTGGACTAGGAGGACATGTGATCTACTGAGACACCAACCAGGCCAAGGGAGTGCTCATATCATCCTTCTTCTTATCCCAGCCTGCACAGCTTGCAAGTCCAAAATAGATGCCTCCCTTCTGCTTGAAGAGACAAAAGAGAAAAGTGGGGAGGACTTTATCTTGCATCTTGGATGCCACCTCATCCATAGCAGGATAGGGCACCTGTTAGAGCAATGAGGCTCCCTTTCCAGGCCCTAACTCCTGAATGACATTTCTAGACATCCTTGAAGGGAAGGACCCAGTCCTGGCAACACTCATCACTGGCCAACTGAAGAGCCCTTGGGCCTTGAATAACCAGAACTGATATCCAGGTACATTGCTGATGGTCTTTGGTGACACTGAGAGCTGCTGGCTTCCGGTGAAACTCAGCATATTCCAAGCTCTAGTGCTTGAGGCAAGATTCTTTCTGCTTCTGAAGGGAGAGAAAAAAGTGAGGGGGATTTGGTCTTACACCTTATATACCAGCTTGGCCACAGGGAGGCAGACCACCAAATGACCTCTCGGAGTCCTCAAATCAATAATATGGCTCTTGTGTAGCACTTCTGTGTGTTTCTTGGGCTGGAAGGGAACCTACTGTTCTGTAGGGTGAGTCCCAGGTTGGGCAGCATTGACTACAAGCTGGCTTAAGGCAACTTGGCCTTTAAGGGAACATTGGTGGTAGTCTGACAGTAGTCTCCATGGGCCTATGGTTATGGTGGCCATGGGATGAGGCTTCTCTGCTTTGGAAAGGGGAGGGAAGAGTGGGAAGGACTGAATTTTGTAATTTGAGTGCCAACTCAGGTGCAGTGCAATAGCACACCAGGTAGACGCCTAAGGATTTTGATTCTAGTCCCTGACTCCTGAATGGCACTACAGGACCCACCCAAAGAATAGGGAAACTTGCTACTATTAAGAGAGGGACACAAGCCTGGCTGGGTTTACCACCTGCTGATTATAGATTCCCCAGGGCCTTGAGTAAACACAGACAGTAGCCAGGGAGTGGTTACAGCAGGCCTGGGGTGATACTCAGTGCTGTGCTGACCCAGCACAGTCACAGTGGTGGTAGCCACAGGGATGCTTGTGTCACTCTACCCTCAGCTCTAGGTGGTTCACAATGGAGAGAGGGAGAGACTACATCTGTTTGGAAGAAAGTAAGGGAAGAGAACAAGAATCTCTGCCTGGCAATCTGTAGAATTTTTCCACATTTTATCCAAGACCATCAAGGTGGAACTTCTATGAGTCTGCAAGGGTCACAGCATTACTGGGCATGTGGTGCCCCAAGATTCAGATACAGCTTAGATCACACAACCACATCCTTTTGAATATCTAGAAAGCCTTCCATAGAAGGACACATACAAATAAGCCCAGACTGCAAAGACTACAATGAATACCAAATTCTTCAATTTGTAGACACAGATGAACATCTACAAGTATCAAGATCATCCAGGAAAACATTACCTCACCAAATGAAATAAATAAGGCACCAGGGACAAATGCTTTAGCCATAGAAATATGTGACCTTTCAGACAAAGAATTCAAACTAGCTGTTTTGAGGAAACTAAAAAAAAAAAAAAAAAAGGAAAAAGCAGTCTAATACAGAGAAAGAATTCAGAATTGGATCAGATAAACTTAATGAAGAGATTGAAGTACATAAAAATAATGAAGCAGAAATTCTGGAGCTGCAATTTAGTATGACAACTGCAAAAATTGCAGTTGGCATACTAAAATTTGCATCAGAGTCTTTTAATAGCAGAATTCATCAAGGAGAAGAAAGAATTAGTGAACTTGAGGACAGGCTATTTAAAACTACACAGTCACAGGAGACAAAAGAAAAGAGAATAGAAAGCAATGAAACAGGCTTACTAGAAAAATAGCTTCAAAAGGGCAAATCTAAGAGTTATTACTGGCCTTAAAAAGAAGGTAGCAAAATCATAGGGGTAGAAATTTTATTCAAAGGGATAATAACAGAGAACTTTCCAAACCTAGAGAAAGATACCATATCCAAAAAGAATAAGTGTATAGAACACTAAGCAGATTTAACTCAAAAAGACTACCTTAAGGGTTTTAGTAATCAAACCCTGAAGAATCAAAGTTAAAGAAAATATCCTAAAATCATCAAGAGAAAATAAGCAAGTAATATGCAGTGGAGTTCCAATAAATCTGGCAGTAGACTTTTCACTGGATACCTTACAGGCCAGGAGATAGTGGTATAACATTAAGGTGCTGAAGAAAAAAATAACTTTTATTCATTGTTCAAAATACAAATTTTATCCACTAAAATGAAAACAGAAAAAACAACTCTACAATGTAAATAATATAAAAACAAAAATAACGAAATATCATAATACACAAGGCCGAATCACATCATATACACTCACTACACCCACTCTACCCTACCTTAGCCCTTAATCAAAGGGACAGGGGAATAAAACAAATGTAGCAGGAAAGGTAATATAAAGCCATTAATTAAATACCTGGAATTTAGTTTGTAAATGCTAAAACCATTTCTCAAAAATTAAGAAAATGCTTTTGATCAGCAGACTAAATTACTACAAATAAAGATAAGTACTTATTACAAAACAACTTGAATCTTTGCATGACTAAAATGTAAAATAAGTAGTGACTTGAAATCCTAGAGTGAACGTTATACAGAAAAGGAATATCTACCTGTAGACACTGAGAACTCTTGGGAGGGGGAAAAGATTTGGATATGGTTGTAGTTTCGACTTTGCAAATGATCATTTTTGCAGAATTAGATGGAAAAGATCCAGTGCTTTTTACAGTTCAAACACAGACAAATGCTGGTAAGTCTCCTAAAATTAGATTAAAAGTTGGAGTGCTGAGTGATTTTAGGAACCTGAAGCAGCAGCATTTCTAAACAATTCTTTTTTTTTTTTTTGGAATTAATGTATTTTATTCATATTTTCAAAAAAAAAAAAAAACCGGATTGAAACACAAAGGGATAACAACAAAATTTAATCAATACACTATACTCCATTACCCAAGCTTCTGCTAATTCTGGGTCTGAATCACTGAGGAAACAAAAAGGCTGCATGTTGGAAGAAGAAAAAGTCAAATTACTAGCATGGGGAATCTGGACTAGTAAAATATCTCTATTTGCAAGGCTATGCTAGATGGCTTATCATAGATTTTGTCATTTGGCAAAAGGCAGAAAAAAGCAGAAAATATTATTTTTGTATGTATTTTTCTGAAACTACACCTCTTTAACATCTCTGATTACAATTTTGTGGCTCAATACATATGAAAAGACTGAAAAAACGAGGATACTTATGAATCCATTTTGGTAACAAAGGAAAGAGATTGCTGAAATGTCTATAGCACTTTTGAAAGCTGTATAGAAAATGCCCAATTCCCTGCTCCTTAGATGCAGGATACTCACTGCCTCTCAATTTCTACTTTCCATTGCTGTTAGCTTCTTGGTAACAGCAGGTGCAATCAGATAGAAATATCTGGCCATGTGTTCTAGAACCAAGTGATAGAGAAGTAAGAAAAACCATGATGGGGTCTTCAGAAAATTGTTGCTCGGGGAAATTAAATATTGCCTTCTGGCCCTGTACCAACCACATCTTTTTTTTTTTTATTATTACTATACTTTAAGTTCTAGGGTACATGTGCATAACATGCAGGTTTGTTACATATGTATACTTGTGCCATGTTGGCGTGCTGAACCCATCAACTCATCAGCACCCATCAACTCGTCATTTACATTAGGTACAACTCCCAATGCAATCCCTCCCTCCTCCCTCCTCCCCATGATAGGCCCCGGTGTGTGATGTTCCCCTTCCCGAGTCCAAGTGATCTCATTGTTCAGTTCCCACCTATGAGTGAGAACATGCGGTGTTTGGGTTTCTGTTCTTGCG
>NW_012115877.1:1199807-1200078 GCF_000951035.1 Colobus angolensis palliatus | reverse complement strand
TCCTTTACATCCCTTGTAAGTTGGATTCCTAGGTATTTTATTCTCATTGAAGCAATTTTGAATGGAAGTTCATTCATGATTTTGCTCTCTGTTTGTCTGTTACTGGTGTATCAGAATGCTTGTGATTTTTGCATATTAATTTTGTATTCTGAGACTTTGCTGAAGTTTCTTATCAGCTTAAGAAGATTTTGGGCTGAGACGATGGTGTTTTCTAAATATACAATCATGTCATCTGCAAACAGGGACAATTTGACTTCTTCTTTTCCTAACT
>NW_012115877.1:1199246-1199518 GCF_000951035.1 Colobus angolensis palliatus | reverse complement strand
GGTGCTGAGAAGAATGTATATTCTGTTGATTTGGGGTGGAGAGTTCTATAGATGTCTATTAGGTCTGCTTGCTGCAGAGATGAGTTCAATTCCTGGATATCCTTGTTAACTTTCTGTCTCGTTGATCTGTCTAATGTTGACAGTGGAGTGTTGAATTCTCTCATTATTATTTTATGGGAGTCTAAGTCTCTTTGTAAGTCTCCAGGGACTGGCTTTATGCATCTGGGTGCTCCTGTATTGGGTGCATATATATTTAGGATAGTTAGCTCTTC
>NW_012115877.1:1197868-1198638 GCF_000951035.1 Colobus angolensis palliatus | reverse complement strand
AGAGACTAGGATTGCAACCCCTGCTTTTTTTTATTCTCCGTTTGCTTGGTTGATCTTCTTGTATCCCTTTATTTTAGCCTATGTGTGTCTCTGCATGTGAGATGTGTCTCCTGAATAGAGCAAACTGATGGGTCCTGACTCTTTTTCCAGTTTGCCCGTCTGTGTCTTTTAATTGGACCATTTAGTCCATTTACCTGTAAGGTTAATATTGTTATGTGTGAACTTCATCCTGTCATTATGATAGTAACTGGTTATTTTGCTCGTCAGTTGATGCAGTTTATTCCTAGCCTCGACGGTCTTTACATTTTGGCATGTTTTTGCAATGGCTGTTACCGGTTGTTCCTTTCCATGTTTAGTGCTTCCTTCAGGGTCTCTTGTAAGGCAGGCCTGTTGGTGACAAAATCTCTAAGCATTTGCTTATCTGTAAAGGATTTTATTTCTCCTTCACTGATGAAACTTAGTTTGGCTGGATATGAAATTCTGGCTTGAAAATTCTTTCCTTTAAGAATGTTGAATATTGGCCCCCACTCTGTTCTGTCTTGGAGAGTTTCTGCTGAGAGATCTGTGTTGGGGTCCGTGTGTTTCCTGAACAAAGGAATGAACACACAAGACAACACAAGACAAGACACACATGGCGGGCGCCCCGAACGACATGCTCTGCTTTATTTTATACCTTCGTTTGTGGAATGTTAGCAAGTCGCCAGACACATTGTTGTTTCTCTGATCTTTCCCTGACTTTCTGAATTTCCAAGATGTTTACATATAAACAA
>NW_012115877.1:1197532-1197818 GCF_000951035.1 Colobus angolensis palliatus | reverse complement strand
CTTCTGCTAGCTTTTGAATGTGTTTGCTCTTGCTTCTCTAGTTGTTTTAATTTTGATGTTATAGTGTCCATTTTAAATCTTTCCAGCTTTCTCTTGTGGGCATTTAGTGCTATAAATTTCCCTGTACACGCTGCTTTAAATGTGTCCCAGAGATTCTGGTATGTTGTATCTTTGTTCTCATTGGTTTGAAAGAACATCTTTATTTCTGCCTTCATTTCCTTATATAGTCAGTAGTCATTCAGGAGCAGATTATTCAGTTTCCATATAGTTGAGCGGTTTTGATTGA
>NW_012115877.1:1190471-1196830 GCF_000951035.1 Colobus angolensis palliatus | reverse complement strand
AGTAAGATTTAAGGACATGTTTCCCGTGAAAGTGAACATTGGTTTATCAGCAGCTAGCAACTTCCAAATATAACTTTGTATTTGTGAGGTATTAGCCAAATGCGGCATAGGGGGTGATAGACCACCATCATGCCAAATAATAGTTTCAATGCCATCTGCAGAAATGCTGTGATTACCTTTATGCCAACGTAGGTTGACAGGACCAAATTTAGTTTGAAAATCTCCATGTACACTCCAATCTGTGATAAGGTAATTATGACTTTTTCTTTTTACTTCTAATAATAATCACGGCCCACTACCTCTACACCTAGTCCACTCTAATTGGGAAACACCTCCAGACACATCAGGGATAGGGCATAAAGATAATGTAGTTGGTAGAGTTTCATTAAGTACTGCAGTATGATTATACTTAAAACTTTGAGCAACAATAATCATAGTAAAGGCAGCAATGTGACTATAATTATAACGAACAGCCCAAGCCTCATGAGAAGGATGCAGACAATGTGGACTACTCCCAAGACATATAGGTAACCCTTCAACCCCAAATTGATATGAACTATTTACTGTGCTAGTGTCTAATTCAGGATCCTGATTCAAAAAAGGCGATGGCATCCAAGCAGTATCATTAGTAAATACTGGGACTTCTCTGTCTCCCCAGGCCACACCTTGATATAGGGGTGGAAAAGGAATATAAGCCCAGTATGTAAATTCTCCAGCTGTTACCTGACAATTTACTATGGCCAGCATAGCCAGGAATAAAGTCAGTGGGGTTTTGGGCTGCCCGGCTTGTTGAACAACCCCTTCAGCTTTCTGAGTAAGCTTTTTCAGTTGACCCCATGTCGGGGGCTCCGCACACCCAGTCCTGAAGGTGAATGTTCTCTGAGCGCTCAGATTCAGCTCCTGAAATTCCTTGAGGAACTCTTCAGATTGGCTCCTCTTTGCCATGGCACTGTTTCAACCATCGAGATGGAAACCACTCATCTCCGGCACCTGTATAGACAAGAGCATAGCCTCGGCCCCATTGTGAAACTTTTCCTTTTAAATATTTCCCTTGTAATGAAGGATAATACACTGACAGATTACTGTTTTGCAGCTTTTCTAAAGGCTGTTGAAAATGTTTCACCACTGCAGACTGCTGTAATTGGCGCCAATGGTTGAGAAAATTTAAAGTAAAAAGGGCTTTCAGAATTTAATGTATTGGGGAGTCTCGCCCATTTCCCCCCTTTTTCTGTTTAACTAACTGAGTTTTGAGTGTTCTATTAGTTCTTTCAACTATGGCCTGTCCTTGGGAATTATAAGGAATTCCTGTTGTATGTGTAATAGTCCACTGATTTAAGACTTTTTGGAAAGCTTTACTACAATAACCTGGTCCATTGTCAGTTTTAATTTTTTCTGGAACTCCCATTACAGCAAAACAAGATAATAAATGTTTTTTAACATGGGAAGTACTTTCTCCTGTCTGGCATGTTGCCCATATGAAACGTGAATAAGTATCAACTGTTACAGGAACATATGATAATTTTCCAATTGAAGGTACATGGGTAACATCCATTTGCCATAATGCATTAGGACACAGACCTCTGGGATTAACTCCTGCCTCTTGAGTCAGCAGGTGTAGTACTTGACACTTGGTACAATGTTGTACAATATTTTTTGCCTGTTTCCATGTGACATCAAATTTGTTTTTTAACCCTGCTGCATTTACATGAGTCAAAGCATGAAGTTCTTGTGCTTTTATGAATGCAGAGGATACCAGTAAATCAGCTTTTTTATTGCTTTAGTTAAAGGTCCTGGTAAATTAGTGTGTGCTCGAATATGAGTAATATAAAATGGGAAATTCCTTTTTCTTACAGTTTGTTGTAACAAATTGAACAGCTGGTTTAACTGATCATCCATGCTATATTTAATTAGAGCTGTCTCAACATCCCTTCTAGCCTGTACTACATATGCAGAATCTGATATAATATTAACAGGTTGATTAAAATTTTCTAACACTGTAATGACCGCAACCAACTCTGCCCTTTGAGCTGATTGATATTGAGTTTTGATTACTCGCTCTTTTGGCCCTGTGTAAGCCGCTTTTCCATTGCTGGAACCATCAGTAAATACTGTCAGAGCATTTTCTAAAGGTTCATGTCTGGTAATTTTAGGTAAAATCCAAATAGTCAATTTTAAAAACTGGAAGATTTTTGTTTTTGGGTAATGATTATCAATAATTCCCACAAAATCAGCAAGGCCAATTTGCCATGCACCAGAATTGATAAAGGCTTGTTTAACTTGTTCCTTGGTTAAAGAAACAACTATTTTGTCTGGGTCATTTCCACACAATTTTATTATTCGTAATCTTGTCTGACCAATTAATGTAGCTATTTGATCCAAGTATAATGTAAAAGTCTTAATTGTACTGTGAGGAAGGAATGACTACTCCACAGGATCAGTATTTTGAACAATGATGCCTGTTGGAGAATGTGTAGTGGCAAAAATAAAAAGTTGGAGTGGGGCTAAAGAATCTGTTCTACTTATTTGCACAGAGTGAATTTTTTCTTCCACTAATTTAATTTCTTTTGTTGCCTTTGGGGTTAATATTCTTTCACTATTTAAGTCTGGATCTCCTCTTAGGATAGAGAACAAATTTGACATGGCATAAGTAGGAATGCCTAGAGTTGGCTGAATCCAATTAATATTGCCTAGCAATTTCTGAAAGTCATTTAGTGTTTTTAATGTATCTTTTCTTATTTCTATTTTTTGTGGCTTAATTTTTCTGTTTTTTATCTGCATCTCTAAATAATAAGAAGGATCAGAGGTTTGGATCTTATTAGATGCTATTGTTAGTCCTGCGTTGGCAATCTCTGCTTGCAGAAATGTGTAACAGTCAATTAATTTGTCTCTTGTTTCTGCAGCATATAAAATATCATCAATATAGTGAATGATATAACAATCTGAAAATTTGTCTCTAACTGGTTGAAGGACTTGACCTACGAAAGTTTGACAAGTAGTTGGACTATTAAGCATACCTTGAGGAAGAACTTTCCATTGATATCTTTGAGTAGGCTGTCCATTATTATATTTGGGTCACAATCTTGGGGTTGTCACAGGATAGTAAAAATAAAAAAAAAATCTTTAAGATCTATAACCATTAATTTCCAATTTTGTGGGATAAGAGTTGGATTAGGAAGCCCAGGTTGTAAAGTCCTCATAGGTTGAATACAAGCATTTACAGCTCTAAGATCAGTTAATAAGTGCCATTTTCCACTTTTCTTTTTAATGACAAGACAAACACAGGGGAATTCCATGCAGAAGTACTTGGCTCTATTTTCCCCTCGGCCAATTGTTCCTCAACTAAATCTTTTAAAGCCTCAAGTTTTTCTTTAGACAGTGGCCACTGTTCCACCCAAACAGGAGTTGTAGTTTTCCACTTCAATTGTAAAGTTTGAGGCTTGTGGACAGTGGCTAAGAGTTTAAAGGATTGTAGCCCATTTTGAACATCATATTTTTGGCAGCTGAAGAAATATGAGGAATGCTTAAAAAGGCACCAAATTGTTGTAAAAGATCATGGCCCCAAAAGTTAATATTAATGAGAACAATATAAAAGCACACTTTTCCTTGTTGTCCTTTAGGTCCTACACAGCTCAGGGGCTCGACACTTTGGTAGACTATAGAAGCAGTACCTAGGCCAGATACAGTAACCGATACTTGTTTCCTTTTCCAATGATCAGGCCATTGAGCCAAGCATATAATAGATACATCCGGTCCTGTGTCGACTAATCCCTCAAAAAGTATCCCATTAATTTGCAATGAACATAAAGGTTTTTGATCAGAAACTAAAGTTTCCCAGAAAACAGTTTTCCCAGTACTACCGAAACCTTCTTGTCGAGACACATCTCTAGATAGAAAAGGGAAAAAGGGCAATAGAAGCAATTGTGCAATACGTTCCCCTGCCTCTAGGCGCATAAATTGTGAGACTTCTACCATAATAAGGATTTCATCAGTAAAATCAGGATCAATAATTCCTGGGACCACCATTAATCCTCGCATAGCACTGCTGGTTTGACCTAACAAAAGTCCTACATGTCCCTTTGGTAAAGGACCACACACTCCAGTAGCTAACTGATATATTCCTCCATTAGGAGACAGAGTATAAGGCTGAGTAATAGCTAAGTCAGCAGCAGCACTTTGCTTAGTTGCTACATAAAGCTGAGAAACTGGGGTAAGGTGTGATGCTCTTAAGGAGGACTTGAAGTCACTCCTTGATGTTGTAAACCATTGCTTACAGGGTATTGTGGTAGGCCTGCATTGTAATTGTTGGGGCCCCAAGCCTGCGGGCCCCGACTCCCATTTCCCGGAAGGGGCGACAACAAGTTTCCACCCTTATCAGTTTTAGAACGACATTCATTTGTCCAATGTCGACCTTTCCCACATCATTTGCATACCTCAGAAGGTAACCTTTTTTCTTTTGAGGCAGAAGAGCCTAGTTTTTTCCTGCATCCCTTTTTAAAATGACCAGGTTTTCCACAATGATAACATACACCTTGTTTAGAACTGCCTCTTAAAGCCTTAGAAAGTGCCCCAGCAAACAATTGAGCATTATAAATGGCCCCTCCAACACCTGCACAAGCCCTAATGTATTCATCTATATCAGCTCCACCAGCCTTTACAGGACGCAGCAATTTTTGACACTCAGGATTAGCATTCTCAAAAGCCAGAGTATCCAAAAGAATTTTAGCAGCAGGGCCTGAACCTACAGTCTTTAATACAGCATCTTGAAGACAGGCTACAAAATCTGGATACGGCTCAGTGGCTCCTTGTAAGATCTTTACAAAAGATAAAGAAGTTTTACCCACTATTTCAACCTTAGTCCACACTTTTATAAACAAGGCTTTAATCTGAGTGAGAGCAATATCATCTAGGCCTGCCTGAACATTAAGAGTGGCGTATTGTCCTGAACCTGTAAGCTCCTCTTCAGTAGGTCCTGGGGGATTTCGGGTAGCATTTTTTCTAGCTTGTACTCTTGCTTCCTCCCACCACCAACTTTTTAATTGAAGCCATTGCAAACGATCAAGGACAGCCTGTCCCAACGTTTCCCAGTCAATAGGAATCATCATATGTTCTGAAGAGAAGGAATCGACAAGGGCAAGAACAAACGGTGACTGAGGTCCATAATTAGAAATTGCAGCTTTCATTTCTTTCAAAAATTTAAATTGTAGGGCCGTAAAAGTAACATTCTGGCCACCGTTTGGGAACTGAGCATTGGGGCTGAAAGCAGCCCGTGTTATTGGGAATAAATTTAATTCCTCAAAATCATCCTTTTCCTTCGATTCCTTCTTTTCTCCTACAGGAGGAAAAGGCACAGAGAAAACCTGACCTGACATAGGCTAAGAGGTTGGAGGTGGAAGCAAAGGGAAATCTTTTTCAAGGTAACAGGGAAGGCTCGTGGCGGAGAGATAGCAGAAACAGGAGCAGCGGCACCTAGCAATCAATTTTAACAACTGTTGTAACATCTCTAAAATACACTGCAAATCAGAATTTCCTTCAGATGAAGGAGGCATTAGCTCTTCTTCCAATTCCTTGTCATCAGCAACCAGGGCGTAAATATGTTTCTCTCTAGGATCATTCCTCTCTAAAACTTCAGATGCCTCACCTCCTGAGGCAGTATCGCCATGCTCTGAGTCAGTTTCAAATAACTCTAATGCCTGAGTAATGGAACTACACAAAGTCCACAAAGTCAGAGGCATCATTTGCCCTCACTGATGAGCTCGACGCAAGACTTTAACCACTTGTAACCATTCCTTTCAATTTAATTGCACTTTGGTTTGATATTGAAACCAATAACAATTTTGTTCAACATGGGCAAACAATCGCTTCAAAGTCTTATGTTCCTTAATTAACTTCTACTCCTATAGACATCAACAGTCCCTGGAGTAACCGCAAATATTCCGAGGCCAGAGAGGTGGAATTCCCCATAATTTTCCCGTGGGTCCCCCTTCTTATTTATTTACCTGCCTGTGGTCTTCCTGTGCCTGCCCGGGGTGTTCCCCCTCTGGTTCCTTGCTCTCGTGGAGCCACGGACCCTGCTCACTGCGCCAGATGTTGGGGTCCGCATGTTTCCTGAACAAAGGAATGAACACACAAGACAACACAAGACAAGACAAACATGGCGGCCACCCTGAACGACACACTCTGCTTTATTTTATACCATCGTTTGTGGAATGTTAGCAAGTCGCCAGACACATTGTTGTTTCTCTGATCTTTCCCTGACTTTCTGAATTTCCAAGATGTTTACATATAAACAAGCCCCCAGGGTCTGCTATTTGCAACTGAGGCCAGTCTTGTAGGCTCCTTTTTCCTCCCTGTTTGCAGAG
>NW_012115877.1:1179675-1186296 GCF_000951035.1 Colobus angolensis palliatus | reverse complement strand
AAAGCTGTCAGACAGAGTCGTTTGCATCTGCAGAGGTTTCTGCTGCTTTGTTGTTGTTGTTGTTTAGCTGTGCCCTGTCCCCAGAGGTGGAGTCTGCAGAGACAGGTAAGCCTCCTTGAGCTGCTGTGAGCTCCACCCAGTTCGAGCTTCTCAGTGGCTTTGTTTACCTACTTAAGCCGTAACAATTGCAGGCGCCCCTCTCCCAGCCTCACTGCTGCCTTGCAGTTAGATAGCAGACTGCTGTGCTAGCAATGAGGGAGGCTCTGTGGGTGGGCATGGGACCCTCCTGGCCAGGTGTGGGATATAATCTGCTGTTGTGCCCGTTTGCTAAGACCCTTGGTAAAGCTCAGTATTGGGGTGGGAGTTACCCGATTTTCCAGGTGTTGTGTGTCTCAGTTCCCCTGGCTAGGAAAAGGGATTCCCTTCCCCCTTGTGCTTCCCAGGTGAGGCGATGCCTCGCCCTGCTTCAGCTCTTGCTGGTCGGGCTGCAGCAGCTGACCAGCACCGATTGTCCGGCACTCCCTAGTGAGATGTACCCAGTACCTCAGTTGAAAATGCAGAAATCACCTCTCTTCTGTGTCACTCACGCTGGGAGTTGGAGACTGAAGCTGTTCCTATTCGGCCAACAATTCTTAAAGTAAACTTGTTAGCACATCAGTGTTGTGCATTAAATTTCACAACTCATGGAGAGGAAAAAAAAGTCTTTCTTAACTCTAAACACACAAGTTTTAGAAGAAAAAATTTTAATAAACTGCTGCTTCCAGAACAGGAAAAGCCTTATGCTAAGACAATTTATTCCTGGAGTCCTTAACTAACAACTAGATTTAACTACCTACCTGACTTGGAGCTGACTTGTCCTGGAAAATATATTTTAAAAATTTTAACACTTTTCTCCCCTTGCAGAACACTTTAAATTCAAACTTAAAATCTAGACTATACAGATCAAATTCAAGTTAATGACTGTATAAGCAAACTAAGTGACAGACAGTACAAAGGTGAAGAACTGAGGATTTACATACTAAAACAGAAGCAGGGCAGTCATTATTTAATTTTTAATACCCTGATTTAAATTTGCAATGTTCTGGCCAGGTGCGCGGTGGCTCAAGGCTGTAATCCCAGCACTTTGGGAGGCCAAGGTGGGCAGATCTCTTGAGGTCAGGAGTTTGAGACCAGCCTGGGCAATATGGTAAAATCCCATCTACTAAAAATACAAAAATTAGCCAGGCATGGTGGTGCTCGCTTGTAATCCCAGCTACTCAGGAAGCTGAGGCAGGAGAATCTGTTGAACATGGGAGTCAGAGGTTGCAGTGAGCCAAGATCAAGCCACTGCTTTTCAGCCTGGGCAACAAAGCAAGACTCCATCTCAAAAAGAAAAATAAATAAATAAAATAAATTTTACAATTTTTTAAATGAATACCACTTAAAATAGTGATCAACCGAAGATAGGTGAACACAACAACACTCTTTCTCCTAGAAAGTACAACAAAAATATAATTTTTTACAGTTTTACTCTCAAACTTTTCTCTGTAGTAACATGCCTTCCTCACCTCTACAATAGGTTTGTTGTGAGAATCTTGTAATGTAAACCCTGGATGTTCTATGAAGCATTTTTAAGCTTCTAGCTTATATCCTGCCGACTCTTATTCAAGTGTCTTTTAAAAAATATTTAAATAACTATTCTTTTCTTGCCAATATTTTTATGATTTCCAAGAGGTTTTAAGAATTTTGAGAGAATATTTATTTCATAAGTATCTACTACTATTACTAGTCAAGAAAACAAATGTAGGTAGAGGAAAGACTTAACATTTTGTCCTATATACATCTTAATCATCCTAACATTAAAAATTCACATGACGTATTAAGATACAAGATGATATGAGACTCTTAACACGGAAAACTGTCACTATAACTACAAGCAGTGTACAAACATGCTTCTACTTTTACCTACATAAGCTGACAGATGTTTAAAATACTGGGTTAACAAATATCTTTTAGTAAAGTGACTTAGGCAGGCTTAAACTAGCCAGGATTAAGAGTGAACCCTTACTAATTAATTGGAAGATCTGAGACATATTTTATATTTTATTTTACAAAATGAGAAATACTTATTTTGAAACAAGATAAGAAGACATAGTCTGTCTGTCTGTCTGTCAAAAAACTACCACTCAGAAATATTTTTCATCTACAAAGCAGGAAAAACATAAAAGCATTGACATTTCACACTGGCACCAAAAAGGCTAACTGCCCTGACTTCTTGGATTAGAAAAACTAAAGCTGAGTGATAAGTAATTTTGCAGGCATTTGAACATGCCTAAGCCTTTAAATTAGTAAAATACTTTCTAAAAATTCTGACTACAAAAGTAATACATACTTATAAAAAACTCAAACAGAACAATATGAAAAAAATAGAAAGTGAAAGGCCCCTATAAAACCCTTGTAGGGCCCCTCCCCCCACCCCCCTGAAGAGAAACCACTTTTAACAGTTTGGTGCATAACTTTCCAAATCTTTTGTTCTATACACCTAAAAAACTTACATACTTTGATTTGGCTCAGAATATACATAGCATTTTGCCACTTGCATTTTACACTTAATATATCTTTGACATCTTTCCATGTCAGTACATGTTGGCTCAATGGTACTCTATCATTAAATACCCTTTCAAAAATGGTAAATCACATTAAAAAATCATTTGCACAAGAATGTGTTTATAATTTTAAGAGAAAATGGACAGAATCCTAAAACACAACAAGAAACCTCTAAAAATAATCTCTATCTTTCCACCAGTGTGGAACAATTTATTCTTTTATCACACAAAACAAACTATGTGATTGGGGATATTAACTCTCTAATCTCCATGTTTATATGCAGAATGCTCCATTTGTTAAGCTTAGTTGAAAAGAATAAAAAATCCAGATGATTAATTCACTTGCACTTAGAAATCGTCAGTATACTATGAATACACATTGTGATCACTTATAATATGATGCTTCTTAGCCTAGAGTTTCAATTAAATTACAGCAAAAAAATTAGATAAATAATACAGCTAATACCATGAAGAATCCAGAAACTCAAAGATTATATTGCTAATGAAAACACTGCCATATACATTTTTGTTCCTACTTGGTAGCAAATGCTAATGGAATTCAATTCTGATTACTTAAAGTCAGTTCACATCACACATTCAATCAGGGTAATAAGAAGAACATAACATGCCTAGTATAGAGTTATATTAAGACATAAATTTTTTTGCTTGAAAGTAATGACTGTGTAACACATGGGACATTTATCAACTGTTTCAGCATGTTGTTTACAACTGACTACATATCCATAGGGAACAAAAATGACAGCAATATTTCTGTACATAGAGATTTTGGAAAGCTCCTTCATTTGCAGGCACCTTAGCTGCTCTTCAGTAGTAATCTCTTTGTGAAATGAAGTCTGACTTGATTCATCTTGTGGACTGTCTTTCTGAGCATTCACTAGATCTGCAACCAGAACCTCAAGTGATTTATAGTTGCTCCCAGATATCTGAATTTTTCCTCCATTATTTTCTTAATGTCCTTGAAAGTGAACCCCATTTGCATAGCTTCTTGTACCATAGGATTTTGGAAGATGATATCATCAATTCTTCTAGTTAGTGATAGTATTTCCTCAGTAGTTCTTATGAGACACTCCTCAAGTGAATGGGTTAAATGAATATTGTTTATATATTCTTGTCCTTTCTGTTCCAACAGTTTTTTACACCCTGGATACCATTTAGCATGTTGTTCTCAGTGGTCTTCACTGAGTTCCCAATCAGTTAGCCCTCCTCTACAGTGAAAGGACTTTACTTTATCACCTTCACCTAAAGCATAAAATTCAGCTCTTTCAAGCTGCTCCTTTGTTAACTGAGTATATCCACATCCCAAAAGTAATGATCCGTGCTTCATAATCTGCTATGAATGGATTTCTTGGAAGATTTGTTGAATTTGGGAAATTCTTATCAGAACTCACAGCATCAGATTCACTTTGAATATTAAAATTCTGACCCCAAAGAAGCAATTAGGAAAGTGTCACCTGTGTTCTGACCAGGCACTATCACAAGGTTCCCAGTTTTTCAATTTTCCAATTTTCCACCACAACAAAAGCACTGCACTTGGTCATCAATACCTGTGTAGTAGAGTCCAGCACTTGCTAACTCTTTTGGGGAAAGGTGGGCATAGTCTGGCTAGTTCTGAAAGGACTTTAATGTAGCTTCTTCACTGTACATGGCAGGGTTCCTTGGGTATATGGTGTCTGATATATCTAAAACCTGCCCAGTTCTCAAAAGATAGTCTGCATGCATCTCAGATGGCCTGTCTAAAGCAAAATGATTTCTGCTTCCCAGATAGTTTTCAACTTTGTACTGGTCATTTTGGATACCAGGATTTGTAGGCCGTGTCGTACTGTTTTCAAAATAAAAGCCATTGATAAATCTGCAATTTGGGAATAGTTTCCTGTATCTTCCAACTGCTGAGTCTCCATATTGCCATCTATCTATGGCTGCATGACAACTAAAGCACTGCACGGTATCTCCTTCACTCGTATAAAGAAACCTTGCTTGTGCCAGTGTTGATGCTGAAACAGGACTACTACTTGGAAAATTAGCAAAAGTTTTTAATCTAAACTCTTCTACAAATTCTTCATCCTTATTGATGAAGGTACACACGTTTTAGATCCTTCAAAACTGTTAAAAGTCATCTCTTGGAAATAGGAGTTGTCCACCTTTACTTAGGTGTCACAGGATTTAGGAAGGCAGTCCTGAGGGGCTTGAAGTCACCCACCCACCCATGCCTTCCATTGGCAGTCCAGGGAAAGTGGGCAAGCAGCCTGGGCTAGGCCACCCCTGCCAGGCGGGCCGAAAAAATAACTTTTAACCTAGAATAGTATATTCAGTGAAGATATCCTTGAAATATAAAAGAGAAACAAAGATTTTCCCAGACAGACAAAAACTGAGAGACTTCATCAACAGCACACCTGTCCTACAAGAAATGCTAAAGAGAGGACTTCAATTAGAAACAAAAGGCTCTTAATGAGGAATAAGAAATCACCTGAAGGTACAAGACTCTCTGGTCATAGTAAACACACAGGAGAAAATAAAATATAATACTGTAACTATGGTGTGTAAACTGCTGTTATCCTAAGTAGGAAGACTAAATGATGAACAAATCAAAAATAACAACTACAACTTTTCAAGAGATAGACAGTACAATAAAATATAAATCAAAATAACAAAAAGGTAAAAAATGAGGGAATTAAGCTAAAGCATAGAGTTTTTATTAGTTTTCTGTTTACTTGTTTATTTATGCAAACAGTGTTAAGTTGTTATCAGGTTAAAATAATGGGTTATAAAATAGGAGTTGCAAGCCTCATGATAACTTCAAAGCAAACTACATACAATGGGCACACAAAAAATAAAAAACAAGAAACTAAATCACATCACCAGAGAAAATCACCTTCAATCAAAGGAAGACAGGAAGTAAAGAAAGAAAGAAAGAAGAGAAAACTAACAAACAACCAGAAAAATATAACAAAATGGCAGGAGTAAATCCTTACTTATCAAAAATAACAATAAATGCAAATGGGCTTAACTCTCCAATCAAAAGATGTAGCGTGATTGAGTGGATAAAAAAGCAACACTCAGTGATCTCTTGCCTACAAGAAACATACTTCACCTACAGAGGCACACACAGACTAAAAATAAAGGGATGGAAAAGATATTCCACACTATTGGAAAACAAAAAAGAGCCGGAGTGGCATACTTATATCACACAAAATAGATTTCAAGACAAAAACTATAAGAAGAGACAAACAAGATTACTATCTAATGATAAAGGGATCAATTCAGCAAGAGGTTGTAACAATATTAAATATATATACACCCAACACTGGAGCACCCAGAGGTATAAAGCAAATATTATCAGTGATAGAGAGATAGGCACCAATACAATAATAGCTGGAGACTTCAACACCTCACTTTCTGCATTGGAAAAATCTTCAAGACAGAAAAAACACAAAGAAACTGCAGGCTTTATCTCCACTATAGAGCAAATGGGTCTAATCGATATTTACACAATATTGCATTCAATGGTTTTAGTATATATATTTATTTCCTCAGCACACGGATCATCCTCAAGGATAGAACATATGTTAGGTCACAAAACAAGTCTTAAAACATCAAAAAAATTGGAGTAATTTCCAGTATCTTCTCTGACCACAATGGAATAAAACCAGAAAACAATAGCAAGATAAATTTTGGAAACTATGCAGATACATGGAAATTACACAATAGGCTCCTGATTGACCAGTGCATTAATGAATAAATTAAGAAGTAAATTGAGAAGTTTCTTGAAAGTAATGATAAGGGAAATACAGCATACACAAACCTATGTGATATGACAAAAGCAGTACTAAGAGGGAAGTCTATAGCTAAAAGTTCTTACATCAAATAGGAAGAAAAACATCAAATAAACAATATAATAATGTATCTTAAAGAATTAAAGAAGTGGCCGGGCGCGGTGGCTCAAGCCTGTAATCCCAGCACTTTGGGAGGCTGAGACGGGCGGATCACGAGGTCAGGAGATCGAGACCATCCCGGCTAA
>NW_012115877.1:1175940-1179240 GCF_000951035.1 Colobus angolensis palliatus | reverse complement strand
CACCAACATGGCACAAGTATACATATGTAACAAACCTGCACGTTATGCACATGTACCCTAGAACTTAAAGTATAATAAAAAAAAAAGAATTAAAGAAGCAAGAGCAAACAAACCCCAAATTATGAGAAGAAAAGAAATTATAAATATCAGAGCAGAAATAAATGAAATTGAAATGAATAAAACAAAAGATTAATGAAACAAAATTCTGGTTTCTTGAAAAGTTAAACAAAATTGACAAAACTTTAGACCTGCCAACTAGAAAAAAAGAGAAAATCCAAATAAAGAAAATTAGGGATAAAAAAGGAGACATTACAACTGATATCTCAGCAATTCAACGGATCAACGGTGGATATTATGTGTAAGTATGTCATTAAACTGGAAAATCTAGAAGAAATGAATAAATTCCTAGACACATAAAACCTACCAGAAACAAACCATGAAGAAATCCCAAATCTGAACAGGTAAATAACAAGTAATGAGATCAAAGTCATAATAAAATGTCTCCCAGTAAAATAAAGCCCAGGTTCCAATGGCTTCACTGCTGAATTTTACCAAACATTTAAAGAAAAACTGATACTAATCCTGCTCAAACTAATCTGAAAAATAGAGGAGAAGGAAGTGTCTATGAACACATATAAGGCCAGTATTACCCTGATACCAAAACCAGACAAAGACATATCTAAAGAAGAAAACTATAGTCCAATATCTCTGATGAATATTGACGCAAAAATCCTCACAAAATACTGGCAAACCTAATTCAACAATATATTACGAAGTTCCTTCACCAAGACCAAGTGGGATTTATCCCTGAGACGCAAGGATGGTTCAACATATGCAAGTCATTCAATGTGTACATCATATCAACAGAATAAAGGACAGAAACAATATGATCATTTCAATTTACACAGAAAAAGCATTTGCTAAAATTCAATATCCCTTTTTAATAAAAATTGTCAAACAACTAGGGATAGAAGAAACATACCTCAATCTAATAAAAGCCATATATGACAGATCCACAGCTAGTATCTTATTTAATTTGGTCAAAAGTGTAAGCCTTTCTTCTAAGATCTAAAACATGACAAGGATGCCCACTTTCACCACAATTATTCAACATAATACTGGAAGTCCTAGCTAGAGCAATCAGACAATAGAAAGAAACAAAAGACATCCAAAATGGAAAGGAAGAAGTCAAATTATCCCTGTTTGCAGATGATACGATCTTATACTTGGAAAAATGTAAGGACTCCACCAACAAACCATTAGAACTGACAAACAAATTCAGTAAAGTTGCAGGATACAAAATCAACATAAAATAATTTGTGGCATTTCTATATGCCAAGAGTAAACAACCTGAAAATAAAATAAAAATGTAATCTCATTTACAATAGCTGTGAATAAAATTAAATACCTAGGAATTTAACCAACCATTAACTTTGTATAATGAAAACTATAAAACATTGATGAAAGAAGTTGAAGAAGATGTTAAAAAATGGAAAGATATTCCATATTCATGAATTGGATGAACCAATATTGTTAAAATGTCCTCACTACCCAAAGCAGTCTATAGATTCAATAAAATCCCTATCAAAATACCAATGACATTCTTCAAATAAATAGATAAAAATACTAAAATTATATGAAATCGCAAAAGACCCAGAATAGCCAAATGTATCCTAAGCAAAATGTATAAAACTGGAAGAATCACCTCACCTGACTTCAAATTATACTACAGAGCTATAGTAAACAAAAGAGCATAGTACCTGCATATAAACAGGCACATACACCAATGGAACAGAATAAAAAACCCAGAAACAAATCCACACATCTACAGTGAACTCGTTTTTGACAAAGGTACCAAGAATATACTGTGGGTAAAAGACAGTCTCTTCAATAAATGGGGCTGGGAAAACTGGATATATATGTACCGAAGAATGAAACTAGACCTCTATCTTTTCCCATATGTAAAAATCAAATCAAAATGAATTAAAACATTAAGTCTAAGACCTGAAACTAAAAATCTACTACAAGAAAACATTGGGGAAACTCTCCAGGACATTGGTGTGGGAGAAATTTCTTGAGTAATACCCCAAGAGCACAGGCAACCAGAGCAAAAACGGACAAATGGAATTACATCAAGTTAAAAAGCATCTGCCTATCAAAGGAAACAATCAAGCAAGTGAAGAGGCAACCCACAGAATGGAAGAAAATATTTGCAAGCTACTTCTGATGAGAAATTAATAACCATATACATATAAGGAGCTCAAAGACTCTACAGGAAAAAATCTAATAATGAATTAAAAATGGGCAAAATATTTGAAAAAACGTTTCTCAAAAGGAGACATACAAATGGAAAGCAGGCATATCCAAAGGTGCTCAACATTATTGATCATCAATGAAATGCAAATCAAAACTACAATGAGATATAATTTCACCCCAGTTAAAATGGCTTATATCCAAAAGACAGGCAATAACGATGTGCTGGTAAGTTGTGGAGAAAAGGGAACCCTTATACACCATTGGTGGTAAGGTGAATTAGTACAATCTCTATGGAGAACTGTTTGGAGATTACTCACAAAAGTAAAAATAGAACTCCCATATGATCCAGCAACGCTACAGCTATCCAAAAGGAAGGAAATTAGTATATGAAAGAGATATCTGCACTCCCATATTTTTTGCAGCACTGTTCACAATAGTCAAGATTTTGAAGTAAACTAAGTGTCCATTAACAGATGAAAGGATAAAGAAAATGTAGTACATATACACAATGGAGCACTATCCAGCCATACAAAAATGAAATCCTTTCATTTGTGACAACATGGAGGGAACTGGAGACCATCATGTTAAGTGAAATAAGTCAGGCACAGAAAGAGAAACATGGCATGTTCCCACTTATTTGTGGGATATAAAAATCAAAACAATTGAACTTATGGAGATAGAGGGTAGAAGGACAGTGCATTAGTCCATTCTCACACTGCTATAAATACCTGAGATTCGGCAATTTATATTTTTAAATTTTTAAAATTATGATTATACTTTAAGTTCTGGGGTACATGTGCTTAACGAGCAGGTTTCTTACATATGTATACTTGTGCCATGTTAGTGTGCTGCACCCATCAACTCGTCAGCACCCATCAACTCGTCATTTATATTAGGTATAACTCCCCATGCAATCCCTCCCCACTCCCTCCTCCCCATGATAGGCCCCGGTGTGTGATGTTCCCCTTCCTGAGTCCAAGTGATCTCATTGTTCAGTTCCCACCTATGAGTGAGAACATGCGGTGTTTGGTTTCCTGTTCTTGT
>NW_012115877.1:1173956-1174437 GCF_000951035.1 Colobus angolensis palliatus | reverse complement strand
TTTCATTCTTTTTGAAGCAATTGTGAATGGAAGTTCATTCCTGATTTGGCTCTCTGCTTGTCTGTTACTGGTGTATAAGAATGCTTGTGACTTTTGCACATTAATTTTGTATTCTGAGACTTTGCTGAAGTTGCTTATCAGCTTACGGAGATTTTGGACTGAGATGATGGGGTTTTCTAAATATACAATCATGTCATCTGCAAACAGTGGCAATTTGACTTCTTCTTTTCCTAACTGAATACCCTTGATTTCTTTCTCTTGCCTGATTGCGCTAGCCAGAACTTCCAACACTATATTGAATAGGAGTGGTGAGAGAGGGCATCCATGTCTTGTGCCAGTTTTCAAAGGGAATCCTTCCAGTTTTTGCCCATTCAGTATGATATTGCCTGTGGGTTTGTCATAAATAGCTCTTATTATTTTGAGATATGTTCCATCAACACTGAATTTATTGAGAGTTTTTATCATGAAGGGCTGTTGAATT
>NW_012115877.1:1142031-1171342 GCF_000951035.1 Colobus angolensis palliatus | reverse complement strand
GAGATGGAGTCTCGTTCTGTCACCCGGGCTGGAGTGCAGTGGCTGGATCTCAGCTCACTGCAAGCTCCGCCTCCCAGGTTCACACCATTCTCCTACCGCAGCCTCCCGAGTAGCTGGGACTACAGGTGCTTGCCACCTCGCCCAGCTAGTTTTTTGTATTTTTTAGTGGAGACAGTGTTTCACCATGTTAGCTAGGATGGTCTCGATCTCCTGACCTCGTTATCCACCCGTTGGCCTCCCAACGTTCTGAGATTACAAGCTTGAGCCACCGCGCCCAGCCAATCTCATACTTCTTGAAGGCTTTGTTCATTTCTTTTTCCTCTTTTTTCTTTTGACTTCTCTTCTTGCTTCATTTCATTCATTTAATCCTCAATCGCTGATACTCTTTCTTCCAGTTGATTGAGTCGGTTACTGAAGCTTGTTCATTTTTCATGTATTTCTCGTGTCATGGTTTTTATCTCTGTTAGTTCATTTATGGCCTTCTCTGCATTGATTATTCTAGTTATCCATTCTTCTATTCTTTTTTCAAGATTTTTAGTTTCTTTGCACTGGGTACCTAATTCCTCCTTTAGCTCTGAGAAGTTTGATGGACTGAAGCCTACTTCTCTCAACTAGTCAAAGTCATTCTCCATCCAGCTTTGATCCATTGCTGGCGATTAGCTGTGTTCCTTTGGAGGGGAAGATGGGCTCTTATTTTTTGAATTTCCAGCTTTTCTGCCCTGATTTTTCCCTACCTTTGTGATTTTATCTGCCTTTGGTCTTTGATGATGTTGACGTACTGATGGGTTTTGGTGTGGGTGTCCTTTTTGTTTGTTAGTTTTCCTTGTAACCATCAGGACCCTCAGCTGTAGGTCTGTTGGAGATTGTTTGAGTTCCACTCCAGACCCTGTTTGCCTGGGTATCAGCAGCAGAGGCTGCAGAAGATAGAATATTGCTGAACGGTGAGTGTACCTGTCTGATTCTTGCTTTGGAAGCTTCATCTCAGGAGTGTACCCTGCCATGTGAAGTGTGGGGTGTTGGTGTGCCCCTAGTGAGTGATGTCTCCCAGTTAGGCTACTCAGGGTTCAGGGACCCACTTGAGCAGGCAGTCTGTCCGTTCTCAGATCTCAACCTCTGTGTTGGGAGATCCACTGCTCTCTTCAAAGCTGTCAGACAGGGTCATTTGAGTCTGCAGAGGTTTCTGCTGCTTTGTTGTTGTTGTTGTTGTTTATCTGTGCCCTGTCCCCAGTGGTGGAGTCTACAGAGACAGGCAGGCCTCCTGGAGCTGCTGTGGGCTCCACCCAGTTCGAGCTTCCCAGTGGCTTTGTTTACCTACTTAAGCCTCAGTAATGGCGGGCACCCCTCCTCCAGCCTTGCTACTGCCTTGCTGTTAGATAGCAGACTGCTGTGCTAGAAATGAGGGAGGCTCCATGGACGTGGGACTCTCCCGGCCAGGTGTGGGATATAATCTCCTGGTGTGCCATTTGCTAAGACCCTTTGTAAAGCACAGTATTGGGGTAAGAGTTACCCGATTTTCCACGTGTTGTGTGTGTCAGTTTCCCTGGCTAGGAAAAGGGATTCCCTTCTTCCTTGTGCTTCCCAGGTGAGGTGTTGCCTCGCCCTGCTTCAGCTCTTGGTGTTTGGGCTGCAGCAGCTGACCAGCACCGATTGTCCGGCACTCCCTAGTGAGATGAACCTGGTACCTCAGTTGAAAATGCAGAAATCACCCATCTTCTGTGTCACTGGCAGTGGGAGCTGGAGACTGGAGTTGTTCCTCGAGTTTGCATAATTTATGAAGGAAAGAGGTTTAGTTGACTCACAGTTCTGTATGGCTGAGGAAGTCTCAGGAAACTTACAATTATGGTGGAAGATGATGGAGAAGCAAGTACCTTTTTCACAAGGCAGTGGGAAAGAGAGAAAAGAGGGGAAATTGCCACATATGAAGTCATCAGATCTTGTGAGAACTCACTATCATGAGAACAGCATGGAGAAGACTGCCCCTATGATCCAATCACCTCCCACCAAGTCCCTCCCTTGATGGTTGGGGATTCCATTTCAAGATGAGATTTGGGTAGGGACACAAAGCCAAACCATATAAGACAGTTACCAGAGACTGAGAGGGGTAGTAGGAAGGTCTGGGGGCTGTGGAGATGGTTAATGGATACCAAAAATTAGAAAGTAGGAATAATACCTATGATTTGATAGCACAGTAGGGTGACTGTAGTCAATAATAATTTAATGCACATCAAAAAAACTCTAAATGACTGTAATTTGATTGTTTGTAACACAAAATGTAAGTTTTTGAGGGAATGAATACCTTATTCTTCATGATGTGATTATTCTGCATTTTATGCCTGTGTCAAAACATCTCATATATTCGATAAACGTATACACCTAGTATGTACCCACAAAAAATTAAAAATTAAAAAATTAAAAAATAGTAATTTGTGTATTTACCTCATCTTTACCTCTGAATTACAGACTTTTAAGAGAATCAAGGTCAGATCTAATTAATATGTACAATTTCTGCAGAACTTAGGAAGGAACATTATACTTGGTGCCAAATAAATGTGTTTAATCAGACTAACTCATATCAGGATTGCTTTATTGAGGCACATTAGACATATATGTCATTTATTATATTATTTTCTTTTCTTTCTTTTGGTGTAATTCTTGAAAAAGTAAGAGAATTCTTTTTTCAGCACATTCTACCAAAGCAAAAATTAATGAGCACAACTTCATACAAGAGCAAGATTTAAGCTGTTTGTTCCTCATCCAACAAAAGTTATAGCTATGTCTAAAAGCTGAATTATGATTTACTGGGAATCAGCTGAAAGTAAGACCAGTAGGTTCAACTAGATTGCAAATTCCTTGTAAGGAGGAATTTTGTCTACACACCTTCTCATTCAAGTATTTTACTTTCCCTTACACTTTCTCATTTTCTCTCTATAGCACTTTGCATAGTAATTTTCAAGTACAGCAGGAAAACAATAAATGACTAGTGAGATTCTACGTCTTTCTTTATAGAGAACATTATATTTTTAACTCATGTCAGTAGAACATGCCATTTGTTATTCTAAGGATAGTTGCCAGTTTGAGCCAGAAGGGACCTTTGAGATCTTGTACCAATAGACTTTTAACGTGTGAAAAAGCAAGATTCAAAACCTGGTGATGGGATTGTAGTGGTAATGACTTCTTTAAGAGCACATAGCTAGGGCTGGGAGTAGAACCCAGGCATTATGGCCATCAGACCAGTTCTACTACCATACTGCCACCCCCATTCTCACTCTTCCTTTTGATTTCCCTTCATTAATGACACATTTTTCAGTCAATTGAGGTAATCACTGCAGACAAAATCTGTAAAAGGTCAAGAGTTGGTCCTCAGTTATTTGCTTCTATCTTTCCCTTGGAATAGTTATCAAATCTCCTGGTTTAAAAAGATAACTTTCAAAGAAGATCGTAGATAGAAAACAGGGCTAATGTGCATATCTCACTTGGATGGACAGAACAGTGTACGGAGACTCACACCACAAACTTTTGCTCCAAGAACCACTGCATGAACATACTGGGAAAACCAGAATAATTCATAGATCCTTTGAAGGAACTGGCATGCCACTACAGATTCCGTGAGTTAGGTGAAAAACTGTGAGTTCCCAAAGTGTGATTGTGTGAAAACCTGCCTCTAAACAGACATCCCCACTGGGGAATCTGAAAGTCCAGATCACAAGAGGATTTAACCTTACCTAGAACTGGAATGGATTTAGGGTGCCATGTGAAATATAAAAGTAAAAGCAGTAGTGGGAAGAGCCTTATAGGCACTCCCATTATCCAGCTTGAGCCCAGTGAAGCCATCCCTGACTATATCTCACAGGGGCCTTTGGGAAAGGCACCCAGTGGAATTAGGGAGGAGTCATAGGGTGTAAGAAGTTTCCAACTGAATTTTGCAACAATTCCAACTGGGCACTAACTTTCTTGAGCAGAAGCCAGGGAGCAAATGGGAACTGCTGAAGATATGAATGCAGGAGCCACAGCTAACATTGTGGGCAGATAGGGAGGGGTGAGACCTGAATGCCAAGTTTGCTTGCTCAGCGGGGAAGTTTATGGTCTTGGACAAGTTCTGAGTTCTGCACAAGCAAGCTGCCTGGATCTAAGCTTGGCACCATTAGTGGAGCACTATGGGAGCGAGGCTGGCCTTGCCAACTGTGTGGGAGGTGGGTGAGGCCTTTCACTACCAGCTATCCCCCACTTCTTTGGTGAACTATATGGCACAATCAAAGCAGCTATAATCCCCTCTGGAACATAATCCTGTTGGCCTGAGAACCACATTCCCATTCCTCATGGAGGCTTTGGCAAGCCCTGCCCAAGGAGAGTCTGAGCTCACACCCACCTAAGCCTACCCCCAGCTGATGGTATTTCTCTACCTGCCCTGGTAGATGAACACAAAAGACATACACTCTTGGGAGCTTTATGGACTTGCCCATCACCTGAGTAATGAGAATACTTCCCACAGCCAACATAGGGCAAGCTTATATCTCACTGCTAATGCCACAGCTGGTGCTCTCTTGCAAGCACCACCTCCTGGCTGGAGGCCAACCAATTCAGGCCATTACAGGAACACGTGGCAGAATAACCCTGCTCCTGGGAAGAAGAAAACAACAGAAAATATCACCACCTGCAATGTCCTGGCTAACTAGACGTCTTGAGTCTGTTCACTGTACAACATCACTGCTAGCATAACCAGCATTTGAGAAAGCTAGCACACTAATCATATCTACACCAAGGACTCTCACAGAGTCTAATTCACTCCCCTGCCACCTCAACCACAGCAGGTGCTGGTATCCATGTTTGGGAGACCTGAAGACAGATAACCTCACAGGACTCTTTGCAGATATTTCCCAGCACCACCCCAGAGCTTGGTATCTCTACTGGGTGGATAGACCCAGAAGAGCAATAACAATCTCTGCAGTTTGGCTCTCATAAAGCCCCATTCCTAGGGGAAGGGAGAGAACACCACATCAATGGATCACCTTGTGGTGCAAAAGAATCTGAACAGCAGGACTTGAGTTCAGATCTTTCCACTGGTGGGTAGTTTCTCACAGCAGAGGCACAATTGCAGTGCTGGGTGCAGTAGGGGAAGTCTGCACTTATACCCCAACAGGCTGGTAATCTCTGTGATCATGAAGGGACTTGGAGAAGGGGTTCTTGTTCCCCTCTGGCACTCCACTGCAGACACAGCTGGGGCTTCCCCCACAGGATGCAGTGTGGAGGCACCTATAGACAACCTTTCTGGAAAAATCCAGGGTGGGCACAGCCCCACAGAAGGAGCACACTCCAGATTCAGGCCTGCACAAGAGGCAGTCACTATTCCTTCCTACTTGAAATATCAACATTTCTATAGATGAAAGGAAATGCATGTCTGATCTGAATAACTGAAACACTAGAACAGGAGTGAGGTTGTGAGGTGAATAGCTTTCCTGAAGACCTAGCAGGAGGTAAGGTAGCTCCCACTCTTCACCATGATAAAACCTTAGCACATCTAATTGAGAGCTCCTCCAGACACCTTCATCAAGGCTGAGACCTTGGCCCACTGTTGGATATTATATCTACCTGCTTGCCTTAGCCACAACTGGTGCCTACCCAAGGTTACCTCCTTGACTGGCCTGAAACCTGAATCATCAACTCAGTAAATAAAACACGTGGAAAAAATTAAATGAATAAATAAAATGTATATCATGAGAGAATACAATAAGCTTTGAGAGATCCCTGCCATTTTAACTCCATAGGAGACAGTAAATTTGACCACACACCAAGAATCTAACTACTACAACCAGCATCGGGAAAAGCCAATGCACAAAGACACTATAACTAAGGATCTCATACAGAGTAAGCATCAAAAAGCAAATTAGGCTAAAGTAAACATTGAAGTCAGATCCTTAAGAGGGACAAAACCCCAAAAATCCAAAAAACCACAGTTCAATAAAAAATAAATTCAATAACAATTTTAAGAAACAGTCTATACAGATGAGAAGAAATCAGAAAAGTAATTCTGGTAATATGACAAAACAGAGTTCTATAACACCCCCGAAAGTTCACACCAGTTCTGCAGCAATAGATCCAAAGCAAGAAGAAATCTCTGAATTGCCAGATAAAGAATTCAGAAGATTGATTATTAAGCAATGCAAGGAGATACCAGAGAAAAGCAAAAATCAACTTAAATTAAAAAAAACAGGATATGAATAAAAAATTCTCCAGAGAAATAGATATCTTAAAGAAAATACAATCACAACTTTTGGAAATGAAAGACACGTTTAGAGAAATACAAAATGCAGTGGAAAGTTTCAACAATATGCTAGAACAAGTAGAAGAAAGAACATTAGAGCTCGAAGACACAGCTTTTGAATTAATGAATCAGACTAAGACAAAGAAAAAAGAATAAAAATATGAACAAAGCCTCATGAAATTTGAGGTTATGTTAAATTGGTGTTCCTGAGGAAGAAGAGAAATCTAAAAGTTTGGAAATCTTATTTGAGGATATAATTGAGGAAAATTTCCCTGGTCTTGCTAGAGATCTAGACATCCAAATACAAGGAGCTCAAAGAACTCCTGGGAAGTTAATTGCAAAAAGATCATCACATTAGGTAACCTATGAAGGAAAGCCTATCAAATTAACAGCAGATTTCTCAGCATAAACCTTATAACCACAAAGGATTGGGGTCCTATCTTTAGCCTCCTTGAAAAAAAATATTTTCAGCCATACATTTTGTATCCAGCAAACCTCAACTTCATAAATGAAGGAGATATAAAGTGGTTTTCAGATAAACAAATGCTGAGAGAACTCTCCACTACCAAGCACTACAAGAAATGCTAAAAGAAGTTCTAAATGTTAAAACAAAACCTCAAAATACATCAAAACAGAACCTCCTTAAAGCATAAATTTCAGAGGGCCTATAAAACACTAACAAAATAAAAAAAAAACAAAAAACAAAACAAGGTATTTAGGCAACAGGTTAGCATGATGAATGGAACAGTACCTCACATCTCCATATTAATATTGAATGTAAAACGCATAAATGCCCCAATTAAAAGATACAGAATGGCAGAATGGATAAAGTCCACCAACCAAGTGTATGCTGTCTCCAAGATACTCATCTAATGCCTAAATATTAATACTCACATAAACTTAAGGTAAAGGAGTGGAAAAATATTCCATGCAAATGGAAACCAAAAGCCAGCAGGAGTGGCTAGGCTTATGTTAGACAAATCAGATTTTAAATCAATAACAGTAAAAATAAAAAAGGCAAAGAGGGACCCTATATAATGATAAAATAGTGCAACAGAAAAATATCACAATCGTAAATATATATGCTTCTAACATTGGAGCGCCCAACCTCATAAAACAATTACTAATAGGCCTAAGAAATGAGATGGATGGCAACATAATAATAGTGGGGAACTTCAATACTCCACTGACAGCACTAGACATGTCATTAAGACAGAAAGTCAACACAGAAACAATGGACTTGAACTATATACCAGAACAAATAGACTTAAGAAATATTTACAGAACATTCTACTCAATAACTGCAGAATATACATTCTTATCAACAGTACATGAAACATTTTCCAAGAGAGACCATATTATAGGCTACAAAACAAGTCTCAAAAAATTTAAGAAAATCAAAACATATCAAGTATCCTCTCAGACTACAGTAGAATAAAACTGAAAATTAACTCCAAGAGGAACCTTCCAAACTATACAAATATATGGAAATTAAATAATCTGCTGTTGAAGAATCTTTGGGTAAACAATGAAATCAAGATGGAAATTAAAAAATTATTTGAACAGATAGTGCCACAACTTATCAGAGCTTTGCAGATACAGAAAAAGCAGTGCTAAGAGGAAAGCTTATGGCATTAAATGCCTACATCAAAATATCTGAAAGAGCACAAAGAGACAATCTAAGATTACATGTCAAGGAACTAGAGAAACAAGAACAAAACAAACCCAAACCCAGCAGAAGAAAAGAAATAACAAAGATCAGAGCAGAAGTAAATAAAATTGAAACAAAACCCCCCCAAAAATCAATTAAATAAAAAGCTGGTTCTTCACAAAGATAAACAAAATTAATAGAGCATTAGCAAGATTAACCATGAAAAGTAGAGAGAAGATCCAAATAAACTCAACTAAAAATGAAATGGGAGATATTACAACCAATACCACAGAAATGCAAAAAAAAAAAAAAAAAAAAAATTCAAGGCTACTGTGAACACATTTATACATACAAACTAGAAAATCTAGAGGATATAGATACATTTCTGGAAATATGCAACCCTCCTAGATTACATCAGAAAGAAATAGAAACTCTGAACAGACCAATAACAAGTAGGGAGATTGAAACAGTAATAAAAATATTGCGAACAAAAATTGTCCAGAACCAGATGGATTCACAGATGAATTCTACCAGAAATTTCAAGGAGAATTGGTACCAATCCTGCTGAAATGATTCTAAAAGATAAAGAAAGAGAAAGTGCTCCCTAAATCATTCTACGAAGCCAGTATCATTCTACCATCAAAACCAGGAAAGGACATAATAAGAAAAGAAAACTACAGACCAATATCCCTAATGAACATACATGCAAAAATCCTCAACAAAATACTAGCTAACCGAATCCAACAGCATATCAAAAAGAAAATACAGCATGATCAAGTGAGTTTCATATCAGGGGTGCAGGGATGGTTTAACATATACAAATCAATAAACGTGATATATCATATAAACAGAATTAAAAACAAAAATCATATAATTATCTCAATAGATGCAGAAAAAACATTTGACAAAATACAGCATTCATTTAGGAATGAAAACCCTTAGCAAAATTGGCATAGAAGGGACATACCTTAAGATAATAAAAGCTACCTATGACAAACCCACAGTCAACATTATACTGAATGGCAAAATTTGAAAGCATCCCCCCTTAGAACTGGAACAAGAAAAGGATGCCCACTTTCACCACTTCTATTTAACAGAGTACTAGAAATCCTAGACAGAGCAATCAGACAAGAGAAAGAAATAAAAGACATCCAAATTGGTAAAGAGGAAGTCAAAGTGTCGCCGTTAACTGATGATATTATTGTATACCTAGAAAACCCTAAAGACTCATCCAAAAATTCCTAGATCTGATAAACAAATTCAGTAAAGTTTCAGGATACAAAATCAATGTACACAAATCAGTAGTGCTGCTATTCACCAACAATGACCAAACTGAGAATCAAATCAAGAACTCAATCCCTTTTGCAACAGCAGCAAAAATTAAATACTTAGAAATCTACCTAACCAAGGAGGTGAAGGATCTCTATAAGGAAAACTAAAAAACACTGCTGAGAGAAATCATAGATAACACAGACAAATGGAAACACATCCCATGCTTATGGATGGGTAGAATCAATATTGTGAAAATGACCACAGTGCCAAAAGCAGTCTACAGATATAACACAATTCCTGTCAAAGTACCATAATCATTATTCACAGAACTAGAAAAAGAATCCAAAAATTTATATGTAACCAAAAAAGAACCTGCATAGCCAAAGCAAGACTAAACAGAAAGGAGAAACCTGAAGGCATTACATTGCCCAAATTCAAACAATACTGCAAGACTATAGTTACCAAAACAGCATGGTACTGGCATAAAAATAAACATGTAGACCAATGGAACAGAATATAGAACCCCAAAATAAAGCCAAATATTTACATTCAACTGATCTTCAACAAAGCAAACAAAAACATAAACTGGGAAAGGACATCCTATTCAGCAAATGGTGCTGAAATAATTGGCAAGCCACATGTAGAAGAATGAAACTGGATCCTTGTCTCTCACTTTACACAAAAAATCAACTGAAGATGGATCAAAGACTTAAATCTAAGACCTGAAACCATAAAAACTCTAGAAAATAACATTGGAAAAATTCTTCTAGATGATGGCTAAGGCAGACTTCATGACGAAGAACCCAAAAGCAAATGTAACAAAAACAAAAGTAAATAGATAAGACTTAATTAAACTAAAATAATTCTGCACAGCAAAAGAAATAATTAGTAGAGTAAACAGACAACCCACAGAATGGGAGAAAATATTTGTGAACTATGCATCTGACAAACAACTAGTATCCAGGGTCTACAACAATTCAAATAAATCAGCAAGAAAAAAACAAATAATCCCATCACAAAGTGGAAAAGGGACATGTATAGACAATTCTCAAAAGAAGATATATAAATGACCAACAAACATATGACAAAATACTCAACATCACTAATTATCTGGGAAATGCAAATTAAAACCACAATGAAATAGTACCTTACTCCTACAAGAATTAATTAAAAAATTAAAAAATAATAGATGTTGGCATGGGTGTGGTGAAAAGGGAACACTTTTATGCTGCTGGAGGAAATGTAAACTAGTACAACTACTATGGAAAACAGTATGGAGATTACTTAAAGAACTAAAAGTAGAACTGTCATTTGATCCAGAAATACTACTATTGGGTTTCTACCCAAAGGAAAAGAAGTCATTATATGAAAAAGACACATGCACATACATGTTTATCACAGCACAGCTCACAAGTGCAAAAATATGGAACCAGCCTAAATGCCCATCAATCAATGACTGTATAAAAATGTATATCTACACCATGGAATACTACTTAGCCATAAAAATAAATGAAATTATGGCATTTGCATCGATCTGGATAGAGTTGAAGACCATTATTCTAAGTGAACTAGCTCAGGAATGAAAAACCAAACATTTATATATTCTCACTTATATGTGGGAGCTAAGCTATGAGGATGCAAAGATGTAAGAATGATATAATGGACTTTGGGGACTCAGGGAAGGGTGGGAAGGGAGTGAGGGATAAAAGACTACACATTGGGTACCGTGTACACTGCTTGGGTGATGGGAGCACTGAAATGTCAGAAATCGTCACCAAATAACTTATCAATGTAACCAGAAACCACCTGTTCCCCCAATACTATTAAAATTAAATTTTAAAGACCCAGAGACAGAAATACCATTCAACCCAGTAACCCCATTACTGGGCATATACCTGAAGGAATATAAATTTTTCTATTATAAAGACACATGCATGCATATGTTCATTGCAGCACTATTCACTATAGCAAAGATGTGGAATCAACCTAAATGCCCATCAATGATAGAGTGAATAAAGAAAATGTGTGACATATACACCATAGAATACTATGAAGCCACAAAAAGGAATGAGATTATGTCCTTTGTAGGGACATGGATGGAACTGGAGCCCACTATCCTTAGCAAACTAATGCAGGAACAGAAAATCAAATACCGCATGTTCTCACTTATAAGTGGGAGCTAAATGATGAGAACTCATTGACATATAAAAGGGAACAACACACACTGGGGCCTATTCGAGGTAGGAGGGTGGGAAGAGGGAGAGGATCAGGAAAAATAACTAAGGGATATTAGGCTTAATACATTGGTGACAAAATAATCTGTACAACGAACCCCATGACACATATTTACCTATGTAACAAACCTGCACATCCTGCACATGTACCCCTGAACTTAAGAAGAAGTTAAAAATAAAAAGAAAACTTTCACGCAGATGACTCAAATCTCTGTCCACCACAGCCACAAATGACTTACCTAAACTTTAGTCTCTCATTTTCAGCTGCTTATTAGATTGCTCTACTTGGATATCTTGTCTTTTAAAAAATTTCAAACATATTTTCAGACAAATACAACCTTCTCTTCAACATTAACTTCCCCATCTTATGTTTCTGTTTCTTCAATGACAGTAATAGTCTTCCAGTCAGTCAGGTATAGGACCTGGCTGTCATCTTTGACTGCACCCTATCCTTATTTTATCCCTCATCAAGTCCTGTTGATTCTTATTTTGCAATGCCTCCTGACCCTCCCTCCCTCCCTCCCTCCCTCCCTGTCTTTTCTTTTTTCTTTTCTTTTCTTTCTTTCTTTCTTTCTTTCTTTCTTTCTTTCTTTCTTTCTTTCTTTCTTTCTTTCTTTCTTTCTTTCTTTCTTTCTTTCTTTCTTTCTTTCTTTCTTTCTTTCTTTTCTTTCTTTTCTTTCTTTTTTAATGACTTAGTTCAGCATCCTTATCTCATTATGCCTTAGCTACTTGACGGTGATCTATGCATCCTCTTTCACACTTAAATAATCAAGAGGTGAACCTGGCAAATTTCTACTTACACTTCAAGATTTAGGTTAAAGTTATCACTCTTTATGAATACTCCCATGTGCATAGTTCTATTCTTTCATTTATTACAATGTGTAATTACTCTTTTTGCTTACATGCCTGTCACACCCATTTAGACAGTAAGCTCGTAGCTCATTAGTGGCAGTGAATTGCTTTATTCATTTTTTGCTCTTTTCCTCTCCGAATTGGGCAACTTTGAAGAGTAACTGTGTGGTTTTAATAGCTGTTGAGTAACAGAGTATCTAATTTTCCAGGGTGGATGTCTAGGATCAGAGGAAGGAGCATGTTTCTCTCTCTCTCTCTCTCTCTCTCTCTCTCTCTGTGTGTGTGTGTATGTCTGTGTGTGTGTGTAAGCGCAGGTGCTGTTATACAAGAATATAAATAATGATGTAAAGTGATAGCAAAATGTGGATACATCGAGCAGGGTAGAATTTATTTAAAAGAAACCTGAAATTCACAGAGTGCAGGGGACCATGGCTCATGGATGGACACTTTACAAATCACCAGAGAAGAAAGGAAAGAGGGTGGAGCAGATTGAATCTACACATTTGGGCAGAAAGGGAGGCAAAGATCTTAAAACAAAGAAGGCATAGCAGTGGCTCATGCCTGTAATCCCAGCACTTTGGGTGACCAAGGTGGGTGAATCACCTGAGGCCAGGAGTTTGAGACCAGCCTGACCAACATGGAGAAACCCTGTCTCTACTAAAAATACAAAATTAGCCAGGCATGGTGGCACATGCCTATAATCCCAGCTTCTCAGGAGGCTGAGGCAGGAGAATCTCTTGAACCAAGGAGGTGGAGGCCGCGGTGAGCCGAGATTTCACCATTACACTCCAGCTTGGGCAACAAGAGTGAAACTCTGTCTCAAAAAAAAAAAAAAAAAAAAAGGCATAAATAGTCTGGTGGGGCTGGAGGAGAGTTCAAAAGTGCCATAGGTCAGAGACTAATGGAAATCCAAAGACTCAAGGATATGTTTGATTATAGGGTTTGAATGAGACTGATGGGTATTTTTGGATTGAACCAACAGCAGAGACAATATGATTAAATCAGTATCTGGATGTACTTTTATGATTCTATTAAGTTATATGCCTGCCAAGATTTCCTTTACCTTTCTAGTAAATACTAGCATGCAACGGACAGTCTGTATGTGTTGGAGGACTGCCAACAGGAGTGGGGTGATGAAGGCAGGGCCAAAGCAGAAGAGGAAGTGGGGAGGCTGGGACTCAGGCTTCCTAAAACTGATACTTCCTCTTCTGCTGCTGAGCAGTGGCAGGATGCAGAAAACATATTTTAAGAGGGTACAGCTCAGTGGAGCCCTGTTTTTATTTGACCAACTCCCCAGTGCCCTCTTTCCTCCTCTCCATGTAGCCTATTACTGTCAAATGAAAAAAAGTTGGTTGTGCCATCCTGTAAGTCTGAGCTCAGGGAGGTTAGGGACAATGCTGTATTAATCTTTTGATACAGTAGGCACTCATTAATGTTTGTTGAATCAATATCTGAATGAATAGGAGAGTCAACAAATATGAGTGTTTTGTAAATTACAAAGCTCTTTAAAATTTAAATTTTTATTATTCTCTTTCTTATTCATATAAGGCTCATCTACTTTGACCACACCACCCCACAGTCATATCTCTCTTTGCACATAGGAAAATGTGTAATTGATGTTTATTGACTGATTGTTTATTGATTGACTAGAGTAAAGCTACTCATTCTCTATGGAGATTTAATCTACAAACCATCAGGCTATACTAATGATCCCAGTGACTTTCTCCCGTCGTAGTGAAGGATTTGGGGGAGGAGGGTAGAATGACCCTTCTGTCTGTGATCACTTTAGCCCTATCATTACAATAAGTAGCTTTCTTACTTTGTATTTCCAGGGATGTGCTGCTCACAGAGATATGCTTTTTGGAAATACATTTCCAAGGATATGTATTCTCATTGGTATTTAAAACTATGGGGGGACTGATACTTTGTTGCTGACACTTCTCAGGTGTTTCTTCTGTAGTCTCTTATTCTCCTTAAGAGGAGAACGTCAAACCCATCAATTCAGGCCATTCTGTTGTCAGACAGTTGGAATCTAAACATATGACACTGTCAAACCAAAAAGGACCTTGGGCTGTGGCATTCAGAACTAGTGACAGTGTGTCTCCTTCCATTGTACTGTGCCAAAAATGATTTATCCTGTGTAATCAGATTAAAAGGATGCATAAGACCAGACCTTAAGGGAAATGAAAGTTACCAAAAGACAACAGAGATCTTGAGGAGTGCATGAGTGTGTGCAACAGTGTATAGTGCAGGATACTTTCACCCCTAGTTTGGGTGATAGAAATGTGTTGCAACTTACATACATACTTTTGAACTTCTTGTAAAGCACTAACTAGAGGGCCTTTTTCCAGGAATACCTCTATAACTCTCTACCTAATTCCTAGCAGCTTGGAATCCTCTGATGTTCTGAGGTCATTGCTCTTAGCTAACTCTGAGGCCTGCTTCTATCATCTTGGCATTTAGATGTCTGGTTCTTGCCAAATAATTGTTCTCTATGAGATTGCTTTTTATTTAAGGCCCTTTGTCTTAAGTAAGAATTCAAATTCAGATCAACCACAAATGGTGACCAATTTGGAATGAAAAGAAGCTTTATTACCTTCTGAGGCCTGAACATTTCCTAGGAACTTTGGAATAAGTATGTAAGACATATCTGAGATGTTTGAGTGTTGTTATTATTAGCTCAATTCCTCTTAGCTTGTTGAATCCATGACAACACAAAGACAACCATTTCTAGAAACAAACACTGTTAATGTGAAATTTATGAGAAATCTTAACAAATCTTATACTTCAGACATCTTGAAATGCTATTCAAAACTGGATTTTTCTTTCCCTTTTAGGGAAAAGGGATTGATGAAAAATAAAACAATGTCCAAATGTCTCCTATTTTTTCTTTAGCTCAAGGACCCTAAGTCTAGATCTGAACTCCTGTTTCTTTTCTATCAGTTACATTTAAGTAGGAGCTCAAATGTCTGGGTTGTATTGATTCTGAAAGCACTCTAAATAAGATAATGACATTTTATTCATCAAAAGGAAAATCAACTATGTGTTAAATGTCCAAGAGCTTATGTTTACTCTCCTGTCTCTTTTCCTCTATTTCTATAAGGACCTCTTTCTATCCCCCCAAATTTAAAATATTTTTCTTTCTCTTTTCTTCCCTATGTACTCCCCACCCCCAGTCTAGAAGAAGAACTGTGGGGCACAAAGAAAGGAGAGGTCATGTCATGATGAGATGGAGTGGGATGAGACAGAATGAAGCAGCAGTATAGAAGAATTTATACAGTGGCCTTTTCTACTAATCCATAAAGAATTCTTAATTAAAGGCAAAAGTAATTGTCATCTGTGGGTGTTTTAGCACCTTGATTGTAAGGTGAATGGACCTAAGATGAATTAATGGACCTAAGATGTCTGGATTTAGCTAATCAAATTAGATAAAGGAATGACTTTATTGCCTCTTCTATCAGGCTTCTTAGCAGTTTTTTGTTTTGTTTTGTTTTTTGTTTTTTTAGACGGAGTCTCACTCTGTCGCTAGGCTCCAGTACAGGGGCTCTATCTCGGCTCACTGCAACCTCTGCCACCCGGGTTCAAGCGATTCTCCTGCCTCAGCCTCCTGAGTAGCTGGGACTACAGACAGGCACCACCACGCCCAGGTAATTTTTGTATTTTTAGTAGAGATGGGGTTTCACCATATTGGCCAGGATGTTCTCAATCTCTTGGCTTTGTGATCCGCCCACCTCGGCCTCCCAAAGTGCTGAGATTACAGGTGTGAGCCACTACACCCAGTCAACAGTTTTATTTCTGCACTGCAAAGCAACAAATTGGCATACTGACTAATCTATCTTTTGTAGGGTTGACTGATATAAATATATCTTTCAACATGTTGTTCATATCTGATTGAACTGGGAAAACTTTTCTCACTGACCCTTAAATCATACCACATAGGTGTTCATGTGGCCTGAAATGCAAATAACACTGGAGTGAGAGATAAAAGTGACTTTAGGTCTTTTTATTTTAGACACACACACACACACACGCACACGCACACACACACACAACTACACATACATATTTTAGAAACATGATTTGTTTTATAACCAAATCTGTGATTGAACAAGTGGTTTTATGAAAGAGTAGTGGGATATTGTGTTGCATTCAAAACTTGGTGCAAAAAACTATTTTAATCCTTAGCATATAATCCTAAGAATCAATGGGCTTGGTTAAAGTAGTAACAACAAAAAGTGGATAGTGCTTTCACAGAAATACTTCTTAAATACTACTCCTAAATATTTTTATTCCTTTTAGAGTTCACATTGAGGGTGTGCATAAGTATTGTAGGGCTAGTGACAACTATAATCCAGAGTGTTTGATGCTACTGACAGGTCCTAAGAGTAGGATGAGGTTGCTGAGACTTAGAGTGATGTCCCTGACCTAGAAATACAGTCTAGGGAGTAGAAAGTATCTAGCTCTACTCTCTCCCCATGCAATCAGTTTTGTTATGTGTTTTATCTTACTGGAATGAATGGAATTTAAACAAAATCCTTCTGATAGTGGTTTGTGTTTTCAAATTGCTTTCAGATTTTATATTTATCATTTTAAGAGATTTATAAAATATTCCTATCAGCTCATTACTGCATTAGATACACAAAGGAACCAAGAAATACTAATAGCCGTTAACTTGCCAGAGAACACCCAGCTGTTTACACGTCAAAGCTAGGGTGAACTCCCAGTGATCCCAGTTACCCAGTTTATCTCCCATTGAAAGCCATGCAGCAAGATAGTTTAGAGCAGCCACTGTTAGGTGTTAAGAACATGAGAACAACAAAATGGACCAAAGTAGAGGTCCATACAGGGCAATGTTATTTGGGAGATTACGATAGTTACCATTCACAGTATTGAATTCACAAGGTTGGGTATGTAACTTAAGAATCAGCACCTTCCCTTTATTATCCTTTATTATTGGCCAATTATACTGAAAATACAAATTTATAATTTTCTATACCGTGGAAGAATCTTGCTTTTATGACAGATAAATAGTTTCTAAATGCATCAAAATTTCATTAAGGGAAGGTAGTGGAAAATGAGAATTGATGATTTGGGGTTAGGAATATACTAACATGCTAGATTAAGTCTAAAAGCAAATTGTAAACTTTTCTTAACCTACCATTTTCTGTGTGCTTACTGGCTCCCAAACTGACTTATTTTATTAGAAGGAACCCTGAGTGGCTGGTGTAGTCAATACTTAGGGGAACAGGGGAACAATTTTTTATTAAAAATAAATAATTTTTATTTATTTATGGATGAATGTAAATATAGCACTTGAGGTTGTTTATGATGTAAAAACAGATAGCTTTTAGTTCTAATTAAGCCATTAATAGTAAAACAACAACAGAAAACATTTTTGAATGATTAAGACTTCTTGCAATAAAGTTAAAATTGTCTAGGAACAAATTTTCCTAATGTATTTTAAATGTAATGCAGTCCTTTGTATTTTATAATGCACTGTAAAAATACATTTTTTTGTATTTAAAATAGTGTACAGTCTAGATTTAGTTACAGTTTCTTTTAAAATAATCATTTGTTAGACATATGGTATCATAGCTTCTCTCTAGGTTTCAAAATAATCAGAATACTGGAAAGCAGAACCACTGAATTCAGTAGGTGGAGCTCATCAACCCATTTGTTTCCTCTTGAAAACAGCTTTTTTGCCGCTAAGTAGAAAAATGTTCCTGGCTAAAGATTTTATTAAAATGTATGAATTTTTGGCTCTGTGTAAACTTAGTTTACGCCAGATGTGTCTAAATTACTAAATAGATCATGCAATTTTCTTCTATTCATTTATAGTTGAGAGAGCTTTATTTTTACAGTCTCTGGCCAGAACTGGCTACTTTCTAGTTGTACGGTGTGTTTCAAGATTTTTTTTTAGCCTCTCTGAGTCTATTTTCTCATTCATAAACACGGACAGTAACACTTACCTTGTCTAAATTATAGGACGTTGAAAGGTTCGGCTGGGATAATAAATGTGAAACTACCTTATGAAAATTTTACTCTCCACTGGTTTACCTTCAGTAATCACTACATATTTATTTTCCATATTGAAGGAAAATACCACTACATTAGAGTAACTCCACTGAACCCTCAAAATGGGATTTGAAAACGTATCTTACATTTCTGGCTTAATTGCAAAGGCGCTAGAGGCTTGCGGAGTGTGTCTCCTCTGTATATTGCCACATCGAGCCCTAGCAGAAGCACTGAGCAATATTTGTTGACAGACTGATCATATAATCAGATCTCTGGCTAAGAAATATAGCAGAAAGAATTCATACTAGCACCCAAACTTAAAGCAGGCAAGGCAGATAACTTATCCCCAAACTCCTGGGAATTTGCTAAAATTTGCCGTCAGCAACATTTTACTACATACTGTTCTGGTCTTAGTACTGAATACTGAGTTTCCTTACCTGCTAACTTCAAGGTCCACAGTTTACTGTCCTTTGCGTTTGTTCTCAGAAGCAAGCTCCAAGTCTTCAGTAAATTCGATCTACCAGTCCTTGCAACTAATCCTTGTCGGTGAGCTGCACAGTATCTGGATGCTCTGTAGGGTCATAAAAGCACAGTCCATTCACAGAGTGCCTGCTCTATAGGCAAGCTTCTTTGCAAAGATGGGTTGCTGCTATTTTTAAGAGGAGAGAGGGCAGGGCACATTTACTAGCCAATATATACAGATATACAGATTCTTCTTCCTCTTTCAGATTAGCCTTCAAACTGTTAAAGCACTCCCGGAGTCTGACTTCTCTGGTGCAAAGTGGGGGAGGGGAAGGGTCGGAGAGGAAGGAAGAATAGAAACTGGAGACTTGCAGGTTGCGTGTATGTATAAATAAGCTTTTCTTCCTAGTTTCAGGAATAGAATTCTCAGGAAATTATTGAGCTGCTCTAAGATGGGAAGCAGAGGGGAGTGTTCTCTCTTCAGCTTAGTTCTCTCTGATTTCTATGACTGTGAGATCATTAGACTATTTGTAGGTGGGGAAAGATAATCATGCCAGTATATGCTAATATAACTGGCATTATGTGAAACTTGATCTTAAGCAATGTAAATTTCATCTCTCTGTTTCTCATTGTCTCTCCTTAATGACACATGTGGCTCTATCCACATTCTAAAACGCCCTTTTCTTTCTGGTTCCTTTTTGAGTTTTGTTTCCTGAAGTCTTCATAACAATAAATTGCCTCCATTGGATTAAAACTGTTTTTATTCTTTTTTTGTCTCACTGAAGATGATCTGGAATGACTAGGCTTGCTGTCAGTGGTCCTGTGTTGGAAATTTGGGGGATCAGGCAAGTGTCCTTGGCCTTTGGCTAGGCTCTGAGGTGTTAGAGCTCTGGGGTGCTCAGTATGGCTTCTGGAGAATAGGGACATAGCAGTCTGGTATGTGCTGATTGAAGCCTGGGTAAGCACTTCGTTGTTAAAAACCAAATTGATAAGACCCTGATGTGAATTTGTTACATCAATTATCTTGAGTTATATTAAGAAGATTCTATATGGAGATGGGCATAAATATGTTGATTTTAACACTTTATAAACATGCCCCATAACTAACAACTAGTTTTATGTACTTGTAAAATATGAGCCCAGCAGTAGCCTTCTGGCTTGCTACCTGCCATAGGAACAAAGTCATTTACTCAAACTTTGTATCTTTAGGTACAGAATTACCTCACAACCAACCTGGGGCAATTGCTCTAAGGTCCCTTGAATCTTTATCTCTTTTACAGAGTTCTGGATTGTGGTGGTGATGGTGATAGTTGGAGGAAAAGGCTATCCAACCACATTAGAAGGGTTGATAACATTTGGATTTAAGACTAGACTTTCTAATCCTCTCCTAGGGAGTTTTAGTAACTAAACTGACATTCAAACTAGTATTTCTTCAACTGAGTTTGGATCCCCAAAGATCTATAGGAAAGTTTATAAGTGAGACAAAGAGTGAATTATCACTTTTCCTCCAGTCTGAAAATGTTATAGCCATTTTGAGCTACAGTGGAAGGGCAATTCATACTTAAGAAATGAAGAAAAGAGAAAGGGACTAGACCCTTTGTGGGGATAAGAAAGAGAGATCAGATTGCTACTGTGTCTATGTCAAAAAGGAAGACATAAGAAATTCCATTTTGATCTGTACCAAGAAAAATTTTTTCTGCTTTGAGATGCTGTTAACCTGTAACTTTAGCTCCAACCCTGTGTTCACAGAAACATGTGCTGTATTGAATCGAAGTTTAATGGATTTAGGGCTGTGCAGGATGCGCCTTTTTAACAATATGTTTGCAGGCAGTATGCTTGGTAAAAGTCATCACCATTCTCCATTCTTGATTAACCAGGGACACAATACATTGCGGAAAGCCGCAGGGACCTCTGCCCAAGGAAGCCTGGGTATTGTCCAAGATTTTCCCCCACTGAGGCAGCCTTGAGTTATGGCCTCATGAGAAAGGAAAAACCTTACCATTCCCCAGGTCGACACCCATAAAGGGTCTCTGCTGAAGAGTAGTAGTGAAAGAAGGAGGCCTGTTTGCAGTTGAGATAAGAGGAAGGCTTCTGTCTCCTGCTCCTCCCTGGGAATGGAATGTCTCTGTGTAAAGCCAGCCATTCCCATTGGTTCTATTCTGAGATAGGAGAAAACCGCCCTGTGGCTGGAGGCAAGATATGCTGGCAGCAGTACTACTCGGTTACTCTTTGCTACACTGAGGTGTTTGTGTAAAGTGAAACATAAATCTGGCCTACGTGCACATCCAGGCACAGTACCTTTCCTTAAACTTATTCATGATACAGATTCCTTTGCTCACATGTTTTCCTGCTGACCTTCTCCCCACTTGTTGCCCTGCTACACTCCCCTCACCAAGATAGTAAAAATAATGATCAATAAATACTGAGGGAACTCAGAGACCAGCGCCAGTGCAGGTCCTCGCATGCTGAGTGTGCCTGTCCCCTGGGCCCACTGTTCCTTCTCTATACTTTGTCTCTGTGTCTTATTTCTTTTCTCAGTCTCTCATCCCACCTGATGAGAAATACCCGCAGGTGTGGAGGGGCAGGTCCCCTTAAGTCCTTGAGCTTCAAGTTGGCACCAAAATAGCTGTGGCAGAGAGGGTGTTTCTTGTGGTTCTTCTTTGTGCTCCCCTACTTGTTTCTTTCATTAGCTAATTCTGTGTTCCTGAGCAATGGGAAATGCAGTGATCCACCCATTCCCAAATGGGTCTTTGCCTTGTACAGCTGGATCAATTTACACCACATTTGCTATAAATGACATCAGACTCCTTGTATCCTTTCTTCATCTCTTTATCTTTTCTCTTCCCATCCATCCATCTTCATTACATATCTACTCTCACATTCTCTTTCACTTTAGGAAAGGTTGAAGTGCCCAGAATGATACCTGTCTGCTGCTGTCTCTCTACTCTTGCTCATTTTCCCAGACTCCTTCAGTTCTTACTTTCTTATTGAGGTAGGGAAGACCAAATAGGGAGTGGTGAGGGAGAGGGGGGGATAACACGTAGTTGGATGGGAAATCTGTCTCAATGAACTAAGACTGGGGTAGAAGGATAAATAATTTTCAGTTGCAACAGTATTCACACGTAAGTGACAGGATTCATAGCTTATGTGGACTCAGAGCTGAAAGAGGTAATGAAAAATCATCATCTGGTTCAGACTTTATATTAAATTGAATTCCTGAGGGTATGACATGTCTGATTCATCATCGTGTCCTCAGCTGTTAGCTCATTGCCTTGTTTGGTTTGTTGAATAAATAAATCTAGTCCAACCCTTTCATATTATAGATGAAAAAACAGGCTAGAAAAAGGCTCTCTCAAGATGCCATTATTTTACCACAAAATCAAAAAGAGTAATTTTTCTTTCTCCAGGATTGAAATTTTTTCACAGCCAATACTAATTGCACTTTGGAAGGGTAAAGAGCATAACTATACTCAAAGCCCAGCTCTATACAGACATATATGCTTGTTAAATTAATTTTAGTCTAAAGGTGTCTTCTGGAAATATTTTAAGTTCAGCCTAAAGGTTTCTCCGTACATAGTGAACTACAACCTAACTAGAAGTATAAACAGACTGTAACCTACTCTTCTGTCAATCATTAAGATTGACCAAACGAAGGTAACCATCTGTTCCAACCATGTTCAAATAAGGAAAACGTCAAGCTGTAACCAATTCAGCTGTTTGTGTATTTCACTTTGACTTGCTCTACGTCACTTTCCTTTTCCTATCTATAAATGTTCAACCATACCTCAGCGCTGGAGTCTCTCTGAACCTTTTCTGGTTCGGAGACTGCCTGATTCACAAATTGTTCTTTGCTCAATTAAACTGTTAACTTTAATTTGTCTAAGGCTTTTCTTTTATCACACTCATTCACAGAGACTAGGATAGCCATGATTCACCTTTTAGTTCCAGCTTATAGAAACATGGAGACAATAAAAAAAAAAAATCAGGCTGGCTGTGGAAATATGGCTATTACAACTTTCCTTTTTCCTGCCCCCGGGGCCTATTCCATAGGTATAAAACAACCCTGGATTGTCATTTTTAGTGAGGTAAGGGCCCTCTAACTGAGAGTGCTGGATGAGGTTGAATGAACCCTGTGAACAAAACAGCATAGACCACCTAGGAGAGATGGTACGGATCATCTCAGTAATGTTACATTACCCCGTACATTATTCTGTGCTGTCACCACTAGCCATGTGGTAACCACTAGCCACACCCGGTTATTTAAATTTAAATGTAAATTAATTCAATAAATAAATAATTCTGTATTTTAATTACACTAGCCACATTTCAGACACTCAGTAGTACAGCCACATGTGAATGTGGCTACTGCATTGAACAGCACAAAGTTAGGACAGATGTTAAAATTAATACCTAGCTTGGGGTAAAGAATATCAGTACAAGCTCATATAACTAAGTGTCAAAGTCGGGAGAAGAACCCAGGTTTTTTGGTGTCTAATGAAGAGGAAGCAGATTTATTTCTACCTCTACATATTTATTTATATTCAGTGTGGATCTCTGAGCATGGTTCAAGCACATTGAGTGTGTGTGACTCTATTTGTGGGCTTTAAAGTGTTTTTCTTTGGGGGGGTGGGACCTGGTTAGCATGGATGAGGGAGCTCCTTTACATAAATTTTTGCAGTTCTTGCCTTTCTCTCCTGACAGGACCAAAAGAGAAAATATACATAAAGGTTCAATGAAAAAAACAGAAAAACAAAAAAGTTTTACAAATGAGAGGTGTCATGATTATGATGAGCTCCAGCTTTACTTCCTGCTGCTTAGTGTTTGCCCCTAAGTTCAGCTGGAGATGGGTATGGATGGGGAAGTGGGCTGGGTTGGAGGAAATTTTGGCAGATGAGGTGACAGAGAGTCTTCTGGGTGTGTGTGGTCAGGAAACCTGCTTCACGGTCTCCAAGCCTAGGAATTGGAGCCAGTTAGACTGGAGCCAGTTGCTCTTACCTCAACTTTTGCTACAAGAGAGGACCAGTAATGGAGGAAGTAGGCAAAGACCTTCACTGAGAGCTAGGCTTTTCCTTAATTAGGGAGGTTGTCTACAATGACTTAGAAATGTGTCAAGTTTAGAAATAATGCATGTTCTCACTTATAAGTGGGAGCTACACATTGAATACACATGGACATAAAGATAGGAACAATAGACACTGGATTCTACTTGAGGGGGGAGTTTGGGAGGGGACAAGGGTCAAAAAACTACTTACCAGGTGCTATGCTTACTACCCAGGTGACAAAATCATTTGTACACCAAACCTCAGCAACACATGATTTACCCATGTAACAAACTTGTACATGTGCCCCTGAACCTAAATATAAAAGTAAAAATAAAAAAAATTCTGAAAAAATTCAGATTCATTAAAGAGAAGTGGCCCAAAGCCTGACTGTCATAGGAGAGGTCATCCACTATCGATGGGGTGAATTGGATGTGAAAAACATACCATGGATTATACAATGAGAAGATGGAGGTAATGGTGACTTTAACGCCCTGGGTTGGTGGGCATGGGAAGGATACAGAGAAGATGTTTAGATTATAGAGTCAACCCCAAACTCTTACTCACAAGGCAGGCTTGGGAGACAGAGAGCCTGGGCCAAATTTCAGCTTGCCCTGCAAATCTGGGTGAGTTCTAGAGTCCTGCAGATTCTATTTCCACAGAATGTTAGAGCTGAAGAGAACCAGGGAGAGCATCCATGTCTTCCTCTTATTCTACACATGAGGATACATGATGCAAATTAGTTGTAGTGTTGCTTTGTTTGATTTGTTGAATAAATAAATCTAGTCCCACCCTTTCACATTATAGATGAGGAAACTGAATCCAGAGAGGATCCCTCAAAAGCCTTAAGGCTATCTCAAGATGATTTTTTTTCCATCCTTTGATAGATTATTCCATCATTCTGAGTCTTAGTGTTCTTATTAGAAAAAATGATCACAATAATCTCAGCTCTGTTTATTTCACAGAATTTAAAAATCAAATAATATGAAAGACGTGAAAGGGCTTTATAAACTATAAGGTATTATTCAGATAAAATTATTTTATTGCCTATGTCTTCATCCTCCTCTCCTACCCAGTGCCTTCTCTCACCCAAAATACTGCATGCCTTCTTATAAATATTTTCTTGGAGAGACATATTTGGGTAACTTTGAGATAACTTGGGGTCTTGGAGGGTGTTATACTCCCAGGGCAGGGAATTATTGCCATTGCGTATCTAGTTGCAAAGGACCACTTTAACATATGGAGCTATGTTTACCACAATGGCAGCATCTACCAGGTGTTATTTGTATGTATTTCCTGCTTGTTTTTGTGTGTTAGGGAGTGGTGTAAGAACAAGGCTTAGGGACAACTGAAGTACTATTTGTAAAACTGCCTTAACTATTGGAGTTCTCTGAAGGTAAATGGAAAGCATTCATTTGGCTTGAAATTGGAATCCCAAGACCTAGGTTTATTTTGGCTCCATCACTTTTGGTATGACCTGGGGCAGAGCAAGTCATTTAAATCTTGTGAGTCTCAGTTTTCTCATTTGTAATTAATAAGACTGAAGGGATAATGTTATCCACCCTGTACTGCACTGGGAACAGTGAGCTAATGCGCATGAAAGTGCTTGTGAACTGTAAATAGCTGTAAAAACAACCTCTCGGTTGTTTCCTTGTAACAGGGGAAATTCCCCAGAGACATGCTCTGAAGTCATCTTTGGCATATTTCCTTTACCTCAGCAGGGACCAGCTAACCCTCCAGCCAAGGGAAATTGATTTAAATATTTGATTTTAGGGCCCAGCCCTTAACCTAGCTTCACCTCTCTTGCTGAAACATCCTGGTTTTCAAAAAATACCAACAGTACTAGCTTGGGGCAAAATTTTTGAAGCAAATCAAATATATTTTCACCTACTCCCTCTTTTTGTTTTTTCATTTCAGCATCCCCTCCCCTAGAGGAGGTAGAGTGCTGCAGAAGAAACAGCATTCTGAGAGGTAGTATGTCCTAGTTGTTAATAGCTTATGCTTGGGAGGTAAATAGATTTGGGCTGAACCTTTGTTTCACCACTTACTGGTTGTGATTTTGGACAAGTTATGCAACTTTCAGCTCTTGATTCCCCAGATTCCTTGTCTGTAAAATGGGGCCCATAATTTGACTACCTTATGGGGTGGTTAAAAGCCTTAAATGTAGCAGTGCCTGGCACAAATTATGTTTCCAGTAAATGTAGCTTTATTTTTATTTACACAATGGTTTTGCTCTCTCAGAGTTATTTATATTTTAAAGTTGCCAGACTGGAATTAGACACTGTCTGAAAGAATGATTTCTAGTTTGGAGCATTAAGAACTTTCCTACATCTTAACTCTGCTGACTTGCTAGTTTGTACAGGTGAATCTTCAGGGAACATTGGTACAAATTTGAATACAAAACATAATCTTGATGTTTTGGGGGGATAATATTTCCACAGGCCTTTCGCTTTATACGTTTTTGGTGATTTTTCTTTTGGTTTTGCTTACAGATGATCAGAAGTGCTTTTCCTGATGTTGATTATTTCCTAATAAATATGTGCATCCCTGTTCTGTTCAGGAGCTCCTCACAACTGGCCAGTTGGAGTCTGTATTGCCTGATCAAGGCTTTGACCTTGACTAAAACAAACAAAAATGAAGATTTTTTTTTCCTGGACTTCAGAGAACACACAAAAAATATGTGTCTCATAGGGCTGAGCTGAATCCCTAGAAGTATAATAGCTATGGTTATGGAACAAGGGCTCAGCTTGTTTAGTTTCATTATTTCTGATTTGGGTCATGCATCTGTGAATCAGCCTCAAATTCATTTTGTCAGTTTATAAATTGCCTTTTGTTCCATGAAGTTGTGCCTAACAATTTATTTCTCACCCATACAGAAAAACTGTGGGCCAAATTGTGTGTTGTGTACTGGGTCGGGGGGCAAATATGTGGTTACTGGTTGGTTGAACATTTTTCTTTATAGAAATAATAGAACCAGGAGAATAGGAAAACACACTTAACAGGATGAGGAGTGAAGGATTATGGTGTTCAGGCACTCAAACTGATAACTTTTGTCACATTTCTTAACATAGAACCTCAACTATTGCTTTTATGTTTCTCACTATTGATGAAATGAGGTCTGTGAAAGCACTTTGAAAATGGGAATGCAGTATAAAATTCTAAGATTATTATTTATCAGCTTAGTGTCAGTTATGGAATGCTCTTGTTAGATAACATTGAACTTTTTTTTTTTTTTGCAGCAAGATATTATTGGCATCCTTTCTCCTCTGAAATGGTTCTAACATTGATTTCTAAGTGAAGCACATTCTGGAATCTGACAATTATTCAATCTCCAGGATGTCTTGAGTCCAATATAATTTAAACAAACTAACAAATAAGCTGCAGTCATGAGTAGTCAAAATGGTAGCTGTAAGAGTCTGTCTTTTTGTTTCTGAGATTAAAAGGCCTCATTTTACTCACTTTGGGTTTATAACTGTCAGTTCTTCTCTTCCTTCCTGTTTTAAGCAGGAAGTGCTGGTAGCATTCTACATAAATAAGTACTCCATGTTGCATAACGGTTATCTCCTTTCAGACTTTGCAGAGTGCCTCAGATAGTCTTGTTGCATGTAATAGGTTCTCACAAGAGTCAGTCAGAAGTGTTTTGTAAATGAAGAAAAAGGGCTTGAAATATCTCCTCCACCCTGTGTATGTCTTCTTGAAAGTATGGTTTGTCTGCTAAATGTGTGACACTAACTCTAAACTTGTCAGTCCAACAGGGCCCACCCTGAAGAAAATTAGAAAATAATTGAAATGAGTTCTTCCTGACTTCTCTTTTATTAATAGCTATTTTTCTTCCTTTTATATCTTCTGCTGCCCAGGCATCCAGTGCTTCTGCTCATTTTCTATTTGTCTTTTTGTATTAGTCAGGGTTCTCTAAAGGGACAGAACTAATAGGCTAGATGTGTATATGAAACGGAGTTTATTAAGGAGTATCGACTCACAGGATCATATGGTGAAGTCCCACAACAGGCATCTGTAAGCTGAGGAGCAGGGAAGCCAGTGTGAGTCCCCAAACCTCAAAAGTAGAGAAGCAGACAGTGCAGTCTTCAGTCTGTGGCCAAAGGCCCAAGAGCCCCTGACAAACCTTTGGTGTAAGTCCAAGAGTCCAAAAGCTGCAGAACTAGGGGTCTGATGTTAGAGGGCAGGGAGCATCCTGCATGGGAGAAAGATTAAGGTCGCAAAACCCAGCAAGTGAAGTCCTTCCACGTTCTTTCTTCTGCTTTATTCTAGCCATGCTGGCAGCTGACTAGATGGTGCCCACCCAAATTGAAGATGAGTTTGCCTCTCTCAGTCCACTGACTTAAATGTTAATTTCCTTTGGCAACACCCTCACAGACACACCTAAGAACACTACTTTGCATCTTTCAATCAAATCGACACTCAATATTAACCATCACACTCTTTCAGCATGAGATACTTATCACAACATCACTTTTAGTGCTTGCTTTACACATACTGAGGTAAAAAAATGATTTCTCCAATACTTTTAATTGATTAATCACATTATACTTCATTCACGTGTATTTTCTACTTTTTAATTGGAAACTTATTTCGGTATACCAACAAAAATACATTCATTAACTTCAATCTGGGAAATTTACTTTCTTTAGAAAATTAATACTATATCTGATCTCTGTGATGATTATTTAAATGTTCATTACAGTTAATGTTTCTAGAATCTATACTACATCCATTTCTTTAAAATATAATCCTATGTACAGCTGCATATGAAGTACTGAAAATATCATCTAGAATTACTGGTCACCTGGTGGCTTTACATCCTCCAAATGCAAATCAAACAGAATATGAGGCAATCAGGTAAAGATTATTTTAGTTAAAAGAAAATGTCTAGTCTACAAACTGAAAAGTACAGTTGTTTACTTAATTAGGATTACTATACATGCACCTGAGAATAATTCTGCCTTATAGTCGTTATTTTAGATTTCATGTCATACTCTTTAAATTATAACTAAATATATACCCTACATAAATACAATATGCTTTGATTTATCCATTTAAAATATCATCATTGTAAACATTTTTATGAAATACAATAAACTGAAACTAAGAAAAAATTCTAAGTCCACTTTCCTTTCTTGATTTAAGTTATTGTGCTATTTCTATCCATACTATAGTTCTAAAATAACAGGTCACTATAATTTTTCAAAACGTGGAAAAACATTGCTTTTATTTTGTTCTGTGCATGATGTGCTTCATAACTGCCATATGTTTAATTTTCAAAAGATGAAATTCATACCTTTCAACAAACTTGTCCTATTTTTATAACCAGTGCTTCTATTCTTATGCTGACTGAGATTCAACTGACGGAAGTGGATTTGAGAAATCACTAATGATTCGGTGTAAATAAATTTTTTTCTAAAATGACTTTTTTTCTTTTTAATTTTTTATTTTTATTATACTTTAAGTTCTAGGGTACATGTGCATAACGTGCAGGTTTGTTACATATGTATACTTGTGCCATGTTGGT
>NW_012115877.1:1141255-1141507 GCF_000951035.1 Colobus angolensis palliatus | reverse complement strand
ATTTGGGTTGATTCCAAGTCTTTCCTATTGTGAATAGTGCTGCAATAAACATACGTCTGCATGTGTCTTTATAGCAGCATGCTTTATAATCCTTTGGGTATATACGAAGTAATGGGATGGCTGGCTCATATGGTACTTCAAGTTCTAGATCCTTGAGGAATCACCATACTGTTTTCCAAAATGGTTGAACTAGTTTACAATCCCATCAACAGTGTAAAAGTGTTTCTATTTCTCCACATCCTCTCCAGCACC
>NW_012115877.1:1137360-1138129 GCF_000951035.1 Colobus angolensis palliatus | reverse complement strand
TGTTTTCCAACTTGGTTCCATTTTCTCCCTCACTCTCAGGCACCCCAATCAGACGTAGCTTTGGTCTTTTTACATAATCCCCTCCTTCTTGCAGGCTTTGTTCATTTCTTTTTCTTCTTCTTTCTTTAGTCTTCTCTTCTCGCTTCATTTCATTCCTTTGATCCTCAATCGCTGATACTCTTTCTTCCAGTTGATCGAGTGGGTTACTGAAGCTTGTACATTTGTCACGTTTTTCTCGTGTCATAGTTTTCATCTCTGTCAGTTCGTTTATGGCCTTCTCTGCCTTAAATATTCCGATTATCAATTCTTCCGCTCTTTTTTCAAGATTTTTAGTTTCTTTGCACTGGGCATGTAATTCCTTCTTTAGCTCTAAGAAGTTTGATGGTCTGAAGCCTTCTTCTCTTATCTCGTCAAAGTCATTCTCCATCCAGCTTTGATCCGTTGCTGGCGATGCGCTGCGTTCCTTTGGAGGGGGAGATGTGCTCTTATTTTTTGAATTTCCAGCTTTTCTGCCCTGCTTTTTCCCCATCTTTGTGGTTTTATCTGACTCTTGTCATTGATGATGGTGACATCCTGATGGGGTTTTGGTTTGGGTGTCCTTCCTGTTTGTTATTTTTCTTTCTAACAGTCAGGACCCTAAGCTGTAGGTTTGTTGGAGATTGCTTGAGGTCCAGTCCAGACCCTGTTTGCCTGGGTGTCAGCAGCAGAGGCTGCAGAAGATAGAATATTGCTGAACAGTGAGTGTACCTGTCTGATTCTTGCTTTGGAA
>NW_012115877.1:1129489-1136910 GCF_000951035.1 Colobus angolensis palliatus | reverse complement strand
CAGACTGCTGTGCTAGCAATGAGGAAGGCTCCGTGGGCGTGGGACCCTCCTGGCCAGGTGTGGGATATAATCTCCTGGTGTGCCCGTTTGCTTAAAGCGCAATATTGGGGTGGGAGTTACCCAATTTTCCAGGTGTTGTGTGTCTCAGTTCCCCTGGCTAGGAAAAGGGAATCCCTTCCCCCTTGCGCTTCCCAGGTGAGGGGATGCCTCACCCTGCTTCAGCTCTTGCTGATCAGGGTGCAACAGCTGACCAGCACCAATTGTCCGGCACTCCCTAGTGAGGTAAACCCAGTACCTCAGTTGAAAATGCAGAAATCACCTGTCTTTTGTGTCACTTGTGCTGGGAGCTAGAGACTGGAGGTGTTCCTATTCGTCCATCTTGCTCTGCCCCCCCAAAATGACTTTATTTTATTTTAGTTATAAGAAATTACAAAATATCCCTAAGTGAAAATAAAATCAATAAAAATTATCCATGATACCATCCATTCTTAACGTTTATATGTATAACCTTTTATGCTTTATATCTTCACATATATACATAAAATAGTCATTAAAATGAGTTTTTTATATATATTGTTTTGCAATTTTTTTTTTTTTTTTTTGAGACGGAGATTCATTCTTGTTGCCCAGGCTGGAGTGCAATGATCTCAGCTCACCGAAATCTCCGACTCATGGGTTCAAGCAGTTCTTCTGCCTCAGCCTCACGAGTAGCTGGGATTACAGGCATGCACCACCACACTCGGCTAATTTTGTAGTTATAGTAGAGACGGTGTTTCTCCATGTTGATCAGGGTGGTCTTAAACTCCTGAGCACATGTGATACACCCGCCTTGGCCTCCCAAAGTGCTGGGATTACGGGCATGAGCCACCGGGGCCGGCCTGCAACCTATTTTTATTTAACAATACATTATAAATTGATTTCTATAACATTAAATAAATTCTCTCTGTCTCAGTTTCTTCTAACTAAAATTTAAAAAATTAAAATGTTATGTTGAGATAATCGAAGATTCTTATGCAGTTTTAAGCAATAATACAGAGAGATGCTGTGTGCCCTTTACCAAGTTTCCCTTAATGATAACATCTTGTAAAACTACAGCATAATAAGACAACCAGGTTATTGACATTGATGCAATCAGATACAGAAGATTTTCATCACTACACAGATCCATGTTGCCCTTGTAAAGCCACATCCACTTGTGTCTCACCCTATCCCTCCTTTCTTCTGGGCAACCATTAATCTCTTCTCTGTTTTGATAATTTTATCATTTCAAGAATGTCATATAAATGGAGTAATATGGTATACAACCTTTTGGGATTGTCTTTTCTTCCCCCACTCAGCATAATTCCCTGGAACTTCAAGTCATGTGGATCAACAGTTTGATTCTTTTTATTTATGAGTACTACTCCATGATACTGATATGCCACAGTTTGTTTAATTATTCAGCCATTGAGGAACATTTTGGTTGTCACTAGTTTGGGGTTATTATAAACAAGTCTGTATGAACACTTGTGTACAGATTTTTGTGTGGACATAAGCTTTCATTTCTCTGAGATAAATGTCCAAGAGTCTAGTTGTTTGGTTGTGTACCAGTTGCATGTTTAGATTTGTAAGAAATTGCCAAAGTGCTTTCCAGAGTGGTTATATCATTTTACATTACCACCAGCAATATTTCTGTGCATCCTCACCAGTATTTGGTGTTGTCACTATTTTTATGTTAGCTATTCTGACAGGTGTTTAGTGACATTTTGTTGTTTAAATTTGCATTTTCCCAAAGACTAATAAAGTTGAACATCTTATGTGCTTATTTTTCATCTGTATGTCTTCTTTAGTGCAATGTCTGTTCATCTCCTTCACTCATTTTCTTTTTTCTATTTTAAAGTATTTAATTGACAAATAAAGATTGTGTATATCCTATGTATACAACACGATGATTTAACTTAAATTGTGTATATGCATTACACAATGCATATGTATTATGTAATGATTATTGTAATCAAATTAATTAACACGGCCATCATCATTCATGCAGTACACTAGGTCCCCACAACTTGTTCTTCTTATAACTGAAAGTTTGTATCATTTGATTAACATTTCCCTATTTCCCTCACCCTCCCAGCCCCTGGCAACCACCCTTCTACTCTGTATAAGTTCTACTGTTTTAGATGGCAAATACAAGTGAGATCATACATTATGCGCCTTTCTTTGTCTGGATTATTTCAGTAGCATGATGTCCTCCAGGTTCATCCATGTTGTTGCAAATGACAAGATATCCTTCTTTTTATGGCTGAATAGTATCCCATTGTGTGTATGTGTGTGTGTGTGTGTACACTGTATACTATATAGCACATACTACACAGTATATAGTATAGTATATAGTGTATACTATGTAGTATATAGTTTAGTATATAGCATATACTATGTATATTATGGTATATATACTGACACTATATATATGGATAAATATATTGTATATACATATATTGCATTTTCTTTATCCAGTGTGGATAACATTTAGGTTGTTTCCATATTTTGGTTACTGTGAATAGTGCTGCAATGAAAATGGGGGCAGGTAGGTATCTCTTTGAGATACTGATTTTATTTCCTTTGAGTATATCCCCAGAAGTAGAATTGCTGGATTGTATAATAGTTCTATCTTTAATGTTTTGAGGAGCACCCATAATGTTTTACATAATGGCTGTACCAATTTACATTCCCAGTGACAGTGTACAAGGGTTTTCTTATCTCTGCATCCTCACCAACACTTATTATCTCTTGTCTTTTCAATAATAGCCATCCTAATAACTGTGACATGATATTTCATTATGGTTTTGATTTGTACTTCTCTAATGATTAGTGATGTTGAGTACCTTGTCATATACCTGGAGGCCATTTTATGTCTTAGGAAAAATGTTTATTCAGGCTCTCTTCCCATATTTTAGTCAAGTTATTTGTTTTATTGCTATTGAGTTGTATGACCTCATTTTATAATTTAGGCATTAATCCCTTATTGGATATACGGTTTGCACATATTTTCTCCCATTTTCTAGGTTGCCTTTTCATTTTGTTGATTGTTTCTTTTCCAGTGCAGAAATGTTTTCATTTGTTGTAGTTTCACTCATTTATTTTTGCTTTTGTTACCTGTGCTTTTTGTGTCATATTTAAAAAATAATTCATAAGACCAATGTTTTCTTCTAGGATTTTTACAGTTTCAGGGTCTTACATTTACCTCTGTGGTTCATTTTGAATTAATTTTGGTATATGATGTAAGACAAGGGTCCAATTTAATTATTTTGCATGTGGGTGTCCAGTTTTTCGAGCACTACATATTGAAGAGAATTTATTTTCCCTTTTGTGTATTCATAGCAACATTGTCAAAAATTAGTTGACTTTATATGCTTGGGTTTATTTGTGGGCACTCTATTTTGTTCCATTGGTCTATGTGTGTGTTTTGGTGCCCATATTATATTGTTTGGATTACTATAGCTTTGTAATATAGTCTGAAATTAGGAAGTGGAATCTTTCCAGCCATTTTCTTCTTTCTCAGGATGTGGCTATTAGGGGTCTTTTGTGGTTCCATAGAAATTTTAGAATTTTAAAAATATTTTTTTGTGGATATACCATTGCGATTTTGATAGAGATTGCACAGAATCTGTAGATCACTTGGGTATTATGGATATTTTCACAATATTAATTCTTTCAATTCATGAAAATAGGCTATCTTTCCATTTAATTATCTTTTTTTTCAATAGAGTCAGGTGACAGAGAGGTATGCTTCCTCAATGCCTCCCTTAGTCTCTCCAGAAAGACAGTAGGATTTTCTTCCTTTCCCTGTGTTATAGTGGACATCACTGAATAATTCATAGGCTTCTTCCTGGTTTTCCTTAGTCCTTTTAGCACACAAGTTAGCAAATGTCTGCGGCACCAATCTCCATGTTCTGATTCTGTGTCCCAGTGAGGGTCTACACTGGGAACTGCCTGCTGGCTTATGGGGAATTGTTCTCTTTCCTCTGTTTTCATCCTATCATTGACCTGACTGAGATACAAGAGATCATCAAACTCTTGGACTGCAGTTATGGCGGCACTTCTCTCATTTGCTGTTAGTGTCTGATCTAACAGTAACATTATACTTCTCCATGTCAGATCAAAGGATTGTCCTAACCCTTGTAAAACATCAGTATAGTCATCAGGGTTATCTGAGAATTTACCTAGGTCTATTTTAATTTGCTTCAAGTCTGACAGGGAAAAAGGTACATGCACTCTGACTGGGCTGAATTCTCCAGAATACATCTTAGGGGCATTTTTGCCTTGGGGGGAATGTTTCCCATCTGAAAAAAAATAGGGATGCCAGCACCCCTAATCACTTTCCAATGAACATTAGTCCTAGAGTGTCCTCTATGGTCCTAATGCTTATTCCTTTCCAAGGTGCATAACCACCCATGGACCTCTGCTTATTGGATTAGTTATGCTCACCAATCTAGCAGTCCTGTACCTGTTTTCCTGCCTTTCTTGACCACAAAGAAAGGGGTCTGGACTGCTGGATTCTAGTGGTCCTTTACCAGTGTGCCCAACATTGCCTTTGGCTCAGGGGTGAGTTCTAGAGCTGCGCTGGGTTCCTGAGTATTTCATAATAACCCAGTTGCCCCATCAAGATGCATTCCGACAAACAACAGTTCTTAAGCAAATTCATTTCAGAGAGGGTGTAGGTAACATTTTGAGTCAGGAATGAGACAGAATTTTTTTGATTCTGTAAGTACTTTAAGGCTTGGCTGAGTGCAAACAGCTTACATGTTTGAGTAGACCAATTATTAGGCAACTTTCTTAACTCTGTTTCTACAAGAGTTTCCCTCAATTGTTGAATATCCATTGTGTTGTTTTTCTCAATCACCTGGGAGGAACCATCTATTGTCCTGTCCTGAAGGGAGTTCCTCCTAGGTCTGGTCGGACCTTTGTATGGTAATTAAGATTTAAATCCTCTGTTAGGAAATCTGCTGGGTTAAGGGAATTTTCAGTGGTCAATATTAAATTATCTTTTGCTAACAGAATAGCCCCATACTTTAAGATTTTTGAGTTAGTAAGCTACCATTTTGCTTTTTTTGACTTAGGATAGTTCTGAACTGGTGAGGTGTGCACAGAAACAGGTTTCCTCTAAAGGCTAATTTTCTACTTTCTTCTGTTAGCAAAGAAGTTGCTGCTACAGATTGAATGCATTTGGGCCATCTGTGGGTTCCTGGGTTAAGGATTTTTGATAGAAAGGCTACTGGTTGTCAGTGTCCTCAGTGCTTTTGGGCTACGACATTGTTTACACTGACAACAAAGTGGTATTGGAGTGTTATAAGGTCACGGAGAAAACCTTCAGTTATCAATTATAGGTTTTAAATTTACCCTGGCTTTTAAATAAATAGCGTACACTCCTTTTTCTTTACTACTTCTATCTTTCTCTTTCTCTCTTTCTTTCTCCTTTCTGTCTTTGTAGATGGATTTTGGAAATACAGTGGAAGGATGTTGGCTCATTGCCCCCATTTGCCACTATAGGAATATATGCCTCCCTTTTATTTACTCAATTTGCTTTCATCCTGATCTATTATGTTGTTGTAGACCCAGTTCCAATTGTTAAAGTACTGGGCTATCAGTTCTAAGGCCCTGGCAAGAGTGGTGGGGAATGGGTCCCACATAACTTCCCATGTGGAGAGCTGTATGCCTAAAGTGGGAGGGACACCAGGGATGAGACTCCCTGGGTTCATAGCCTAAGGGCCTAAGGATGCAGCATAGAGCTTCCTTAGATCCCTTTGGAGATACAACCTGCTCTAATACTTGGGAGAGGAAGTGAAAGTCTGAAGCATTAGTATCTGGGAGGCAGGGATCTGAGGAAGCAGATTCAGAGGTAAGGAGAATTTTGGGGCTACACTTTCAAGAAATTTGTGGTCAGGACCCAGGATGTATGGGTCAGAAGGGAAGGTAGGGGCACACACATGGGTGACTGTTGAGTAGAGACTTCTGGCTGTGCCATGATCTCAAGCAGCTAATGATGGGAGTTTGGGATGACAGCTTTCTGCCTCTAGTCAGCCCTCAGCTTCTACAGGAAAACTGAAAGTAGAAACTGGTTCCAGGCAGACCAGTGCTCCCAATCCAGAAAGGTTGGGGTTGTTGAAAGCCCTTTCCCAAACAGTCTCACACCTGAGTCTTAAGCCCAGTGGCCACGCTAATTGTTTTTAACTGGCTGACAGGTGTCTGGTATTCCAATTTTAAGGAAGGATAGGACAGAATAGCAAGCAAAAGTTATCCAATATTACTCACCGGTTTGGAGGTCCCTTTGTGGCCACCAAAATGTTACCAGGTGGGGGGGTCCTTGTTCTTCGAGCTCCCAAGATGGTGGCGGGCCACTTCCAAGATGGCGGCAAGCCTCTTGTTGTCTGACCTGGAGTTCTTGGTCTCATAGATTCCAAGGAATGGAATATTGGGCCATGTGGTGAGTGTTATAGCTCTCTTAGAAGCTGTGGGTCACAGAAGAGAACCATGGAACCTAGCAACTAGTGTTCAGCTCAATTAAGATGAAACCGGACACTTAGCCATGCAGTAACAATGGCAAGCCTTTAGCGAGATTGGGAGTGGCATTGGGCACCTTGCTGGATCAGAAGCACAGTGGACACCCTTCTGGATCCATAGGGGTGGGAATCATCAGTGGGTCTGCAATGGTGACAAATAGCAGTGGTGAAAGGTGAGTGAAAGCTCAGCTTGAGCCATAACAAACATGGACCAGAAGAATGTGCAGTTGCAAGATTTAATAGAATGAAAACAGAGCTCCCATAAAATGGGAGGGGACGCAAAGGGGGTTGCCCTGTTGCCTGCAGTTTTAAGGTTCTATTGATAAACTTTTGTCCAGACTAATGATGTGAAGCATTTCTCCCACGTTTTCTTTTAGTAGTTTTATATTCTGGGTCTTATGTTTGAGTTTTAAATCAATTTTGAGTTTAACACTGGAATGATGAGTAACAAGGGGTATAATTTTATTCTTCTACATATGGATATCCAGTTTTCTCAGAATCATTCATTGAAGAAACTGTCCTTTTCCCAAATTATGTTCTTGGCGCCTTTGTTGAAAATTAGCTGCTTGTAAACATGTGAATTTATTTCTAGGTTTTCTAATTAGCTGCTATTTGAATGAGATTTCTTTTTTCCAACCTTTCAGTTTCAACCTGTTTGTATGTTTGGATCTATAAAGTATATCACATTATTTTTATTTTTTAAATTAAAGAATATTTTAGAGGGGGCGGAGCAAGATGGCCGAATAGGAACAGCTGCAGTCTCCAATTCCCAGCGCGAAGGACACAGAAGACGGGTGATTTCTGCATTTTGAACTGAGGTACTGGGGTCATCTCACTAGTGAGTGCCGGACAATCGGTGCGGGTCAGCTGTTGCGGCCC
>NW_012115877.1:1121861-1123496 GCF_000951035.1 Colobus angolensis palliatus | reverse complement strand
TATGTAACAAACCTGCACGTTATGCACATGTACCCTAGAACTTAAAGTATAATAAAGAAAAAAAAAAAGAATATTTTAATTTTTTTGAGTACATAGGTGTATATATTTATGGATTAGTAAATCACTTTAAGATAGAGTATAGTTGGAGTATTTCTTTGTGTCTGTTCTGCCCATCTATACATTTTAATTGGAGAGTGTAATTTACTTCCATTTACTGATAGGAAAATATTTATCTCATTTTGATATTTATTTTTATGATCTCATAATTTTTGGTCATATTTTTTATCACTGCCCTTTTTGTATTTAGTTGACTTCTTCACTGTACTTTTAAAATTTTGTCCTCACTTTATTATGGAAATATTTTCTAAATATGTTTAGTTGTTACATGGGGATTATATTTTACATCTTAAATTTATTACAACCTAGTTTGAATAGACACCAACTTATCACCAGTAGAATACAATTACTTTGCACCTATACATCTTCATTATCCCCTTTAAGTTATTAAGTCATTATTTGCATCTTTATATACTGTAAGCCCAATAAAATATATTTGTAAATATTCCTTATGCACTTGTCTTTTAATTTATGTTGGAAATAAAAAGTGATTTTTCCAACCCCAAATACGATAATATAGGCTTTTGTTATTTATTTTTGTAGTATCTTTATTAGTGATATTTATATCTTTGAATAGCTTTGAGTTAATGTCTAGTGTCCTTTCAGTTCAATCTGTAAGGCTCTGGTTGATGCAAATTTCACAACCATTGTATATCTGAGAAAGTCTTAATTTCTCCTTTATTCTTAAAGAATAATTTTTACAGATACAGAATTCTTGGTTGACAGTTTTTTTTTCTTTCAGCATTTTAGAGGTGTCATTTCACTGTCTCTGGCTTCCAGGGTTACTGATGATAAATTAGCAGTTTGCCTTACTAATGATTCCATGGATGTGACAATTCACTTCTCTCTTGCTGATTCCAAGTTTTCTTTTGTCTTTTTCTTTTGGCAGTATGATTATAATTTTTCTTCATGCTAATATTTTTGTGTTTATCCTACTTGGAGTTAATCAAGCTTCTTGAATGTGTAGATTCATGTGTTTCATCAAATTTAGGAAAGTTTCACCTTTTTTTTTTTTTTTTTACGTAATCTATTTGTTCCTTTCTCTATCTCTTCTCCTTCTAGAGTGTAATGTGTAAGTTATACTTTTTTTTTTTTTTGAGACAGTGTCTTTGCTCTGTTGCCCAAGCTGGAGTTCAGTGGCACAATCTCGGCTCACTGCAAGCTCTGCCTCCTGGGCTCACACTATTCTCATGCCTCAGCCTCCCAAGCAGCTGGGACTACAGTTGCCTGCCACCACGCCTGGCTAATTTTTTGCATTTTTTACTAGAGACAGGGCTTTGCTGTGTTAGCCAGGATGGTCTCAATCTCATAAGTTGCTCTGCTTGATGGTGTCCCACAAGTCTTTTAGTCTCTGTTTATTTTATTTCTAATTTTTTTTGGCTTCTCTCTCTTTTTTTTTAAATTATACTTTAAGTTCTAGGGTACATGTGCACAATGTGCAGGTTTGTTACATATGTATACATGTGCCATGTTGGTGTGCTGCACCCATTAACTCGTCATTTACATTAGGTATATCTC
>NW_012115877.1:1115634-1116130 GCF_000951035.1 Colobus angolensis palliatus | reverse complement strand
TCTTTTTTGGTTCCATATGAACTTTAAAGCCGTTTTTTTTCCAATTCTGTGAAGAAAGTCATTGGTAGCTTAATGGGGATGGCATTGAATCTATACATTACCTTGGGCAGTATGGCCATTTTCACAATATTGAATCTTCCTATCCATGACCATGGTATGTTCTTGCATTTGTTTGTGTCCTCTTTTATTTCACTGAGCAGTGGTTTGTAGTTCTCCTTGAAGAGGTCCCTCACATCGCTTGTAAGTTGGATTCCAGGTATTTTATTCTCTTTGAAGCTATTGTGAATGGAAGTTCCTTCATGATTTGGCTCTCTGTTTGTTTGTTACTGCTGTATAAGAATGCTTGTGATTTTTGCACATTGATTTTGCGTTCTGAGACTTTGCTGAAGTTGTTTATCAGCTTGAGGAGATTTTGGGTTGAGACAATGAGGTTTCTAAATATACAATCATGTCATCTGCAAACAGGGACAATTTGACTTCTTGTTTTCCTAACTGA
>NW_012115877.1:1079337-1115322 GCF_000951035.1 Colobus angolensis palliatus | reverse complement strand
TTTTTGTTGTGTCTCTGCCAGGCTTTGGTATCAGGATGATGTTGGCCTCATAAAATGAGTTAGGGAGGATTCCCTCTTCTTCCATTGATTGGAATAGTTTCAGAAGGAATGGTAGCAACTCCTCCTTGTACCTCTGGTAGAATTCGGCTGTGAATCGTCTGGTCCTGGACGTTTTTTCGTTGGTAGGCTATTAATTGTTGCCTCAATTTCAGAGCCTGCTATTGGTCTATTCAGGGATTCAACTTCTTCTTGGTTTAGTAGTGGGAGACTGTGAGTGTCCAGGAAATTATCCATTTCTTCTTGGTTTTCTAGTTTATTTATGTAGAGGTGTTTATAGTATTCTCTGATGGTAGTTTGTATTTCTGTGGCGTCAGTGGTGATATCCCATTTATCATTTTTTATTGCGTCTATTTGATTCCTCTCTCTTTTCTTCTTTATTAGTCTCGCTAGCAATCTATCAATTTTGTTGATCTTTTTAAAAAAACAGATCCTCGATTCATTGATTTTTTGGAGGGTTTTTTGTGTCTCTATCTCCTTCAGTTCTGCTCTGATCTTAGTTATTTCTTGCCTTCTGCTAGCTTTTGAATGTGTTTGCTCTTGCTTCTCTAGTTCTTTTAATTGTGATGTTAGAGTGTCAATTTTAGATCTTTCCAGCTTTCTCTTGTGGGCATTTAGTGCTATAAATTTCCCTCTTCACACTGCTTTAAATATTTATTTTATTCAAGAAACTAATTTACATTCTTTTATTTATATTCTTAATTTTCATATATTGGTTTCCTGGTTTTCTTTTGTTCTTTCTGCACAGTTTGCTTCAGTTCTTTGATATATATTGTCTTAAGACAATAGAATTAAGATCTTTGTAGTGTAAACCAATGTCTGGGTTTCCTTAGTAATAGCTTTTATGAATTTATTTTTTCTTTGTATAGATTATACTTTCCTTTTTCTTCATAGACTTTGTGATTCTTTTTGTTGAGAAGTGGTTATTTCAATATTATAATATGGTGATTCTGTAAATCAGATTATTCTCCCCAAGATTTTCTCTTTGAAATGGTTAAAGTCTGCAATCATCCACTTGTTTGTGACATTTTCCAACTGATTTTGTAGAGATTGTCTTCCCTGAGGTCACTGAAGTTTCTGTTCCTTTAAGTTATCTTCAGTTAGTGTTTTGGTAGACATCCTTGGATAACAAAAGCAAAATAAAACAGACCAAAAATTTCTCTCTCAGGCTTTGCATGTTACTCAGACATTTGTTTAACACTTAGCTAAAGTGTTTACAACTATCCCTTAGACGTTACTTTCTGTTTGCATATGAGGAAAGAAATCAGCAAGCAGTGAAAACTTAGGGTCTTCTTGGGACTTTTCTGATTATATATTCTACCTTGGGCACATACATGGCTTTCTAAGTATTCAATGATACTTTTGAATACTCTTAATTTCCCAGTGAAGCTCTCTTTCCAGCTTTTCCTTCTATGTTTTATGTGCTCTGTTATATGTCTTAACTGCATTATTTTTCTCCAGGTAGGTTCAGGTTTTTATATGCCTTTTATTCTATAAATGTATGCTTCTTTTTCTGCCCTGAGTAAATTCTGAGTTAGGTGAAACAAAGTTGAATATCTTTTGTCAGTCTTTAAGGTAGTTCACAAATAGGTTAGAAGAGACAAATAATTTATGAATAAGGTCTGCTATGTTTCTTCCAGAGGCAGGTAACAGGGTCCCATACTCAGAATAAGACATTCATCTTTAAGACTGTCATTTAGCTGGAGACTGGTTGGAGCAAGGGCAAGTAAAAAATGCAAAAGTATTTTTCCTACTGCTTTTATCTATTTCTTGCTTCAGCATTCATTTGGTTGTTGTAGTTTTAACTAGTGTCCAGAGGTCTAATGAAGTTGATTCTGACAGTTTCTGCTTTATTTGTATGTTTGGGGGGGATGTTTTTATAAAGATACTGTGCATTTGGAGTTGTCTACAATGCCACTTTGCTGATTTCACTCTGAGTCTCTCTTCTTGAGCTTTATATTTTTCTTAATTAATTTGTCTACTCTGTAGTACCCTCTTTTGATTATCATAACTTGATTCTATGTTGTAATATCCAAAGTGACTTATCCAGTTATGCTCTGTGTCATCATTCTGTATTTCCTTTGTAGTACATGCCATTGTCTCTAATTATCTTTTAATTTGTTTACTTGCTAGTTATAGCTTTCCTCACATTGAAACATAAGCCCCATGAGGGCAGTCTCCATGTCTGTCTTGTTTATCATATTCCATCACATAGCACAGGGCCTGTCATGATGTAGGCACATGATGCATTTTGATTAATATGTAAATAAGTGGCAATACAAGTCTTGACTTATTATTTATTTTCATAATTTATTGGATATTCTTGTAAAAGTTTGCAAAAATTATTTTTAATTCTTGTGGGTATATACTAGGTGTATATATATATAGGATACATGAGATGTTTTGATACAACCATGCAATGTGAAATAAGCACATCATGAGGAATGGGGTATTCATTTCCTCAAGCATTTAGTCTTTATGTTACAAATTATCTAATTACACTCTTTTGGTTACCTAAAAATGTACAATTAAGTTATTATTGACTGTAGTCACCTTGTGCTATAAAAGTGTAGGTCTTATTCATTCTTTCTATTATTTTTGGACCCATTAACCATCTACACCTCACCTGCATTCCTCCTACTACTCTTTCCAGCCTTGGAAACTATCGTTCTACTCTCTATGTCCGTGAGTTCAATTGTTTTAATTTTTAGATAACACAAGTAAGTGAGCATATAAAATGTTTGTCTTTCTGTGCCTGGCTTATTTCACTTAACGTAATGGTCTCTAGTTCCATCCATGTTGTTGCAAATGACAGGGTCTCATTCTTTTTTATGGCTAAATAGTACTCCATTTTGTGTATAAGTACCAATTTTTTTAATCCATTAATCTGTTGATAGACATGTGGGTTGCTTCAAAATCGTGACTATTGTGAACAGTGCAGCTAATTTTGTGTATTTACCCAGCAGTGGGATTGCTGGACTATATGGTAGTTTTATTTTTAGTTTTTTGAAACTGTTCCTTATAGTTATACTAGTTCACATTCCCACCACCAGCATATGAGGGTTCCCTCTTCTCCACGTTCTCACCAGCATTTGTTATTACCTGTCTTATGGATAACAGTGATATTAAATGGGTTGAGATGATATCTCATTGTATTTTTGATTTGCATTTCTCTGATGATCAGTGATGTTGAGCACCTTTTCATATGCCTGTTTGCCATTTGTATGTCTTCTTTTGAGAAGGTTTCTGCATCAATTGAAACAATCATATAGTTTTATCTTTCATTCTCTTGATATGATGTATCACATTGATTGATTTGAGCATGTTGAATCATTTTGCATCGCTGGAGTAAATCCCACTTGGTCATGATAAATGATCTTTCTAATGTACTGTTGAATTTGGATTGCTTGATTTTTGGTGTTGTTGTTGAGGATTTTTGTGTCAATATTCAGTAGAGATATTGACCTGCAGTTTTTTTTTTTGATATATCTTTGTCTGGTTTTGGTATAAGGGTAATACTGGCCTCATAGAATGAGTGGAAATATTTGTCCCTTTTCTACTTTTTGGAGTAGTCTGAATAGAATTGGGATTAGTTCTTTTTTAAATGTTTGGTAGAATTCAACAGCGAAGCCATCAGGTCCTGTGCTTTTCTTTACTAGTAGACTTTTTATTACAGCTTCATTCCTGTTACCTGTTATTTGTCTGATCAGGTTGTGAATTTCTTCCTGTTTCACTCTTGGTAGATTTTATGTATCTAGGAATTTATCCATTTTTAAAAATATTTTCCAATTTATTGGAAAACAAAGAAAATAAAAAGTCTATGCCTTAACTTCATCTCTTCTCTTTTTATTGTTTTTCTGTTTCCTTTTATATTTTATCGTATTTATTATGTCTTGAAAAGTTGTTGTCATTATTTTGATTGGTTCATCATTTAGTCTTTCTACTTAGGATAAGGGTAGTTTACATGCAAGGGTTACAGTATTATAACATTCTGCGTTTTTCTGCGTATTTACTATTACTAGTGAGTTTTGTACCTTTAGAGTCCTTTCTTTATCCTTGACCTTTTGGAGTTTGATTATTAAACGCCTTGAGATATTCTTCTCTAGGTTAAATCTGCATAGTGTTCTATAATCCTCTTGTACTCAGATATTAATATCTTACTCTAGGTTTTTGAAGTTCTCTGTTATTATTCCTTTGAATAAACTTTCTACCCCTACCTATTTCTCTACCTCCTCTAGAACGTCATTGCTTTTTTTTTTTTTTTTGACGGAGTTTCCTCTTGTTTCCCAGGCTGTAGTGCAATGGCGCAATCTCAGCTCATTGCAGCCTCCACCTCCCAGATCAAAATGATTCTCCTGCCTCAGCCTCCCGAGTAGCTGGGATTACAGGCATGTGCCATCACACCTGGCTAATTTTGTATTTTTAGTAGAGACATGGTTTCTCCATGTTGGTCAGGCTGGTCTGTAACTCCTGACCTCAGGTGATCTGCCTGCTTCAGCCTCTCAAAGTGCTGATATTAAAGCATGAGCCAATGTGCCCAGTCACATTAACTCTTAAGTTGCCCTTTTGAGGCTATTTTCTAGGTCCTGTAGGCATGCTTTATTGTTTTTTATTCTTTGTTAAAAATCTCCACTTCTGGTGTACTTTCAAATAACCTTTCGTCGAACTCAGCAATTCTTTCTTCTGCCTAATCAATTCTGTTATTAAAAGACTGATGCACTCTTCAGCATGCCTATTGAATTTTTCAGCCCCCAAATTTCTGCATTTTTTTTTTTTTTGAGCCTGAATCTCACTCTGTCATTCAGGCTGGAGTGCAGTGGTGTGATCTTGGCTTACTGTAAACTTTTCCCCTCTGGGCTCATGCAATCCTTCCAGCTCAACCTCCCAAGTAGCTGGGACCACAGACGCATGCCACCACACATGGCTAAGTTTTTGTATTTTTGGTAGAGGCGGAGTTTCACCATGTTGTCCAGGCTGGTCTCAAACAACTGAGCTCTAGCAATCCACCTGCATCAGCCTCCCAAAGTGCTGGGATTACAGGCCAGGAGTGAGCCACTGTGCCTGGCCTTCCATTTGATTTTTTTAAGTTATCTCAAAATCTTTTTGAACTTACCTGATGGAATTTTGCATTTCTTCTGTGTGTTAACTTGAATTTATTTGAGTTTCCTCAACACAGCTATTTTGAATTCTGTATCTAAAAGGTCACATATATCTGTTTCTTTATGATTGGTTCCTGGCACCTTATTTAGGTCATATAGTGAGGTAATGTTTTCCTGGATGGTCTTGATACTTGTAGATGTTCTCCAGTGTCTGGGCATTGAGTTAGGTTAGTTATTTATTGTAGTCTTCACAGCCTGAGCTTGTCTGTACCTGTCCTTTTTGGCAAGGTTTTCCAGATATTTGAAAGGACTTTGGTGTTACGATCTAAGCTACATTTGCATTAGGAGGCATCCCATGTCCAGTAATGCTGTGGTTCTTACAGACTCATAGAGGTACTGCTTAGATGTTCTTAGAAAAGACCTGGGAGACTTTTCTGGATTACCAGGCAGAGACTCTTATTATTTTGTATTACCTTTGCCAAACATACAGAGTCTCTCTCTGTTCTCATTCACCTAAAGATGGGGGTGAAGTGACACAAGCACCCTTGGGGCCACTACCATTATGACTGCACTGAATCACCTAAATCCAGCACAGTCCTGGGTGTCACCCAGTGCCTACCATAACCACTCTCTGGCTATTGCCCATGTTTGTTCAAGGCCCTGGGGCTCTACAATCAGAAAGTGGCAAAACCAGTCAGGTTTCTGTCCTTTCCTTCAGGGTTGCTAGTTTCCACAGGCTGTTCATGAATCCAGAGGTGCTGTTTGGGAGACAGGAACTAGAGTAAAAAGCCATAGAGGTTTGCCTGGTATGGTACTGGTGTTTGGGTGCTGAGCTGCCACCCAAACCACAAGACATTATCTTTCTTCCTCTTTCCTCCCATTTCCAAAGGCAGTGGAGCCTCACCTCATAGCCACTGCCATCACAGGCAACAGGGAGTAATGTCAGACTACCACTGATGTTCCCTGATGTTCAAAGGTTCTTATGTCAGCTTGTGGTGAATGCTTCCTGGCCTAGCCGGCATCCACTCTTCAGGTCAATGGGCTCCCTTCTAGTCCCAAACAGGTCCAGAAATGCCATCCAAGGGTCAAGTCCTGGAATCGGTAATCCCAAGAACCTACTTGGTGCCCTACCCACTGTGGCTGTGCTGGTACCTCATGTGCAAGACAATGTTTCCTTCACTTTTCCCTCTACTTTTCTCAAACAGAAGAGGTTTTATTCTATTGCCAGTACAGCTGGTAATGTGCTTAGTCTCACCTGAAGCTAGGAATTCTCAGAGATTCATCCAAGACCCTTGATGGAGTACCTGGGTAGTGTTGCTGGTTATTCAGTGTCCAAGAGCTGTTCAATTAGCATGTGATGACTGCTGCTAAAACTGGATCCTTTCCTTCAATGCAGTGAATGTTCTTCTGGCCCAAGGTGTGTCTAGAAATTTTGTTTCAGAGGTAGGACTTGGAAAGGTGCCTCACAACTCTGGTGCCCAATTTTACAAAGAGATATAGGTTCCCACACAATAATAGTGGGAATCTTCAACATTGCATTGACAGTATTAGACAGATCATCAAGGCAGAAAATTAGAGATATTCAAGACCTTAACTCAACATTAAACCAAATGGGTTTGATACACCTCTACATAACTCTCCACTCTAAAACAACAGATTATATGTTCCTCTCATTGCATCATGGCACATACTCTAAAATTGACCACGCAACAATACATAAATCAATCCTCAGCAAATTAAAAAAAAAAAATTACAGCAAACACATTCTTGGACTACAGTGAAATAAAAATAGAAGGCAAGGCTAAAAAAAATCTGCAAAACCATGCAGTTACATGGAAATTAATCAACATGCTCCTGAATGACTTATAGGTAAATAATGAAATTAAGACAGAGATTAAGAAGTTCTTTGAAACTAATGAGAACAAAGATACAACATACCAGAATCTCTGGGACACAGCTAAGGAAGTGTTAAGAGGGAAATTTATAGCACTAAATGTCCACATCAAAAAGTAAGGAAGATGTCAAATTAACAACCTAACATCACAACTAAAAGAATTACAGAAGCAAGAGCAAACCAGTCCCAAAGCTAGCAGAAAAGAAGAAATAATCAAAATCAGACTTGAATGGAGGGATATTGAGACACAGAAAACCCTCCAAAAGATAAATGAGTCCAAGAGTGTTTTTTTGAAAAAAAAAAAAAAGCATAAATAGGCTGCTAGCTAGACTATTAAAGAAGAGAGAAAATTCAAATAAAGACAATTAGAAATTACAAAGGGGATGTTACCATTGATCCCACAGTAATAATAACAACAATCAGAAACTACTGCAAACACCTCTATGCACACATATAGAAAACCTAGGAGAGACGAATAAATTCCTGGATACATACACAACCCTTAATATTGAACCAGAAAGAAATCAATTACCTGAAAATATAAATAACAATAACAAGCTTCAAAATTGAGTTAGTAACAAATAGCCTACCAACCAAAAACAACAAAAAAATGCCCAGGACCAGAGGAATTCACAGCTGAATTCTACCTGGTGTACAAAGAAGAGTTGGTACAATTCCTACTGGAACTATTCCAAAAAATTCAGGATGGGGGACTTCTCTCTAACTTACTCTGAGGCCCGCATCATCGTGCTACCAAAGCCTGGCAAAGACACAGCAGAAAAAGAAAACTTCAGGCCAATATCCTTGATGAACACTGATGTCAAAATTCTCAACAAAACACTTGCATACTGAATGGAGCAGCACATTAAAAAGCTAATCTACCACTATCAAGTAGGCTTCATCCTTGGGATTCAAGGTTGGTTTAATGTATGCAAATCAACATGTGATTCACCACATAAACAGAACTAAAGACAAAACCCACATGATTATCTCAATAGATGCAGAAACAGCTTTCAATAAAATTCAACATCCTTTTATGTTGAAAACCCTCCATGAACTAGGTATTGAAGGAACATACCTCAAAATAATGAGAACTTTCCATGACAAACTCACAGTCAATATCATACTGAATGGGGAAAGGCTAGCAGCATTCCCTTTGAAAACCAGCACAAGACAAGGATGCTCTCTCTTACCCCTTCTATTCAACATATTATTGGAAGTCTTTGCCAGAGCCATCAGGCAAGAGAAAGAAATAAAGGGCATCCAAGTAGAAAGAGAGGAAGTCAAACCATTCCTGCTTGCAGATGACATGATTCTATATGTAGATAACCCCACAGTATTAGCTTAAATCTCCTCTACCTGATAAACAACTTCAGCAAAGTTTCAGGATACAAAATTAATGTATACAAATCCTTCCTGTACACCAACATCAGCCAAGCTGAGAGGCATATTGGAATACAGTCCTATCACAATTGCCACAGAAAGAGTAAAATACCTGGAAATACAGCTAGTCAGGGAGGTGAAACATTTCTAAAATGAGAATTACAAAACACTGCTGAAATAAGTGAGAGATGACACAAACAAATGTAAAAACATTCCATGCTCGTGGATAGGAAGAATCAATATTGGAGGGGGCCAAGATGGTCAATTAGAAGCAGCTGTGGTCCATGGCATTCATGGAGAGGAATGAAATGGGTAAGTGAATACAACACCTTCAATTGAAATATCCATGTACTCACATTGGGACAGATCAGGGAAACAATTCAACCCTCAGAGAATGAAGAAAAGAAAGGTGGGGCGACGGCCCAACTGGGAGTGACATGGAGCCAAGGAAAGCCCCATCCCCAGCTAAAGGAAGTGGTGAGTGTACAACCCTGCAAAACCACACTTCTCCCATGGATCTTGGCAACCCATGGATCAGGAGATCCCCTCAGGAGCCCACATCACCAGGGCCTTGGGTTTGACACACAGAGTTGTATGTAGTTTCAGCAGAGGAGCTGCTCAGGCATGCACAGAGACCCAGGATCTTTACATACTCTGGCCCCAAGATCCCCAACAAAGTTATCTGCAACTCAGGCAAGGCAAGAAGTCCCTACACACCCCTAGGAAGGAGACTAAGTCTGGAGAGCTGAGCAGTGTTGGTCTGCAGGCTCTACTTCCATGACATCTCACAAGATAAGACCCACTGGCTTGGAATTCCAGCCAGCCACCAGCAACAGGGTGGAGCCTGTCTGAGATGTGATGGACATCTGTGGGAGGGATGGGCTGCCATCTCTGCTGTTTGGTTGAGTCAGCTATTCCAACCTGTGGGCTTTGGCGAGTCCAAATGGTTCAGATGAGGAAGGGTCTTCCCAGCACAGCACAGTTGCTTTGCCAGAATGTGGCCTATTTGTTTAAGCAGGACCCTAATCTATTTCTCCTCACTGGGCATGACTTTCCCGCTGGGCCCTCCAACAACCTCCTATATTCTACAGACAGAGCTCTGATGTCTCCCTGGGACAGAGTGCCTGTGGGAGGAACAGGCCACCAACTTGGTTGTTTGGACAACTTAGCTGTTCTAGCCTGTGGGCTTTGGAGAGTCCAAATGTTCTGAATAAGGAAGGGTCCCCTCAGTGCAGCACAGCTGCTTTGCCAGAACGTAGTAAGTCTGCTGATTTAAGTGGAACCTCAATCCATTCCTCCTCACTGGGTGGGACCTCCCAGCCAGGACCTCCAGGCACCCCTGCTCGTATTCTATGGACAGAGCTCTGATCTCTCCCAGGGATAGAGTGCCTGTAGGGAGGGGCAGGCTGCCACTTTGGTTGAATGACTCAGCCATTCCATCCTGCAGGCTTTGGAGAGTCCAAGCCAACAGGGGCAGAGGCAGTTCCCCAGCAAAACCTGGCTGTTTTGTTGAGGTGTGGCAAGACTGCTTCTTTAAGCAGGACCCTAATCCACACCTCTTTGTGGAGTGGGTCCTCCCAACCAGGACCTCTGGTTACCCCGCCCAGTGTTCTACAACTGACAAAATTCTATTTTTTTCTTGGAATGGAGTGCTTGGGGGTTGGGGGTGAGGCAGGCCACCACCTTGGCCGTTCAGGCATCTCAACCTGTCTAGCCTGTGGGCCTTGGAGAGCCCAAACTGAACAGGTGCTGAAATAATCCCCAATCCTGCATAATTGCTCTACCAAAAAGCAGCCACACTGCTTCTTTAAGTGGGTTTCTGATCCCATTGAGTGGGACCTCCCAACCAGGGTCTCCAGTCACCTACTACAGGTGCATTCAGACAGGTAACACATCAGTGTTCCCCCGGAATGGAGGGTCTAGAGGTAGGGGCAGTTGGCCATCTTTGCTGTTTCACAGCCTTCACTGCTGATACCTTTAGGTACAGGAAAAACTGAGGTGACTACAGTCTAGAGTCGTCCCTCAGCAAATTGCAGCAGCCCAAGAGTGGCCAGTTTTAAGAAAAATAAACAAACAGAAAACAAAACAGCAACAACAAGAAACCCCACAAAAATGCCATGTGCAATGGCAAAAGTCATCCAAAAGTCAGCAACCTCAAAGATTTCAAGTAAATAAACCCACAAAGATGAGACACATCAACACAAAAACCCTGAAAGCTCAAACAGCCAGAGTGCCCCTTTTACTCCAAATGACTGCAATACCTCTCCAGCAAGGGCTCAGAACTGTGCTGAGGCTGAGATGGTTGAAATGACAACAGTAGGCTTTAGAATGTGGAAAAAAATCGAACTTCGCTGAGCTAAAGTAGCATGTTGTAACCCAATGCAGAGAAGCTAAGAATCATGATAAAACAATGCAGGAGCTGACACTCAAAACAACCAGTTTAGAGAGGAATATAACCCAGACGATACAGCTGAAAAACACATTAAAAGAACAAAATACACTCACAAGTATTAATAGCAGAATAGATCAAGCAGAGAAAAAAGTCCCAGAGCTTGAAAACTATCTTCCTATAATAAGACAGGCAGACAAGAATAGAGAAAAAAATAAAAAAAGAATAAAAATATCCCCAGAAATATGGGATTATGTAAAGAGACCAAATCTATGTCTGATTGGGGTACCTGAAAGAGATGGGAAGAATGGAACCAATTTGGAAAACATACTTTGGGATACATCCAGGAGAACATCCCCAACCTAGCAAGACAGGCCAACATTCCAATTCAGGAAATGCAGAGAAACCCAGTAAGATACTTCATGAGAAGATCACCCCAAGATACATAATCATCAGATTCTCTAAGGCTGAAATGAAGGAAAAATGTTAAGGGCAGCAAGAGAAAGTTCAGATCACCTATGAAGGGAAGCCCAATAAACTAACAGTGGATCTCTCAGCAGAAATCCTATGAGCCAGAAGAGATTGGGTCAATATTCGACATTATTATAGAAAAGAAATTCCAGCTTAGAATTTTATATCTGGCCAAACTAAGCTACATAAGTGAAGGAGAAAAAAAATGTCTTTTTCAGAGAAGCAAATGCTGAGGGAATTTGTTACTACAAGATTAGCACTTACTCTAAAATTGATCACATAATCGGAAGGCAAACACTCCTCAGCAAATGTGAAATAACTGAAATCATAACAAACAGTATCTTGAACCACAGCACAATTAAATCAGTATTCAAGATTAAGACATTCACTCAAAACCATAAAACTACAAGGAAACTAAACAACTTGCTCCTGAATAACATCTGGGTAAAGAGTGAAATTAAGGCAGAATTCAAGAAGTTCTTTGAAACTCTTGAGAACAAAGAAACAACATACCAGAATTTCAGGGATGTAGCTATAACAGTGTAAAGAGGGAAACTTGTAGCACTAAATGCCCATATCAAAAAGCTACAAAGATCTCAAGTTAACCACCTAACATCACAACTAAAAGAACAAGAGAACCAAAAGCAAACGAACCCCAAAGCTAGCAGAAGACAAGAAATAGCCAAGATCAGAGTGGAACTGAAGGAAGTAGAGATACAAAAACTCTTCAAAAAGTCAGCAAATCCAGGAACTGTTTTCTTTTTGTAGAAAATTAATAAAATACACCACTAGCTAGACTAATAACGAAGAAGAAAGAAGATCCAAAAAACACAATTAGAAATGACTAGGGGGATATTACCATTGACCCCACAGAAACACAACAACCTCCAGAGAGTACTACAAACACATTTAGGCACATAAACTAGAGAATATAGAAGAAATGGATAAATTCCTGGACACATACACACCCTCAAGACTGAATCAGCAATAAATTAAATCCCAGAATAGATCAATAATGAGTTATGAAATTGAGGCAGTAATAAATAACCTACCAACCATAAAAAAGGCCATGAACCAGATGAATTCATAGCTGAATTCTACCAGAGGTACACAGAAGGGCTGGTAGCATTTCTACTGAAAGTATTCCAAAAAATTCAGGAGGAGGGACTCCCTAACTCACTCCATGAGGCCAGCATCATCCTGATATAAAAACCTGGCAGAGATACAAAATAAAAAAATCTTCAGGCCAATATCCTTGATAAACATTAGTACAAAAATCCTCAACAAAATACTGGCAAACTGAATCCAACAGCACATCAAAACGTTTATCCACCACAATCAAGTAGGCTTCATCCCTGGCATGCAAGGCTGGTTCAATACATGGAAATCACTAAAAGTGATTTATCACACAAATAGAACTAAAGACAAAAACCACATGATTATCTCAATAGATGCAGACAAACCCTTGATACAATTCAACATCCCTTCATGTTGAAAACTTTCAATAAACTAGGTATTGAAGAAACATACTTCAAAATAATAAGAGCATTTCATGACAAACCCATAGCCAATATCATACTGAATGAGACAAAACTGGAAGCATTCCCCTTGAAAACTGGGACAAGACAAGCATGCCCTCTCACACCACTCTATTCAACATAGTATTAATAATTCTGGCTAGGGCAATCAGGCAAGAGAAACAAATAAAGGCTATTCAAATTGGCAGAGAGGAAGTGAAATTCTCTTTGTTTGAAGATCCTATATCTAGAAAACCCCATCATCTCAGCCCGAAAGATTCTTAATCTGAGAAGCAACTTTAGGAAAGTCTCTGGATACAAAGTCAATGTGCAAAAATTGCTAGCATTCTTATACATCAACAACAGGCAAGCCAACAGCCAAATCATGAATGAACTTCCATTCACAATTGCCACAAAAAGAATAAAATACCTAGGAATACAGCTAACAAGGGAAGTGAAGGACCTCTTCAAGGAGTACTACAAAATACTACTCAAAGAAATCAGAGAGGACACAAACAAATGGAAAAACATTCCATGCCCACGGGTAGAAAGAATCAATATCATGAAAACGGCCACATTGCCCAAAGCAATTTATAAATTCAATGCTATTCCTATTAAATTAACATTGACATTCATCACAGAACTAAATGAAACTATTTTAAAATTCATATGGAACCAAAAAAGAGCCTGAATAGTCAAGGCAATCCTAAGCAAAAAGAACAAATCTGGAGACATCACGCTACCCAACTTCAAACTATACTACAGGGCTACAGTAATCAAAACAGCATAGTACTGGTACAAGGACAGACACATAGACCAATGGAACAGAAAGATTTTCTATTTAATAAATGGTGCTGGGAGAACTGGCTAGCTATATGCAGAAGATTAAAACTGGACTCCTTCCTTACACCACATACAAAAATCATCTCAAGGTAGATTAAAAACTTAAATGTAAAACCTGAAACTATAAAGCTCTAGAAGAAAACCTGGGAAATATTCAGGACATAGGCATGGGCAAAAAATTTATGATTAAAAATGCCAAAAGCAATTTCAAGAAAAGCAAAAATTGACAAATGGAATCTAATTAAAATAAAGAGCTTCTGCACATCAAAAGGAACTATAGAGTAAACATATAACATACAGAATGGGAGAAAAATTTTGCAATTTATCCATCTGACAAAGGCCCAATATCCACCTCTATAAGAAATTTAAACCAATTTACAAGAAAAAAAACAAAGCAACTCCGTTAAAAAGTGGGCAAAGGATATAAACATACTTCTCAAAGAAGACACGCATGTGGCTAACAAACATGAAAAAAAAGCTCATCAGTGATCACTAGAGAAATGCAAATGAAAGCCACAATGAGATACCATCTCATGCAAGTAGGAATGGCTATTATTAAAAGGTAAAAAAAAAAAAAAAAGCCCCAAAAACTGATGCTGGTGAGTTTGTGGAAAAGAAGGAATGCACTGTTGATGGGAGTGCAAATTAGTTCAGCTGTTGTGGAAGACAGTGTGGTGATTCCTCAAAGACCTAAAGACAGAACTACCATTTGACCCAGCAATCTTATTACTGGGTATATATCCAAAGGAATAGAAATCATTCCATTATAAAGATACATGCATGCATATGTTAATTGTGTCACTATTCACAATAGCAAAGACATGCAATCAACCTAAATGCCCATCAATGATAAACTGGATAAAGAAAATGTGCTACATATGTACCATGTGTCCATAAAAAGGAACAAGATCATGCCCTTTGAAGGGACATGGATGAAGCTGAAGGCTGTTATCCTTAGCAAAGTAATCTGGGAACATAAAACCAAACACTGCATGTTCTCACTTATAAGTGGGAGCTGAATGATGAGTACACATGGACACATGGCGGTGGCAGCAACACCCACTAGGCCTGGTCATGGGGTGATGGGCAGAGGGAGAGCATAAGGAAGAATAGCTAATAGATACTGGGATTAATACATGGGTGATGAGGTGATCTGTGTAGCAAATCACCATGGCAAAGTTTTACCCATGAAATAAATCTGCACATCCTTTACATGTATCCCTGAACTTAAAATAAATGTTGGAAATTAAAAAATAGAAAATTTATAGTACTTTGAACCCAATAAAGCTGGTATCTAGTATTGTTAAAAAGAATCAGTATTATTAAAATGGCCATACTGCCCAAAGCAATTTACAGATTCAATTCTATTTTTACTAAGCTACCAATGACTTTCCTCACAGAACTAAAAAAAAAAAAATTTATATTTATATGGAACCAAAAAAAAAGAGAGAGAGAGAGAGAGAAAAAAAAAAAAAAAAAAGAACCCACATAGCCAAGATAATCCTAGGCATAAAGAACAAAGCTGGAGGCATCAGATTATCCAACTTCAAACTATAGTACAGGGACATAGTAACCAAAATAGCATGGTATTGGTACAAAAACAGGCACATAGACTGGGTGCAGTGGCTCATGCCTGTAATCCCAGCACTTTGGGAGGCTGAGGCAGATGGATCATGAGGTCAGGAGATTGAGACCATCCTGGCTGACACGATGAAACCTTGTCTCTACTAAAAAAATACAAAAATTAGCCAGGCATGGTGGCAGGCACCCGTAGTCCCAGCTACTCTGGAGGCTTTGGCAGGAGAATGGCATGAACCTGGGAGGTAGAGCTTTCAGTGAGCCCAGATCACGCCACTGCACTCCAGCCTGAGCGACAGAGTGAGACTCCATCTCAAAAAACAAAACCAAAAACAAAAAAACAAAAAACAAACAAAGAAAAAAACAGGCACATAGACCAGAATAGGGAGCCCAGAAATAAGGCCACACACCTATAATGATCCGATCTTTGACAAAGCTGACAAAAATCAAGCAATGTGGGAAGGATTTCCTATTCAATAAATCGTGCTGGGAGAACTGGCTAGACATATGCAGAAGATTGAAACTGGACCCCTTCCTTACAGCACATACAATAATCAACTCAAGACAAATTAAAGACTTAAATGTAAAACCTGAAAATATAAAAACCCTGGAAGGCAACCTAGGCAATACCATTCTTGACATAGGAATGTGTAAGATTTCATGATAAAGATGCCAAAAGCAATGGAAACAAAAGCAAACATTGACCAATGGGATCCAATTAAATTAAATAGCTTCTGCACAACAAAAGAACCTAACAACAGAGTAAACAGACAGCATACAAAATGGGAGAAAATATTGGCAAACTGCATCTGACAAAGATCTAATATCCTGTATCTAGAAGGAACTTAAAAAAATTTTGCTGACTCTCTATTTGGGCTCAACCCACCTACACCCAGGTGAAATAAACAGCCATGTTGCTTACAAAAAAAAAAAAATTACAAGAAATAAACAAATGCATTAAACACCAGACAAAGGAAATAGACACTTTTCAAAAGAAGGCATACATGTGGTCAAAAGCATATGAAAAAAAGCTCAATATCACTGATAATTAGAGAAATGCCAATCAAAACCACAATGAAATACCATCTAATGCCAGTCAGAATGGCTATTATTAAAAAGTCAAAAAACAACAGATGCTGGAGAGGTTGTGGAGAAGAGGGAACACTTATACACTGTTGGTGGGAATGTAAATTACTTTAACCATTGTGAAAAGCAGTGTGGCAATTCCTCAAAGAGCTAGAAACAGAACTACCATTTGACTCAGCAATCCCATTACTGGGTATATACTCAAAAGAATAGAAATCATTGTACCATAAAAGCATATGCACATGAATGTTAATTGCAGCACTATTCACAATAGCAAAGACATGGAATCAGACTAAATGCCTATCAATGACAGATTGGATAAAGAAAATATATGTAGATATACACCATGGAATACTATGCAGCCCAGAAAAAGAATAAGACAATGTCGTTTGCCAGAACTTGCATGGAGCTGGAGGTCATTATATTTAGCAAACTAATGCAGGAAGAGAAAACCAAATACCACATGTTCTCTTCACTTATAAGTGGTTTCTAAATGCTGAGAACTCATGGATGCAAAGTGGGCTTACTTTGTGTCACAACAACAGACACTAGGGCTTACTTAAGGGTGGAGAGTGGGAGGAGGAAGAGAGTCAAAAACATAACTATTTTAGTACCTGTGTGACAAAATAATCTGTACAATAAACCCCCATGACACAAGTTTACCTATATAACAAACCTGCACACGTACCCCTGAACCTAAAATAAAAGTAAAAAGAAAAAGAATAGGTTTCAGGTGTCTTTGTATTTCTAGTGCAGTCCCTGGCACATAGTAAGTAATCTAATAATTTGAATTAAGGTAATAAAGCTCAATTTTAAGTATCAGCCAGCAGGTGGAAGAGAATTTGGGAGGGTTTGGGATCCTGTTTAGTAGTCTTATGTGTTTTGTTAATAACAATGATTATAAGCTTAAGATAATAATCTTGGCACAAGTTTTCACACATATTATTTATATAGTGACCTAGCAGTCCCATAAAAGCACTAGAAATAATCCTCCTGTTTTCCTGGAAAAATGAGGAGGTAGGAAATTTTAGCACACCACTTATAAGTGAGGCTGATTGACAAGGTAAGTGGAGAGGAATCTATTTTAGAGAATCTGAAATCAATTTTATTTCACCAATGTAATCCCATTATGCTCATCTGCCTGGACTCTTATCTTCCTCTCCCTCTCTCTCATCCTCTCCTCAGGTACTTCTCTGACAATCATATTGTTTAGTCTCTACTCTTTTACTGTTTTTGATGATTCACTCACTGTTTGCCCAGAGAGCAGCTGATTTCAACCCTGGCTCTTAGAATGATATTTTCTCATTAGGCCAAGGTTTTCTTGACTATGTCAGTCTGTGGACTTGGTCTGGACTCTAATTGGTATGGGGGGTTTATCCTTGCCCACATTCAATTATTCACCAGTCTGAGAAGAGCTCCTCTCCCCAATGTTTTTAATTCCTCCTCTCCCATCTTAATTGCTCATTGCTGTGTTCATCTACATTTTATTGCTACACATCTCCCCTTCTAACCAAAAGTTATCGAAAGGCAGTGAGGAAAATCTTGACATCATGACACATGAAGGAAATCTTTACACTATCCATTAAACACCTACCACATTGTGTTTTAATGGCTAGTATTCATGTCTTTCTTCCCCATGGGATTGTGAACTTAAGGGAAGGTGCTGTGGTTTTGTCTTGTATCCTCACTGCCTTACTCAGTGGTTGGCACATAGTAGGTTCTCAGTGTATAACTTAAGTGAACAAAGCAACCAAAATGTTCAACATCAGGGTGGGTGTACAAAACTCAAGACAATAGAGTCTCTTATTTCATCAAAGACCGTTTGCCCAACATATGTCTGAACAGACAATGCCTTTTTTGAAAAAGCAGGTTATATTTCACAAACTTACTTAGGTGCAGGGGGACTTTTTTATTTTTTAAACTTCAACTTCTATTTTAGGTACAGGGGGTACATATGCAAATTTACATGGGAATGTTGCATGATGCTGAGGTTTGGGGTATGGATCCCATCACCCAGGTAGTGAGCATAGTACCCAATAGATTGTTTTTTTAAGCACACTCCTTCTCTCCACCTCCTGATGGTGCACAGTGTCTATCATTAAGAAGGATTTGAAACAAATCATACTTAATGAGTTTGTCCAAAACTTTGATAAGTCGTATTATGATGTTTTCTTGTGAAAGTCACTCACAAGGGTCAAGAGTTATATAATTATTTATGATTGTAAAACACATGCTTAAGTTAGTGTGGTGAAGTTTAAACTTCTAAACAACTCTTCAATCTTCAAAGACAAGAATGTTTATTGGGCACCATTTAGAGATAAATTAAAAGAGTTTAAGTAGACGTGAATGAAGTTTGGAGATGCAAAGAGTCTCAAGAAATAAAATAGACGCAGTAAGTTACATAAAGTTGTTGTATTCATTTTTACTATTTATGATTTAAAAATATTTTTATAATAAAAATAGCATTGTGTTTTTATGACTTTTTAAAAATAGCATTGTTTTATTATATAAGACATATGTGTTCATACAGAAAAATCTAAATGTAAAAAGAAGAACAAAAATCATTTGCAGAAATATCACACCAAAATAATTGTGATTAAGAACTTTCTCTAAATAAATCTACACTACTGTTCTGTTATATTCTCAACAAATTCTTAGCCTTTTCTTATGTATCCTTGTATATCCTGGAGGTGAGGTGAGTGAATGTTGGCAGAATCAAGTTTTGACCACTCCTTGTGCAAGCCTTTCTGGAAGACCTAGCACTTCATTGGTCATTACATTGTTTTTGGCCTTCGGCCTTTTATGAAACTGACACAGCAGCAAAAGTCAGATTTAGCATCCTGTTACATTAGTTATTACTTAGTGGGTCTTACTAAATGCCAAGAATTAATACTATGTGATTTACATATATGAACTCATTCAATCCCAAAAACAATCTAAACAGAGTATAATTTTTACCCTCATTTTACAGTTGAGAAAACTGAAGGAAAGAGGTTAAGTAACTTGCCTAAGTTTGCTCAGTTAGTTAGTGATGTAGCTAGGAATTGAATCCAGGGGGTCTGCTTCCAAAATTTACAACAAATGTGCTATGTATGCCTACCATAGAATTATATGTTGGTTCTGTTAGGCCAAACAAAATGGCTTTAGGTTGGTTACAAATTATTGGTATTAAAATTCAACCAGACTCTTGAAGCACTGTGGTCATTTTAAAGGCCTCTTCTCATCTTTGTATTCAAGCTGTCCTTTAGAAGTTTCCTGCAAAATCAAGAAGAATTACTAGTATTTACTGAATAAATATGCTCGCTTGTATTAAAAAATATATGTAAAATGTATTAATGTATAAAAGTAGTACATGGACATGTTAAAAAGTAATTCAAACTAAATTAAAGATGTTAGAAAGCAAAAGTCTCTTCCCTCCCTAGCCCCATTGTAAAGTTTCTTGTCTTTCCAGAAATAGTCTATGCATTCATAAGCATATATAAGAATGTGTGCAAGTATGTGCATGTGTGTGTTTTTAGCAAGTGGCATGACACTTCAAAGTCTCTAACTTGTTTTTTTTTTTACATTTATTTTGACCATCTTTCCATATTTTATGTAAACAACTAAACTCTTTTGTGCATATCTTTATTTTTATTTTATTTTATTTTTATTTCAATAGGTTTTTGGGAAACAGGTAGTGTTTGGTTACATGAATAAGTTCTTCCATGGTGATTTCTGAGATTTAGTTGCATCCATCACCCAAGCAGATTTGTAGCCTGGGAGCAATAAACAATACCATAGTAGGCAATTCCATCCAAGTTTGTGTAAATATACTTTATAATGTTTGAACAATTATGAATTACCTAACAATGCATTTTTCAGAATGGCATCCCCATCATTAAGTGATGCATAATTGTATCTTTTAAATGATGAGATAATATGCTTTCTACATTTTTGGTGTTAAAATGCCCTATCTTTTATGAAATAATGGTAAATAGTAGAAGTAGTTGACTCTTTATTGTTCTTACTTGGTGAAATAAAAATCTGGCCATCAGTGGCCAATCCCTATCTCCATCCAACTTTTTTTCTGAAAATTTTATTGGTTCATGAAATTCAAAATCTTGGAACCATTTGCCTTGTACAGACATTTTCAGGCCTTGAACTAGTGAGGGATGGCAGGTGAGAGGGAGAAGGAGCATTTGTGTGGGATGTTTCCACTATTACTCAAGTCACATTGCACATAGGCACCTATATATGGTGTACGTTGTTAACCTTGTTTGGAGGTGTCACTGAATTTAAATATTAAAAAATGACATTACTGATACCACAGTAATCCCATTTTGGCTAAATATAAAATCCAATTGAAGAAAACCAAATGGATTTTAGAGCTGCCAAAAGCCAGTTTTCTAGTTTTGCTTTTCTAAATTAGGGACTACTGGGCTGTACAAATACAATGTATACTTTTCAAGGTTCAGTATTTAATACCTTTTTGCAAGTTAAACTTTTATTCATCTAGGTATTACATAGTTTGTCTCTGTCCTCATGGAAATTATATATTCATGACAGAAAAAATTGTTCTTTGTGAGGGAAAGGCTGTGCTTGTTCACTAAGTGTGTGATTTCAGAAGACACACCATGGGAGAGGGAAAGAGACACTCATCAAGCCAACTCGACTGTGGAATTTTAGAGCTGAAAATGACTGCGTATTAAATTCTTTTATTTTTAGATAAAGAGGGAAAAAAGGCTCAGAAAAGAATGTGATTTCCACAAAGTAAGTCAGTTTGTCAAGAGTAGAGACAGGACTAGGACCTTATTTCAGGCCAGGCTTCCTTCTATTTTGTGTCCACTTTGACAGATTAATTCATATAAGCTATGCAGTGATGTATTGAGGCAGAGTCATCATCAGGTCCTTAAGGGAATATAAACCCACAAATAAAAGATAGAGTCAAAAGAGGCCCAGTTTCTACTAGCACTGCAGATATTTTGGCATTTAATATTTACCTTAATCTACTGACATGCGACTGCTAGGGTGTCTGGGGTCTGATTCTACTAACCTTGAGGAAAGCATAGAACTTTCATCACCTCAAACCTAGTTGAAAATTGGTCCCAGAGATAAAATATTTCATGACTCAGAGTCACCAGTGTAGTACAGAAATTAATATAGGATCCTGACCAGCAGAGGACAAGAGCCAGTATACTTTTAGTAAAATAACAGTGGTAACTCCTTTTTGTAGAGCAAATTAAAATGAGATGAATATAAATTAAGGAAAGAACTATAGATTGCCTAGAAAAAAGGTATCTCTAAAGGGTATTCATTTTCTTTCTTTTTCCATTTACACTCATAATTTCAGAGTTTGATGATGTGAGAAAATATAAAAATATAAGATAATAACTATTATTCTTTTTTCTTTTTTTTTTTTTAATTACACTGTAAGTTCTGGGATACATGTAGAGAACGTGCAGGTTTGTTACATAGGTATACATGTGCCATGGTGGTTTGCTGTCCCCATCAACCCATCATCTACATTATGCATTTCTACTAATGCCATCCTCCCCTAGCTCCCCACCCCCTGAAAGGCCCTGATATGTGATGTTCCCCTCCCTGTACCCATAGGTTCTCATTGTTCAACTCCCACTTATGAGTGAGAACACGTGGTGTTGCTTTTCTGTTCCTGTGTTAGTTTGCTGAGAATGATGGTTTCCAGCTTCATCCATGTCCCTGCAAAGGACCTGAACTCACTCTATTTTATGGCTGCATAGTATTCCATGGTGTATATGTGCCGTATTTTTTTTTATCCAGCATATCACTGATGGGCATTTAGGTTGGTTCCAGGTTTTTGCTATTGTAAATGGTGCTGCAGTAAACATACGTGTGCATGTCTTTATAGTAGAAAGATTTACAATCCTTTGGATATATATTCAGTAATGAGATGGCTGGGTCAAATGGTGTTTCTGGTTCTAGCTCCGTGAGGAATCGCCACACTGTCTTCCACAATGGTTGAACTAATTTACACTCCCACCAACAGTGTAAAAGCATTGCTGGTTCTCCACATCCTCTCCAGCAACTGTTGTTTCCTGACTTTTTAATGATTGCCATTCTAATTGCCATGAGATGGTATCTCATTGTGGTTTTGATTTGCTTTTCTCTAATGACCCATGATGATGAGCTTTTTTATACATGTTTGTTGGCCACACAAATATCTTCTTTTGAGAAGTGTCTGTTCATATCCTTTGCCCACTTTTTGATGGGGCTGCTTGTTTTTTTCTTGTAAATTTGTGTAAGTTCCTTGTAGATTCTGGATATTAGCCCTTTGACAGATAGATAGATTGCAAAATTTTTCTCCCATTCTATAAGTTGTCTGTTCACTCTGATGATAGTTCCTCTTGCTGTGCAGAAGCTCTTTAGTTTAGCTAGGTCCTTTTTGTCAATTTTGGCTTTTGTTGCCATTGCTTTTGGTGTTTTAGTCATGAAGTCTTTGTCCATGCCTATGTTCTGAATGATATTGCCTAGGTTTTCTTCCAGGGTTTTTATGGTTTTACATCTTACATTTAAATCATTGATCCATTTTGAGTTAATGTTTGTATAAGTTATAAGGAAGAGGTCCTGTTTCAGTTTTCTGCATATGGCTAACCAGTTTTCCAAACACCATTTATTAAATAGGGAATGCTTTTCCCATTGCTTATTTTTGTCAGGTTTCTCAAAAGATCAGATGGTTATAGATGTGTGGTGTTATTTCTGAGGCCCCTCTTCTGTTCCATTGGTCTATATATCTGTTTTGGTAAAAGTACCATGTAGTTTTGGTTACTGTAGCCTTGTAGTATAGTTTGAAGTCAGATAGCATGATGCCTCCAGCTTTGTTCTTTTTACTTAGTATTGTCTTGGCTATATGGGCTCCTTTTTGGTTTCGTATAAAATTTAAAGTTGTTTTTTCCAATTCTGTGAAGAAAGTCAATGGTAGCTTGATGAGAATAGCTTGGAATCTACAAATTACTTTGGGCAGTATGTCCATTTTCATGATATTGATCTTTCCTGTCCATGAGCATGGAATGTTATTACATTTGTTTGTGTCCTCTCTTACTTCCTTGAGCAGTGGTTTGTATTTCTCCTTGAAGAAGTCCTTCACATCTCTTGTAAGTTGTATTCCTAGGTATTTTATTCTCTTTGTAGCAATTGTGAATGGGAGTTTGCTCATGATTTGGCTCTCTGATGGTCTATTATTGGTGTATAAAAGTGCTTGTGATTTTTGCACATAGATTTTGTATCCTGAGACTTTGCTGAAGTTGCTTATCAGCTTAAGTAGTTTTTGGGCTGAGACGATGGGGTTTTCTAAATATACAATCATGTCATCTGCAAACAGATAATTTGACTTCCTCTCTTCCTATTTGAATGCATTTTATTTCATTCTCTTGCCTGATTTCCCTCACCAGAACTTCCAATACTATGTTAAATAGGAGTGGTAAGAGAGGGCATCCTTGTCTTGTGCCAGTTTTCAAATGAAATGTTTCCAGCTTTTGCCCATTCAGTATGATATTGGCTGTGGGTTTGTAATAAATAGCTTTTATTATTTTGAAATGTGTTTCATCAATATGTCATTTATTGAGTGTTTTTAGCATGAAGGGTTTTGTCATTGGTTTTGTTTATGTGATGGATTACATTTGTAGATTTACATGTGTTTAACCAGGCTTGCATCCCAGGGATGACTTGGTTGTGGTGGATAAGCTTTTTAATATGCTGCTAGATTTGGTTTGCCAGTGTTTTATTGAGGACTTTCACATCAATGTTCATCAGGGATATTGGCCTGAAATTTTCTTTTTTTGTTATGTCTCCACCAGATTTTGGTATCAGGATGATGCTGGCCTCATAGAATGAGTTATGGAGGAGTACTTCTTTTTCTATTGTTTGGAATAGCTTCAGAAGGAATGGTGCCAGCAAGTCTTTGTACCTGTGGTATAATTTGGCTGTAAATCCGTCTTGTCCTGGGCTTTTCTTGGTTCATAGGCTATTAATTATTCCTCAATTTCAGAACTTGTTATTGGTCTATTCAGGGATTCAACTTCTTTCTGGTTCAGTCTTGGGAGGGTCTATGTGTCCAGGAATTTATCCATTTCTTCTAGATTTTCTAGTTTATTTGTGTAGAGGTGTTTGTAGCATTCTCTAATGGTAGATTGTATATCTGTGGGATCAGTGGTAGTATCCCCTTTATCATTTTTTATTGTGACTATTTAATTCTTCTCTTTTTTCTTCTTTATTATTGTGACTAGTAGTCTATCTATTGTGTTAATCTTTTCAAAAAACCAGCTCCTGGATTTATTGATTTTTTTGAAGGGTTTTTTGGTGTCTCTATCTCCTTCAGTTCTGCTTTGATCTTAGTTATTTCTAGTCTTCTGCTAGCTTTTTAATTTGCTTGCTCTTGCTTCTCTGGTTCTTTTAATTGTGATGTTAGGGTGTCAATTTTAGATCTTTCCCACTTTCTCCTGTGGGCATTTAGTGCTATAAATTTGCCTCTAAATACTGCTTTAGCTGTGTCCCAGAGATTCTGGTACATGGTGCCTTTGTTTTCATTGGTTTCAAAGAACTTATTTATTTCTCCCTTAATTTTTTATTTACCCAGTAGTCATTAAGGAGCAGGTGTTTCAGTTTCCATGTAGTTGTACAGTTTTGAGTGAGTTTCTTAATCCTGAGTTCTAATTTGACTGCATGGTGGTCTGAGAGACTGTTATGATTTCCTTTCTTTTTCATTTTCTGTTTTACCTCCAGTTATGTGGTTGATTTTAGAATAAGTGCGATGTGGGGCTGAAAAGAATTTTTATTTTGTTGATTTGGGGTGGAGAGTTCTGTAGATGTCTATTAGGTCCATTTGGTCCAGAGCTGAGTTTGAGTCCTGAATAGACTTATTAATTTTCTGTCTCATTGATCTTTCTGATATTGACAGTGGGGTGTTAAAGTCTCCCACTATCATTGTGTGGGATTCTAAATCTTTTTGTAGGTCTCTAAGAACTTGCTTTATGAATCTGGGTGCTCCTGTATTGGGTGCATATATGTTTATGATAGTTAGTTTTTCTTGTTGCATTGATCCCTTTACCATTATGTAATGCCCTTCTTTGTCTTTTTTGAACTTTGTTTGTTTAAATTCTGTTTTATCTGAGACTAGGGTTGCAACCCCTGTTTTTTTTTGCTTTCCATTTGGTTGGTAAATCTTTCTCCATCACTTTATTTTGAGCCTATGTGTGTCTTTGCATGTGAGATGTGTCTCCTGAATACGCTACACTGGTGGGTCTTGACTCTTAATCCAATTTGCCAGTCTGTGTCTTTTAATTGGGGCATTTAGCTCATTTACATTTTAGGTTATTATTGTCATGTGTGAATTTGATTCTGTCATTATAATGTTAGCTGTTTATTTTATCCATTAGTAGATGCAGTTTCTTCATAGTGTCAATAGTCTTTACATTTTGGATTGTTTTTGCAGTGGCTGGTACCAGTTTTTTCTTTCCATATTTAATGCTTCCTTCAGGAGCTCTTGTAAGGCAGGCCTAGTGGTAACAAAATCCCTCAGCATTTGCTTGTCTGTAGAGGATTTTATTTCTCTTTCACTTATATGTAGTTTGGCTGGATATAAATTTCTGGCCTCAAAATTCTTTAAGAATGTTAAATATTGGCCCCCATTCTCTTCTGGCTGTAGGGTTTCTGCAGAGAGATCTTCTGTTAGTCTGATGGGTTTCCTTTTGGGGGTAACCCGACCTTTCTCTCTGGCTGCCCTTAACATTTTTTCCTACACCTCAACCTCAGCAAATCTGATGATTATTGTCTTGGGGTTGCTCTTCTTGAGGAGTATCTCTGTCGTTGTCTCTGTATTTCCTGAATTTGAATGTTTGCCTGTCTTGCTAGTTTGGGGAAGTTCTCCTGGATAATATCCTGATGTGTGTTTTCTAACTGGGTTCCATTCTCCTTGTCACTTTCAGGTACACCAAACAAACATAGGTTTTGTGTTTTCACATAGTCCCATATTTCTTGGAGGCTTTGTTTGTTCCTTTTAATTCTTTTTTCTCTAATCTTGTCTTCATGCTTTATTTCCTTAAGTTGATCTTCAATCTTTGACATCCTTTCTTCCGCTTGATTGATTTGGCTATTAATACTTGTGTATGCTTCTCGAACTTCCCATGCTGTATTTTTCAGCTCCATCAGGTATACCCACAACTGCTATCTAGTTCACAGGAAGCCAAAGAGGTATAACAAAACAAACAAAATAAAAACAAACAAACATTGACAACTAAACCTTTACCTCATTTGCTGTAGTAGGGGAAATACTTTCTTTTTTCTTTCATATTTTCCTAGGCAATATTCTTATGCAGTTTCCTTGGATATATGCCAATTTGGAGTTTAGACATCTTCACGATGAGTAGTAAATATTTCGAGCAAAGAAGGAGGGGGTAAGAATATCTCCCAGTTTGGAGAGAAAGTAGAGAGAGGCAGTGTGTTTACAAACAAAAATAGGACCAGGAATAGTCAGAATGCATCATACTGTTCTGTAAGCAAAGTAGAGAAAGTTTAGTGGGGCCTAGAATCAACCACCAAGAACATTTAATATCTACTGTGAGCAAGATACTCTGCTATGTATTGAATCTGAAGCTCAGGGTGTGTGTGTGTGTGTGTGTGTGTGTGTACCTGCATGTGTATGTGTTTATTTCTGTCTGGCTGGTCATGGAAATTCAGAGATAGCTCAATTTGAATGAAGGGAAAAGCAAGGGAGTACTGAACAAAAGATAAATACTTATGTGTAAGATTTGGCTTGACTTGAATAATAAAGCAAAGAAGTCAAAACCGACCTCTCTAAGAAATCTTAAATTCTTAACACCTTGTTAACTTAGGTGTGGCATTCTTTTCTTTTTGTAACATTCAAACTCCAAACATCTAACTTTGGCATTTTGGTCACATGTTTTAAAGCTCTTTTACTTGAATTGTTTGTTCCCCATAACCATCAATGGTGGCCTATTGACCAGAGTGTCTTTCTGGATTTCCATGGGTTAAAGTACATTCTCCCCAGTACGTATTAAGGGAGTAGTCTCATTGCTGAAGTTAGCTTTTAGTGTAACCAAAATGCCAAAGTCAGATGTTTGGATTTTGAATATTTTAAAATTTTAATTTCATTTTAACATTTTAAAATTTTAATTTCATTTTAACGTTTTAAAATTTTAATCTGAGGCATAGTTTACAGGCTATATTTTATCACAAGTTCTGTGAGTGCTATGTGTTTTTAAAATCATATAATTATGTAAATATCACCAAAATCAACATACAGAATAATCCCATCATCTCCTTCTCCTTGGCTTCCCTTGTGCTGCTCCTAGTCCCAGCTTTTGGCAGTCACTGATATTTTCTGTCAATACAGTTCTTCCTTTTCCAGAATGGCAATAGAATCATAAAGTTTGTAGCCTTTTACTGTAGCTTTTTTATTCAATATAAATATTTCAAGTTATATTCATGTCGCTGCATAGTTCAGTAGTGAATTCTTTTTATTGTTCTGTAGTACTTCATTGTATGGATAGTTAGAGTTTGTTTAATCCATTTATCAGCTAAAATCATCTGAGTTGTTTCCAGTGTTTTTTTCTTTTGTCTCCTCTCACTGTGTATTTTCAAGTAGGCTGTGTTAGAGCTCACTAATTCTTTGGCTTGATCAGTTCTGCTTGTTGAGAGGCTACGGTACATTCTTCAGCATGTCAATTAAATTTTTCAGCTCTAGCATTTCTACTTGATTTTAAAAAATTGTTTTAATCTCTTAAACATTTATCTGATAGGACTCTGAATTCCTTCTCTGTGTTATCTTACATTTCATTGAGCTTCCTCAAAACAGCTATTTTGAATTCTCTGAGAGTTCACATATTTCTGTTCACTCCACAACTGGTTACTGGTGCCTAATTAGTTTCTTTGGTGTGGTCGTGTTTTCTTGGGTGGTCTTGATACATGTGGATGCTCATTCTGCAGTTATGGGAAAGACTTGACCTAATAAAGATTTACCAGGAGGATAAGGTGCTTGTGGACTACTGCATGAGTACAGGGTTGCCCCAAATACACCAGTGAATTTAGAGTGATTTTTAACTGACGTCCTCCAAATAAGAAGACTACTGCTTTAGTAGACACTAGGGAGAATGTACTTTAATCCATGGAAATCCAGAAAGACACTCTGGTCAATAGGCAGCCATTGATAGTTATGGGGAACAAACAATCCAGGTAAAAGAACTTTAAAACATCTAAGTATTGGGAAACCCCTACCCCATATATAATTTTATTTCCCCCATTCCAGACAATATTTTATGCATGAATATTCTGTTAGGAAAGACTTTGAAATCTTCAGTAGGAGAATTCAGATCAAAGGTGTTTAAAGGCTATTCTCAGGGGAGAGGTAAAATGGAAACCTGCACCATCTCCGGCCTCTAGGTGGGTTGTCAACCTTAAATGATACAAATTGCTTGAGGGGCATGTTGAAATAAGTGCAGCTATTGAGGATCTCCAGGGAATTCCTCCAGATCTTATCAAAGACCACCAAAGCAGTACCGCTATGAGTCTGAAAAAGTAATGGCATTATTTTGGGGGTGCCCCCTAATGCAGATATGACTGCAATGATCAAAGACTTAGGTCAGAACATTCAATCTCTAAATTACAACACTCAACTCCCTTTGAATACTTGGAAAGATTTCCCAAGAAGGACAGGTAAAAACAAGCCCAGATGGTGAAAATTACAATAAATACCGAACTCCTCAATGCCTAGACATTTATGAGCATTCATTTCACATAGAAATGGCTGGTTACCCTGGAATTTCTCTCACAGATGCTTCATACACTCTGTCCATTTCTTGGTCTCTCAGCTACTGGCTAGCTCACTTGTGGTGAGCAAGTACATGCAAGCTTACACCCAAGGTCTGAGGGAGCTGAAAGGTTAAAGAAGGAGGCTTTACAAATCCAGTTTCTCAGAAAGAAACATTTTATTTTTTATTTTTTATTTATTTTTATTTTTATTTTTTTTATTATGCTTTAAGTTCTAGGGTACATGCGCATAACGTGCAGGTTTGTTACATATGTATACTTGTGCCGTGTTGGTGTGCTGCACCCATCAACTCGTCAGCACCCATCAATTCATCATTTATATCAGGTATAACTCCCCAATGCAATCCCTCCCCCCTCCCCCCTCCCCATGATAAGCCCCAGTGTGTGATGTTCCCCTTCCCGAGTCCAAGTGATCTCATTGTTCAGTTCCCACCTATGAGTGAGAACATGCGGTGTTTGGTTTTCTCTTCTTGTGATAGTTTGCTAAGAATGATGGTTTCCAGCTGCATCCATGTCCCTACAAAGGACGCAAACTCATCCTTTTTTATGGCTGCATAGTATTCCATGGTGTATATGTGCCACATTTTCTTAATCCAGTCTGTCACAGATGGACATTTGGGTTGATTCCAAGTCTTTGCTATTGTGAATAGTGCCGCAATAAACATACGTGTGCATGTGTCTTTGTAGTAGAATAATTTATAATCCTTTGGGTATATACCCAGTAGTGGGATGGCTGGGAAAGAAACATTTTAATGGGGACTCAGGAACAGAAGCATTGCCTCTGGGGGCCAAAAGAAAATTTATCTCTGCACCTGCCCTATAGGAAGTATTTATATAGCAAACTCTTTTTTCTTGGTAAAATGTGTGCAGCTGGTTATGTCTCAGACCCTTTTGTGAAACTTGTGAACAATGAGGAAGTTAGATAAGCATCTCTATGAGGGGTTATTTATGCTACAGCATTGTTTCTTGACCTTACTATGAAAATGCCTTGGTGTGTAGGAGTCAAACATTAGTCATTATGTTGGTTTCACTTCAAGATGGCATTACTCTTGCCATGCAACAGGCTGTTTTCCTATAATAATTTTTATTTAATATTTTGAATATAAAATAGAGTCACATAGTTAGAAATCAAATGACATAAAAAGGCTACTAGTAATATGTGTTTTTCTCGTCACTGTTCCTTAATCACTCAGCTTCCAATCCTTTGCTCTTCCACAGATAAGTACCTTACTTAGATCTTTTGTGCATATTTTCACTGTTTTAAAAATTTAAACAAAAGCAAGTATAAAATTATATTTTAATTGCACATTCTCTTTTAAAACAAAGTGTAGCATTCTAAATATGCTGTCTTGCACATTTTTTTCTTCATGCCACAATATATCTTATAGATCTTTTTAATAGTAATACCTACAGGGCTTTTGCATCTATTTTTACACTTTGTTTATTCCATTGTATAAATGTATCATAATTTATTTAAATAGTCTTATAGTTGCAGACCATTATTTTCAATCTTTAGATATTGCAAATAATGCTTCAAAACAATGTAATGTTATAGTGATCTATTATTTTATTCTATAGGTATAGCACCATTTATTTAAACAGTCCTATATTGTTGAACAGTTAGACTCCTTCCAATATTATACATAATGCTGAAATCAGCATCAGTGTACTGACATGTTATATGTATCTATTTTCCTGTAAGTAAATATGGATCAATTATGGGAACAAATTTTGGTCCAAGATTGTTGTTGTCTTGTGTTACTATGAGAACCAAAGAGAATTGCCATGCTCCTTAGCCTGTGGCCATAGACAAAATTCTCACATATCTGGATGATGACAGTAGAATTAAGGAGCCTAGTAAGCCATACTGAGCAACTATTTGAATAAATCAAAGAGTACAGGGGAGCCAAGTGTACAGACAATCAGTAGAAAAAACTAAAATGGTACTCCTGTTATGTCTTCCTGGACCAAAATCACAACCAGGTTGGCATTCAAGAAGGGAAACCATGATGTATATGGGAATTCTAGATTAATATTCTACTCCCCGTATGCAAAGATGATATTTGTGACTCTTCATCAGTAGGTTACATTTTTAAGGTTGTTCTTCAGTTATGGGAATGACTTATACTATGAAATTTCTGTGATTTATGACTCATACTTGGAGGATAGTTGGCTGAAGTTAGAGTGTCAATGGTTAGAGAAGCAACCATCCAGTTTCGTTAAATTCTTGTATCTTTAACACCATGCTACAGCAATTGAAATGACCTAGGTCCTAAGGTAGTAGGAGCATGTAAATAACATGCCTAGAAGTATAATATGTCAAAATATGCCTAAAAGAAGGTAAAGATAATAAGTGTATCTTTGGCTTTTTTTTTTTTTTTTTCATTGAGGCTGGAGTGCAGTGGTACAATCTCAGCTCACTGCAAGCTCTGCCTCCTGGGTTCACACTATTCTCCTGCCTCAGCCTCCTGAGTAGCTGGGACTACAGGCACCCACCACCACGCAAGGCTAATTTTTTGTATTTTTAGTAGAGACAGGGTTTCACTGTGTTAGCCAGGATGGACTCGATCTCCTGACCTCATGATCCTCCCACCTCGACGTCCCAAAGTGTTGGGATTACAGGCGTGAGCCACTCTGCCCAGCCCATCTTTGGCCATGTTTTTAAGCTATTGGCCCAGATGCCTTGATGGGTGCATAATAATATACATAAGGGCATCCTCAAAAAATCATCAGGGTGAAAAAAATTGGAGAGCAGTCTGTCTGTATGGTTAAATAGGTTGCTTACTGTAGACTTGTGTACCAAATACTCAACTTCTCTTGGCAATGCATTATCTATCCAAAATGCAGAATCTCCACGTAGCTGAGTGGCAGAGAAATCTGGATTGTATTTTACACCAGGGACATATGACAAAATTTTATTTGGGAAATGTTTTATCAGCATTTTTCTGTTTCTGAGGATTAAGACATGTGGAGACTAGGTACAATTATTTAACAACTGTTTTAATCTCTGTGGCGCTTTTAGATCCTATGCCAAGTGAATGCTCTTTTGACGTAACTACTGGGTGAAAGGGTAGACAGGCTATTGAGAACCTGCAGCGGAGGTTTTTTTCATATTTGTTGAGAACTCCTTCAGATGCCTGGTGTTTAACTGTGTTATAAGAACTCCACCAAGTTTAGAAGTGCTTTGGCTACCTGACAAATGGAACTTCCCCCACCCCACACTGTGGTCTTTCAGACACCTTAGAAATAAGCAATCAAATCTGTTAAGGCTTTGCTATTGTCTTACAAGAAATAATTTATTAAGTGTTTCTGGTAAGCTGACGTTTCTTGGAAATGGTGCTGAGAGGAAGCTGGAACGCTGCCACTGGCCCTTTTACCTTAATCAAGATTATATAATATTTAAATACCGTAAGACTTGCAAAATTTCTTGGCTTTCTGTACCATGTTATTCTCTCATTTTTTTTCTGTCTCTGATTGTTCTTTACCTTCATTGCTGACTAACTGTGGGTATTCTCCTAAAGTTCAATATCCAGTTTTCTTTTCTCCCTCAAGGACCTATCAGCTTTCATAATCTCAGCTATCCCTTTATGTAGTTACCAAATCATTGCTTTCAATTCTCACTACGCTATTAACCATATTTTTAATCTCTTTCATTTTAAATTGGGAATATGATACAAGCTCTTTCCCATAAGCTTAAGTGTAATATCAGACAGAGTTTGATATGGATTCTAACTTGCCTAACTCAACTGTCTAGCAATGTTACCCCTCCAGTATACACACAAGACTCAGGAAAGAAGTAAAAAGGTTTCCAGCAGATAATATCTTCATAGTTTTCTGATTCACCTCTCTTTTCATACCACTTCCACTGTCATTATTCTATGTTTAGCTTCTGGCATAGTCCTGAAATAACTATAGACTTAGGACACAACATCAAGAAAAGATGGAGAGACAAATGCAATGTACTGTAACATATGCACCTCAAATGTAGAAATTCTCTTAGGATCCTCTCATTATTACATGTAGAACACTGCACCAGGTTCTTGTTGTCTAGGAGCTCACAGTTCAGAGTGGGAAACAGTCATCTGAGTAGACAATTACAGTAGTGTAGAGAATGTTAAAATATAGTGCTGTGGCTGCAGAGATGAGGCACTTAGCTCAGAATGATCAGGGACTAGTTCCTGAAGGAGGTGATGCTGCATCAGAGTCTTGAAAAAGGAAACATTAGTCAGGCAGAGGATAGGAAGGTTCCAGGCCAAGTGGGTAACAATACATGGAGATATGTATATGGATTATACATATATGAAATATATATTTGCATATGTATGTATATATGAATCTATTTGAAAATTTTACAAGAACACAGTGCCTTGTGGAGAGAGTAGAAGTAGATAAGATCTGAGAAATTTGCAGGAGCCATAATTATTTTATTTTATTTCATCTATTTTATTTTACTTTATTCAATAACTTTTGGGGAACAGGTTGGTTTTGGTTACTTGAATAAGTTCTTTATGGTAATTTCTGAGATTTTGGTACACCTGTTACACAAGCAGTGTACACTCTACCCAATGTGTAGTCTTTTATCTTTCATCCCCCTTCTTCCCCCAAAGTCCTCAAAGTCCATTATGTCATTCTTATGCTTTTGCAACCTCATAGCTTATCTCCCGCTTATAAGTGAGAACAAACAATATTTGGTTTTCTGTTCGTGAGTTACTTCACATAGAGTAATAGTTTCCAACTCCATCCAGGTTCCTGTGAATGCCATTATTTCATTCCTTTTTATGGCTGAGTAGTATTCCATGGTGTACATATAACACATGTTTTTTATACAATCGTTGGTTGATGGGCATTTAGGATGGTTCCATATTTTTGCAGTTGTGAATTGTGATGCTCTAAATGTGTGTGTAAGTGTCTTTTCCATATAATGACTTATTTTTCTCTGGGTAAATACACAGTAGTGGGATTGCTGGATCAAATGGTAGTTCTACTTTTAGTTATTTAAGTAACTGCCATATTGTTTACCATAGTGATTGTACTAGTTTACATTTCCACCAGTAGTGTAAAAGTGTTCCCTTTCCACCACATCTATGTTAACATCTATTATTTTTTGATTTTTTGATTATGGCCATTCTTGCTGAAACAAAGTGGTAATTTATTGTGGTTTTAATTTGCATTTTCCTGATAATTAGTGATGTTGAGCATTTTCTCATATGTTTGTTGGTCATTTGTACATCTTCTTTTGAGAATTGTCTATTCATGTTTTCTGCCCTCATTGTGATGGAATTATTATTTATTTTTTCCTGCTGATTTGAGTTCCTTGTAGAGTCTGGATATTAGCCCTTTGTGTAATATACAGTTTGCATTTTTTTTCTCCCATTCTGTGGGCTTTCTGTTTACTCTTCTAATTATTTCTTTTGCTGTGTAGAAGCTTTTAGTTTAATTAGGTCCCATCTATTTACATTTGTTTTTGTTGCGTTTGCTTTTGGATTCTTGATCATGAACTCTTTGCCTAAGCCAATGTCTAGAAGTACTTTTCAAATGTTATCTTCTAGAATGTTTATGTTTTCATGTCTTAGATTTAAGTATTAATTCATCTTGGGTTGATTTTTGTATAAGGTGAGAGATGAGGATCCATTTTCATTCTTCCACATGTGGCTTGCCAATTATCCCAGCACCATTTGTTGAACAAGGTATCCGTTTCCCACTTTATGTTATTGTTTGCTTTGATAAAAATCAATTGGCTGTAAGCATTTGGCTTTATTTCTGGGTTTTATATTCTGTTCCTTTGGTCTACATGACTACTTTTATACCAGTACCATGCTGTTTGGGTAACTATAGCCTTGTAGTATTGGTTGAAGTCAGGCAATGTGATGCCTCCAGATTGTTCTTTTCACTTAGTCTTGCTTGGCTCTGCAGGCTCTTTTTTGGTTCCATATGAATTTTTGGATTTTTTTTCCTAGTTCTGTGAAGAATGATAATGGTAGATACTTTGGTGGGAATTGCATTAAATCTGTAGATTGTGTTTGGCAGTATGGTCGTTTTCACAATATTGATTCTACCTATTAATGTGCACGGGATACGTTTTCATTTGTTTGTGTCATAAATGGTTTCTTTCAGCGGTGTTTCACAGTTTTCCTTGTAGAAATCTTTCATCACCTCCTTGGTTAGGTATATTCCTAAGTATTTTATTATTATATTATTTTGTGGCTGTTGTAAAAGTGATTGAGTGCTTGATTTGATTCTCAGCTTGGTCGTTGTTGCTGTACAGCAGTGCTACTGATTTGTGTACATTGAAGTTTTTGTACTGAAACTTTACTAAATTTATTTATCAGATATAGGAGCATTTTAAATGAGTCTTTAGGGTTTTCTAGGTATATAATCATGTCATTGGTGAATAGAGATAGTTTGTCTTCTTCTTTACCAGTTTGGATGCCCTTTATTTCATTCTGTTGTCTGATCACTCTAAAAGCTGGTTCTTTGAAAAGATAAATAAAATTGATAGACCATTAGCAAGATTAACCAGGAAAAAATAGAGAAGATCAAAATAAGCTCAATTAGATACAAAATGGGAGATATTACCACTAATACCACAGAAATACAAAAATAATTTAAGGCTACTAGGAACACCCATATATACACAAACTGGAAAATCTAGAGGATATGGATAAATTCCTGGAAATATAAAACCCTCCTAGATTAAATAATAAAGAAACAGAAACTCTGAACAGACAAATAACAAGTAGTGAGATTTAAAAATTAATTTAAAAAATGCCAACTAGGCAATGCGGGCTCTTTTTTGGTTCCATATGAACTTTAAAGCAGTTTTTTCCAATTCTGTGAAGAAACTCATTGGTAGCTTGATGGGGATGGCAT
>NW_012115877.1:1067431-1077597 GCF_000951035.1 Colobus angolensis palliatus | reverse complement strand
TGATGGGTGCTGACGAGTTGATGGGTGCAGCATACCAACATGGCACAAGTATACATATGTAACAAACCTGCACATTATGCACATGTACCCTAGAACTTAAAGTGTAATAATAATAAAACAAAGGAAAAGGGAAAAAAATGCCAACTAAAAAAGTTCAGAACCAGATGGATTCACAGTTGAATTCTATCAGACATTTAAAGGAGAATTGGTGCCAATCCTGCCAAAAGTATTCCAAAAGACAGAAAAAGGGAATCCTCCCTAAATCATTTTATGAAGCTAGTATCACCCTAATACCAAAACCAGGAAAGTATGTAACAACAACAACAACAACAACAAAACTACAGACCAATATCCCTGATAAACATATTTGCAAAAATCCTCCACAAAATACTAGCTAACAGCAGCATATCAAAAGGATAATCCACCATGATCAAGTGGGTTTCATACCAGGAGTGTAGGGATGGTTTAACATACACAAGTCAGTAAATGTGATACGTCACAGAAACAGAATTAAAAGCAAAAATTATATGATCATCTCGCTAGATGCAGAAAAAGCCCTTGACAAAATTTAGTATCTCTTCACCATTGAAACCCTCAGCAAATTTGGCATAGAAGAGACATACCTCAAGGTGATAAAAGCCATCTATGAGAAAAACCCACAGCTAACATTATTCTGAATGAGAAAAGTTGAAAGCATTCCCTCTGAAAAATGGAAGAGACAAGGATGCCCACTTTCACCACTTCTGTTTAACATAGTAGGGGCCATAATTCATGTCAAGCATGGGTATCTGGTTTACAATCCTATAGCTAATTAATAATGCCAAGTTAAAAGTTATGAGGGACGCTCAACATAAGCAATGAATGAGGTTTGAGAAATGAAAGCAAGAAAAAAGTCATAAAAAACACAAAAAGCAGATGTAAATATTAAAAAATAAAGTCATCTGGGAGACAAGGTGGAGAAAGATAGCAGAATAGGCTTTGTCTTGCCACCCACTGACCCGCCTGAAAGGACACCAAATTAACAACTTCTCCACACACAAAAAACCTTCAGAAAAAACACACCAAAAATCCGGTGAGCACTTATAGTACCTGGTTTTAACCTAATATCACTAAAAGAGGCACTGAATAGATAGAAAAAAATAGTCCTGAATTACCAATGTCATTCTTAACCCAACCCGCAGCTGCAGCATCATGCGGAGAGCATCTGTATGCACTGGGGTAGGGAGAATACAGCAATTGTGAGGCACTGAACTCAATGCTATCCTGTTAGAGCAGAAAGGAAAACTGGACCAAACTCAGCTGATGCCTGCCCATGGAGGAAGCACCAAAACAAGCCCTAGCCAGATGGGAATCACCAATCTGATCCCAGAGGTCTGAAGTTGAGTGCCTGCAAACTTCTCCACCAAGGGCTACAGCACACTGTGTCTCCAAGTACTCTTGAAAGGCAGTCTAGGCCATAAGGACTGCAACTCTTAGGCAAGTCCTAGTGCTGAAGTAGGCCCAGAGATAGTGAATTAGGAGTGGGGGTTGGGGATGTTAAATACTGAGACACCAGCTGGGAAGCCAAGGGAATGCTAGCATCACTCCTCTCCTAACCTCAGGCTTCACAGTTCGTGGTTCCAAAACAGACCCCTTTCTTTCACTTGAGGAGAGGAGAGGAAATAGTGCAGAGAACACTGCTTTGCATCTTGGGTATCAGCTCAGCCACAGCAGGATAGGGCACTAGTCAGAATTTCAAGTCCCCTGTTGCAGGATCTAGCTCCCAGATATTTCTAGACACCCCTTGGGACAGAAGAAAACCCAGTGCCTTGAACTAAAGGAGCCAGTCCTGGAAGCATTCATCACCTGCTAACTGAAGAGACCTTGTACACTGAATAATCATCAGCAATACCCAGGTACTACATCGAGGGCCTTGGGTGAGCCTCTGAGACTTGCTGGCTTAAGGTGAGATTCAGCACATTACTAGCTGTGGTGGCTATGGGGCAAAACTCCATCTGCTTGAGAGGAGCAGAGAGAAAAGTAAATGGGACTTTGTCTGACACCTTAGGTACCAGCACGGCCACAGGGGATCAGAGCACCAAGTGGGCTCTTGGGGTCCTCAATTCCAGGACTTGACTCTTGGATGGAATTCCTGGGCCTTCCTTGACCCAGAGGGGAACCCACTGCCCTGAAGGATGAGTCTCACACCAGGCAGCATTCACTGTAAACTGATTTAAGAGACCTTAGGCCTTAAAGGAACATTGGCTGGTAGGCTAAAAGTAATCCTATGGCTTGTGGTGGCAGTGGCAATGGGGTGAGGCTCCTCTGCCTTTGGAAAGGGGATAAAAGAGTGGGGAAGAGTGAATCTTGTGGTTTGAGTGTCAGCTCAGCTGCAATGTGATACAACTTGAGGGAAATGTCTAGGGCTTTTGACTCTAATCCCTGACTCCCGGATGGCATTACTGGACACACCCAGGAATTGGGGGAACCTGATGCCCTGAAGAAAAAACACAGACCTAGCTGGATTTGCCACCACTGATTGTAGAGCCCCAGGGTCTTAAGCAAACATAGGCAGCAGCTAGGGAATTGTTACAGCCTGCCTTGGGTGAGACCCAGCACTATGTTGGCTTCAGGTCTGACCCAGTGCAGTCGTAGTGGTGATGGCCACAAGGGTGCTTCTGTCACTCCACCCCCAGCTTTAGGTGGCTCAGAACAGAGATAGAGATAGAGATAGATAGATAGATAGAGAGACTGATTCTGTATGCTTGAAAGAAAGTAACAGAAGAGAACAAGGGTCTCTGCCTGGTAATCCAGAAAATTTTTCCAGCTCTGGTCCAAGACCATTAAGGTGGTATCTCTATGACTCTGCAAGAACCACAGCATACTGAGCTTGGGTTGCCCCCTAAAGCAGATATAGCTTGGATCATAACACCCAAGTCCTTTCAAATATCTAAAAAGCTGACCCAAGAATGATGGGTACAAACAAGCCCAGACAGTGAAGACTGCAATAATGACTTCTCTTTAATGCCTAGACACTGAAGAAAACCTACTAGCATCAACACCATTCAGAAAAACATGATCTCACCAATTAAACTAAATATATCAACAGGAACCAATCCTGGAGAAACAGAGATGTGTTGAAAATGGCTGTGTTGAGGAAACTCAAAGTAATTCAAGATAACACGGAGAAGGAATTTAGAATTCTCTCAGATAAATTTAACAGAGAGATTGAAATAATGAAAAAGAATCAAGCAGAAATTATGAAGCTGAAAAATGAAATTGGCCTGTTAAAGAATGTAACAGTCATTTAATAGCAGAATTGATCAAGCAGTAAAAAGAATTTATGAACTTGAAGACAGGCTGTTTATAAAAACATAATCTGAGGAGAAAAATAAAGATACAAGAATAGAAAACAATGAAGCATGCCTACAGCGTATAGAAAATAGCTTCAGAAGGTCAGATCTAAGATTTGTTAGCCTTAAGGAGAAGGTAGAGAAAAAGATAAGGGAAGAAAGTTTATTCAAAAGGATAATAACAGAGAACTTCCCAAACCTAGAGAAAGATATTAGTATCTAAGTACAAGGTTATAGAACAGCAAGCAGTTTTAACCCAAAGAAGTCTACGGCAAGGCATTTAATAATCAAACTCCTAAAAGTCAGGAAGAAAGAAAGGATCTAAAAAGAAGCAAGTGAAAATAAAGAACTAATATACAATGGAGCTTGAATGTGTCTGGCAGCAGACTTTTCAGTAGAAGCTTTACAGGCCGGGAGAGACTTCCATGATTATTTAAAGAACTGAAGGAAAAAATCTTTTACCTTAGATTAGTGTATCCAAAGAAAGTAACTTTTTCTTTGAAACGTGAAGAAGAAAAAGACTTCCCTAGAAAAACAAAAGCTGAGGGATTTCATCAGTATAAGAACTGTCCTACAAGAAATGCTAAAGTGAATAATTTCATCAGAAAGAAAAGGTCATTAATGAGCAATAAATTATCACCTGAAGGTACAGGAGATAGAACCAGAGAATATTATAATACTGTAACTCTGATGTTTAAATATTCTTATCCTAAGTAGAAGACTAAATAAAAAACCAATCAAAATTAATAACTACAACAGCTTTTGAAGACATAGTCAGTACAATAAGGTATCAATAGAAACAACAGAAAGTTAAAAAGTGGGGAGGATAAAGATAAGGTGAAGAGTTTTTGTTTTCTTCTTGCATCTTTATTTGTTTGTTTATGAAAATAGTGTTAAGGTTTTGTCACGTTAAAATAATAGCTTATGAAATAGCATTTACAATTCTCGTGGTAACCTCAAACCAAACAGCATGCAATTGGTATGCAAAAAATAAAGAAACTAAATTACATCACCAGAAAAAGTTATTTTCACTAGAGGAAGACAAGAAGTAAAGAAAGAAGAAAAAAATTCAAACAACCAGAAAACAAATAAGAAAATGGCAGGATTAAGTACTTAGTTAATAATAACATTGAAAGAAATAACATTGAAAGAAAAAAACTCTCCAATCAAAAGACATAGATTGACTGAATGAATAACAAAACAAGATTCATTGATCTGTTGGTTAAAAGAAACATGCTTCACCTATAAAGACACACGTAGATTGAAAATAAAGGAATGGAAAAAACATTCCATGCTAATGGAAACCACAAAATAGCAGGACTCACTAAACTTATATCAGACAAAATAGATTTCAAGACAAAAATTATAAGAAAAGAAAAAGGTCACTATATAATAATAAAGTTGTTGATTCAGCAAGAGGATATAACAATTTTTAACATATATGCACCCAACATTGGAGCACACAGATATATAAGAGAAATATTATTAGAGCTAAAGAGAGAGAAAAGTCCCAATAAAATAATAGCTTGAGAGTTCAACATTCCACTTTCATCATTAGATAGATATTTCATACAGAAAATCAACAAAGAAACATCAGCATTAATCTGCACTATAGAACAAATAGATGTAATAGATTTTCACAGAACACTCCATCCAACAGCTGCAGAATACATATCCTTTTCCTCAGCACATGCATCATTCTCTGGGATAGACCATATGTTAGGTTCAAAACAAGTCTTAAAATTTTCAAAAAACTGAAATAATATCAAGGACCTTTTCTGATCACAATGGAGTAAAACTAAAAATTAATAACGAAGAATTTTGGAAAACAGAGAGATATCCAGAAAATAAGCAATATTTTCCTGAATGACAATGTCAATGAACAAATTAAGAGGGAAATTGAAAAATTTCTTAAAACAAATTATAATGAAAGTACAATATACCAAAACTATTACCTGACTTCAAATTATACTACAGAGCTATAGTAACCAAACAGCAACTGCCATAAAAACAGACACAGACTGTATTAGTCATTCTCACACTTTTATAAAGACATTTCTGAGACTGGGTAATTTATAAAGAAAAGAGGTTTAATTAACTCACAGTTCCACAGGAGGTACAGGAGGTATGGCTGGGGAGGTATCATGAAAATCACAGTCATGGTAGAATGCAAAGAGGAAGCAGGCACAATCTTCACATGGAAGAGTGAGAGAGAGAGAGAACAAATGGGGAAGTGCTACAAACTTTTAAACAACCAGATCTTGTGAAAACTCACTCACTATTATGAATATAGAAAGGGAGAAATCTACCTCCATGATCCAATCACCTCCCACTAGGTCCCTCTCCCAACACTGGGAATTACAATTTCACATTAGATTTGGGTAGGAACACAGAGCCAAATCATATCATTATGCCCCTGGCCTCTCCCGTATCTCATGTCCTTATCACATTTCAAAACAAAATCATGCCTTCCCAAGAGTCCACCAAAGCCTTAACTTATTCCAGCATTAACTCTAAAGTCTAAGTCCAAAGTCTGATCTGAGATAAGGCAAGTCCTTCCACCTTTCAGCCTATAAAATAAAAAACAAATTAGTTACTTCCAGCATACAAAGGAGGTACAGGCATTGGGTAAATAGACCTATTCCAAGAGGGATAAATCAGCCAAAACAATGGGTCTACAGGCACCATGCAAGTCTAAAACGCATAAAGGTTGTCATTAAATCTTAAATCTCCAAAATAATCTCCTTTGACTCCATGTATCACATCCAGGACACACTAATGTAAGGGATGGACTCCTAAGGCTTTGGGCAGCCCTGCCCCTTTGGCTCTGCAAGGTAGAGCCCCTGCAGCTGCTTTCACAGGCTGGCATTGAGTGCCTGTGGCTTTTCCAGGCATACTTCATAAGCTGTAGGTGGATCTACCATTCTGGGGTCGGGAGGATGGTAGCTCTAGTCTCACAGATCCACTAGGCAGTGCCACAGTGGGGACTCTGTGTGGGGGCTCCAATCCTACATTTCTCCTCTGCACTGCCATAGCTGAGGTTCTCCATGAGGGCTCTGCCCCTGCAGAAGACTTCTGCTTGGACATCCAGCATCAGGCATTTCCATATATCCTTTGAAATCTAGGTGGAGGCTCCCAATCCTCAACTCTTGCCTTCCGTGCACCCACAGGCCCAACACCACATGGAAGCCACCAAGGCTTGGGGCTTGCACCTTCTAAAGTAATGATTCAAACTGCACCTTGGCCCCTTTTAGCCATGGCTAAAGTTGAAGCAGCTGGAACACAAGGCACCATGTCCCCAGGCTGCATAGAGCAGTGGAGCCCTGGGCCTGGCCAACACAACCATTTTTCCCTTCTAGGCCTCCAGGCCTGTGATGAGAAGGGCTTCCATGAAGGTCTCTAAAATGCCCTGGAGACATTTTCCCCATTGTCTTGGCCCTTATTCTGCAAATTTCTGTAACTGGCTTTAATTTCTCCACAACAAATGGGTTTTTCTTTTCCACTACATGGTCAGTCTGCAATTTGTCCACTTTCATGCCCTGCTTTTTTTTTTTTTAATATATATATAAATAGAAGCTTCAGTTTTAGGTCATTTCTTTATTTGTGCAAATGAGAATAGGCTTTTAGAAGCAGCCAGGCCACATCTTGAATACTTTGCTGCTTATAAATTTCTTCCACTAGATACTCTAAATTATCTCTCTCAAGTTCAAAGTTTTACAGATTTCTAGAGCAAGGGCACAATGCAACCAGTCTCTTCACTGAAGCATAGCAAGAATGACCTTTACTCCAGTTCCTAATAAGTTCCTCAGCTCCATATGAGACCACCTCAGCCTGGACTTCACTGTCCATATCACTATTAGCATTTTGGTTACAACCATTCAACAAGTCTCTAGGAAGTTCCAAACTTGCTCACATTTCCCTGTCTTCTTCTGAGCCTTCCAAACTGTTCCAACCTCTGCCCATTACCCAGTTCCAAAGTTGCTTCCACATTTTCATGTATCTTTATAGTAATACCCCATTCTAGGTATTAATTTTCTGTATTTGTTCTTTCTCACAGTACTATAAAGACATACTTGAAAGTGGGTAATCTATGGAGAAAAGAGGTTTAATTGACTCACATTTTCACAGGCTGTACAGGAGGAATGGCTGGGGAGGCTTCAGGAAACTTACCATCATGGCAGAAGGCAAAAGGGAAGCAGGCAGAATCTTCACATGGCAGAGAAGGAGAAAGAGAGGAAAGGGAGAAGTGCTACACACTGTTAAACAACTAGATCTTGTGAGAACTCAGTGACTACTATAAGAACAGCAAGTAGGAAATCCACACTTATGATCCAATTTCTTCCCACTAGGTCCCTCCCCCAACATTGGGAATTACAATTTGACATGAGATTTTGGTCAGGACATAGAACCAAACCATATCATAGACCAATGGAACAGAATAGAGAACCCAGAAACGAATCCATATCTTCCAGTAAACTTATTTTTGATAAAGGTGCCAAGAACCTACACTGGGGAGAAGACAGTTTCTTCAATAAGTGGTGTTGGAAAACTGGATATCCATATGCAAAAGAATGAAACTAGATCCCTATCTCTTGCCATATTCAAAAATTATATCAAAATGGACTAAAGGTCTTAAATCTAAGACCTCAAACTAAGAAACTACTATGAGAAAATAAAATAATATAGGACCCCTGTCTCTCACCATATACAAAAACTATATCAAAATGAATAAAAGACTTAAATATGAGACCTCAATATTTGAAACTACTACAACAGAACATTGGGAGAAATCTGCAGGACACTGATCTGGGCAGGAATTTCTTGAGCAATCCTCCACAAGCACAGGCAACCAAAGCAAACATGGGCAAATCAGATTATATCAAATTAAAAAGCTTCTGCACTACAAAAAATACAATCAACAGTGAAGACACAACCCACAGAATGGGAGAAAATATTTCCAAACTACCACTCTGATGAGGGATTACTCACCAGAATATATAAGCAGCTTAAACAACTTCACAGGAAAAAAAATAGAACAACCCAATCAAAAAATGGGCAAAAGAGTTGAATAGACATTTCTCAAAAGAACACACACAAATAACAAACAGGCATATGAAAAGGTGCTTAACATCATTGATTATCAAAGAAGTGAAAATTGAATTATATCAAATTAAAAAGTTCCTGCACTAAATAGTGAAGAGATAATACAGAGAATGGAAGAAAATATTTCCAAACTACCACTCTGACAAGGGATTAATCACCAGAATATATAATCAGCTTAAACAACTCCACAGGAAAAAATAGAATAACCCAATCAAAAAATGGGCAAAATATTTGAATAGACATTTCTCGAAAAGAACACCTACAAATAACAAACAGGCATATGAAAAGTTGCTTAACATCACTGACCACCAGAGAAGTGCAAAACAAAACTACAGTGAGATATCATCTCACCCTAATTAAAAATGGCTTATATCCAAATGACAGGCAATAACCAATGCAGGCAAGGATGTGTAGAAAAGAGACTACTTCTACACTGTTGGCAGAAATGTAAATTAGTACAATTGCTGTAGAGAACAGTTTGGAGGTCTGCCACAAAACTAAAAATAGAGCTACAATATGATTCAGCAATCCTACTGCTGGGTATATACCCAAACAAAAGTAAATAAGAATATCAAAGAGATATCTGCACTCCTATATTTGTTGCAACAATGTTTACAATAGCTAAGATTTGGAAGCAATTTAAGTGTTCATCAATAGATGAATGGATAACAAAAATCAATTAAATTCAGAGACTTAGAGAGCAGAAGAATGACTACCAGAGGCTGGGAAGTGTAGTGTGGGAGTTAGGGGTAGTTGGGGATGATTAATGGGTACAAAATAAAAGAGTGAATAAGACGTACTATTTGATAGCACAGTAGAGTGACTATAGTCTAAAATGATATATTTGTGTATTTAAAAATAATTTTTAAAATGTAATTGGATTGTAACTCAAAGGATAAATGCTTGAGGGGATAGATATCCCATTCTCTATTATGTGCTTATTTCACATTGCATATCTGTACCAAAAGATTTCATGTACACCCAAAATATACACACCTATTATGTACCCACACAAAATAAAAAATAAAAAAACGTTTTTAAATATAGCAAACTTTTGGGATACAGCAAAAGCCATACCAAGAGGGAAATTTATAGCTATAAGTGCCTACATCAAAAATAAGAAAAAACTTTAAATGTACAATTAAAGATGCATGTCAAAGAACTATAAAAGCAAGAGCCAACCAAACTCAAAATTATAAGAAGAAAAACAATCATAAAGGTCAGAGCAAACATAAATGAAGTTGCAATAAAATAAAATACAAAAATCAATGAAACAAAAGATTTTTTTGCAATATTAAACAAAATTAACAAACCTTTAGCCAGACTAAGAAAAAAAGAGGGAAGATTCAAATAAATAAAATCAGAAATGAAAAATGAGACATTATAACTGATTCAGTGGAAATTCAAAGGATCATTAGTGGCTACCAGGAGCAAGTATACGCCAATACATTGGAAAATTTAGAAGAAATGGAAAAATTCCTAGATACATATGACCTACCAAGACTGAACTAGGAAAACACCCAAAACCTGAACAGATCAATAACAAGTAATGAGATTGAAGCCATAATTTAAAAAGAGCCCAGGATCTGATGGCTTCACTGCTGAATTCTGCCAAACATTTAAGGGAATTAATAACAATCCTACTCAAATAATTCCAAAAACCAAGGAGGAGAGAATACTTCTACACTCATTCTTTTTTTTTTTTTTTTTTTTTTTTTTTTTTTTTTTTTT
>NW_012115877.1:1059412-1062016 GCF_000951035.1 Colobus angolensis palliatus | reverse complement strand
CCGGTCTTCTGTGTCCTTCGCGCTGGGAGTTGGAGACTGCAGCTGTTCCTATTCGGCCATCTTGCTCCGCCCACCTTCTACACTCATTCTATAGGGCCAGTATTACTCTGATAGCACAGTCAGCCAAAGACACATCAAAAAATAAAAACTACAGGCCCATATCTCTGATGAACATTGATACAAAAATTCTCAATGAAGTGCTAGCAAACCAGATTCAGCAATACATTAGAAAGATCATTCATCATGAGCAAGTGTGATTTATCTCTGAGATGCAAGAATGGTTCAACATATGTAAATCAGTAAATGTGATACATTATAGCAACAGAATGAAGGACAAAACAATATGATCATTTCAATTGATGCTGAAAAAGCATTTGATAAAATTCAAAATTCCTTCATGATAAAAATCCTCAAAAAAGTGGAATAAAAGGTACATATCTCAACATAATAAAACTCATATACAACAGATGCACAGCTAGTATCATAATGAATGGGGAAAACTAAAGTTATTTCTTTAAGATCTGGAACATGACAAGGATGCGCACTGTTACCTGTGTTATGCAACATTGTACTGGAAGTCCTAGTTACAGCAATCAGAGAAGAGAAAGATAAGAAATGCATTCAACCTAGAAAGGAAGAACTCAATTATCTTTGTTTGCAGATTATATAATTTTATACTTGGAAAAACCTAAAGACTCCACAAGAAAACTATTAGAACTGAAAATTCAGTGAAGTTGCAGGATACAAAATCAAAATGCAAAAATCAGTAGCATTTCTATATGCCAACAGTGAACAATATGAAAAAAATAAAAACAGCAATCCCTTTTACAATAGCCACACACAAAATTAAATACCTAAGAATTAACAACCAAAGAAGTGAAATACCTCTATAATAGAAACTATGAATCAATGATAAAAGACATTGAAGAAGACACAAAAAATGGAAAGACATTCCATGTTCATGGATTGGAGGAATCAATATTGTTAAAATGTTCATACTACCAACAGAAATCTACATATTTAATGCAATCTCTATCAAAATATAAATGACATTCCTCACAGAAGCAGGAAAATATCCTAAAATTTATATGGAACCACAAAAGACCCAGAATAGTCAAAGCTATCCCAGGCAAAAAAAAAAAAAAAAAAAAAAAAATCTGAAGGAATTACATTACCTGACTTCAAATTATGCTAGAGATGTAGTAATCAAAACAGCATGGTACTGGCATTAAAACAGGCACATAGGCCAATAGAAAAGACTAGAGAACACAGAAACAAACCCAAACACTTACAGTAAATTCATTTTTGACGAAGGTGTCAAGAATACACATTGAAGAAAAGATAGTCTCTACAATAAATGTTGCTAGGAAAACTTGATATTTATGAGCAGAGGAATGAAACTAGACCCTTATCTCTCACCATATGCAAAAATTAAATCAAAAACATTAAATACTTAAATCTAAGACATCAAATTATGAAAGTGCTACAAGAAAACTTTGTGGAAAATCTCCAGGACATTGACCTGTACAAAATTTTCTTAAGAAATATTCCAAAAGCACAGACAGCCAATGCAAAAATGTACAGATGGGATCACATTAAGGTAAAAATCATCTACACAGCAAAGAAAACAATGAACAAGGTAAAGAGACAACCCACAGAATGGGAGAAAATATTTTCAAACTACCTATCTGACAAGGGATTAATAACTAGAATATATAAGGAGATTAAACAACTCTATAGGAGAAAAATCTAATAATGTAATCATAAGCTGGTCAAAAGATTTAAAGAGACATTTTCCCAAAAGACAACATACAAATGAAAAACAGGCATATGAAAAGGTGCCCAACATCATCAATCATCAGAGAAATGCAAATCTAAACTACAATGAGATATCATCTCACCCCAGTTAAAATAGCTTATATCCAAAAGAAACCAACAACAAATGCTGGTGAGGATCTGGAGAAAAGGAAACCATCATGCACTGTTGGTAGGAATGTAAATTACTACAACCAGTATGGAAAGCAGTTTGGAGGTTCCTCAAAAAACTAAAAATAGAGCTACCATATGATCTAGCAGTCCCACTGCTGGATATATACATCAAAGAAAGAAAATCAGTATATTGAAGTGATAGTTGCACTACCATGTTTGTTGTAGCACTATTCACAACAGTCAGAATTTGGAAGCAACCTAAGTGTCTATCAACAGGTAAAGGGATAAAGAAAACATGATAAGTACACAGAATGTAGTACTATTTGGCAACAAAAATAATAATATTCTGTCATTTGCAACAACGTGGATGGTACTGGAGATTATTATGTTATGTGATATAATCCAGGCACAGAAAGATAAACGTCATATGTTCTCATATGTTTGTGGGACCTAAAACTCAAAACAATTAAACTAATGGATGTAGAGAGTAGAAGAATGGCTACTAGAGACCGGGAAGTGTAGTGGGAGATGGGGAGAGGTGGTTATTGATAATGGATCAAAAAAATAGTTCAAATGATATTTTGGGCTGAGACGATGGGGTTTTCTAAATATACAATCATGTCATCTGCAAACAGGGACAATTTGACTTCTTCTTTTCCTAACTGAATACCCTTG
>NW_012115877.1:1048772-1057437 GCF_000951035.1 Colobus angolensis palliatus | reverse complement strand
TCTTCTTGTGATAGTTTGCTAAGAATGATGGTTTCCAGCTGCATCCATGTCCCTACAAAGGACGCAAACTCATCCGTACACAAGAGAAAAATGATAAAAGCTTAAGGAAATTTTTCTGTAGCAGCATTAATTCAGCATTATGACTATATGATACTAGTAGACAGATGAAAATAAAATTTTTAAAAAATCAAATTTGAATAAAACAAAGACATTTTGATATTTTTTGTTCCAATTTTGTCACATTTACTATTATCACTTATAACCTGAAAGCAAAATTCAGTAGTATTCCTGTTTTTCTGCTTCCAGAATGGATTATTATTTTGAGTTCTATAATTTCAAAATAATTTGATTTTAAAATTGAGCTAGTATTTTATCCTAAATGTTTTTAACATTGTGACATCAAATACCTATGAATAAGCTGCAAAATCTATTAATTTAATATGGTTAATATAAATCACACCAAATATTGCTGTTAAAATGAAAAGACTACATTGTGGACATTTTTGATACCCAACTCTTTGCTTTGTATGTTTGTTTTGTATATTTTCAATTATCTCATAATTCACTTGCATGGTCTATATTTATTTGCATTTTATTTAGATCTCTTGGCACAGTGTTCATTTTGCTTTTGTAAGTGAGTTTTTCTGGCATCATTGTAATAAACTTTTAAAATTAGATATTACAATAAAAAAAAAAAATAGTTCAAATGAATAAATAAGACTTACTATTTGATTGCATAACAGGGTGACTATATACAATCATAATTTAATTTGTACATTTTAAAATCACTAAAAGAGTGTAATTGGATTGTTTATAATACAAAAGATAGACGCTTGAATGATAGATACCCCATTCTTTATTATGTGATTACTATGCATTTTATGCCTGTATCAAAACATCTCATGTACCCAATAAATATATGCATGTACTATATACCCACAAAAATTAAAATTTTATTTTTGGAAGACATAGATTGGCTTAATGAATTTTAAAAGTTACTGAAGTACATGCTACCTACAAGAAACACATTTCATCTCTGAAAACACATAGACTGATATAAATTGATGGAAAAATACATTCCATGTAAAAGGAAACCCAAAAAGTAGGAGTAGCTGTACTTATATTAGAAAAAAAAGATTTCAAGATAGAAACTCTAAGAAGAGACAATGTCATTATATATTGATAAAGGAATCAATTCAGTAAGAGGATATTACTATTATATATATATCAATATCCATATAACTATTATATCTATATATAAAACTATTATATATGGAGGAAGTTATATTTTCTTGCTGAATCGACCCCATATATAATTATTTATATATTACAAATATTTGTATACATATGTAATAGTTATATACATGCATTTAAGACTTGAGCAAACACATATATAAAGCACTTATTAGTGCTAAAAAGAGAGATAGACCCCCAACACAATAATAGGAAGAGGCCTCAATACCCCATTTTCCAACCTGAGCAGACCTTCTGCAAAGAAAATTAGCAAAGAAATATATACCTTAATCTACATTATAGAATAACTGGGAGTAACAGCTATTTATAGAACTTTTCTTCATCCAATGACTGCAGAATACACATTCTTTCCTTCAGTACATGAATCACTCTAAAGGACAAATCATGTGTTGTGTCACAAAAAAGGTTTAAAATACTCAAAATTACTGAAATAATGTCAAGTATCTTCTCTGACATCAATGGATAAAACTAGAAATCAATAACAAGAGGAATTTTGAGAACTATACAAATGGATGGAAATTAAATAATATGCTCCTGAAAGACCAGTGGATCAATGAAGAAAATAAGATGTAAATTAAATATTTTTGGAAACAAATGATAGTGGAAACAAAACATACCAAAATATATGGGATACAGTAAAAGCAGTATTAGGAGGGAAGTTTATAACTATAAGCATCTACATCAAAAAGAAGAATAAAATCACATAAATAATCTAACGATGTATCTAAAAGAACTAGAAAAGCAAGAGAAAACCAACCCCAAATTTAGTAGAATAAAAAAAGTAAAGAGTTGAGATAAATAAAATTGAAACAAAGAAAACAATACAAAAGATCAACAATATAAAGAGTTGGCTTTTTTGAAAGGTAAACAAAATGGACAAACCTTTTGTCACAGAAACCAAGAAAAAAAGAGAAGACTCAAACAGAGCCAGAGACGAAAAAGAGAACAATACAACTATGCCACAGAAATACATAGGATCATTAGTGGCTACTATGTGCAACTATATGGCAATTAATAGGAAAATCTAGAAGAAACAGATAAATTCCCAGACACATACAACCTACCAAGATTGAACATGAAGTAATGAATCCTGAAGAGACCAATAATAGGTAAGGAGATTGAAGTTGCAATAAAAATCTCCTAAGCAAAGAAACACTGAGGAGCTAATGGCCTTACTGCTGATTTCCACCATACATTTAAATAAGAATATCAACAATGCTCAAACTATTCTGAAAAATAGAGGAGGAAGGAATGCTTCCAAATACATTCTATGAGGCCAGTGTTACCCTGATACCAAAACCAAAGACACATAAAAAGAGAAAACTATAGCCCAATAACACTGATGAATATTGATGCAAATATCGTCAAAAATTACTACCAAATTATATTCAGCAATATGTTAAAAAGATCATTTATCATGACCAAATGGGATTTATCTCAAGAATGGAATGATTGATAATTCAACATACACAAATCAATCAATGTAATATATCATATAAACACAATGAAGGACAATAATCATGATCATTTCAATTGATGCTGAAAAATTATTTGATGAAATTTAACATCCCTTCATGACAAAAACCCTCAAAAAACTGGATATAGAAGAAAAATACCTCATAATAAAAGACATATATGACAGACTCACAGCTAGTATTATAATGAGTGAGAAAAAAATAAAAGTCTTCTCTCTAAGATCTGGAACACAACAAAGATGTTCACTTTCAACACTGTTATACAACATAATACTGGAAATTCTCACAAGAACAGTCAGACAACAGAAAGAAATAAGTGCATTCAGATAGGAAAGAAGTCAAATTATCCTTATTTGCAGATAATATGATCTTATATTTGTGAAAATCTAAAGACTCCAACAAAACACTTAGAACTGATAAATTCAGTAAAATTGCAAAAATCAGTAGATTTACATTGCAACAGCAAGCAATCTGAAAAAACTCAAGAAAATAATTCTGCTTACAATATCTACGTGTAAAATCAAATTAAACACATTGGAAATAACTCAGTCAAACAAAAACTAGAAAACACTGATAAAAAAATTGAATGTGATACCAAAAATTGGAAAGATATTTCATGGTCCTGGATTAGAAGAATCAATATTGTTATAATGTTCATACTACACACAACAGTTTATACATTTAATTCAATTGCTATCAAAATACCAACGACATTCTTCACAGAATTAGGAAAAAAAAATTCTAAAAAACACAAAAGTTAAAATAAGAAATTAAAAAAAACTTACAAAGAACAACAAAAGTTCCAGAATAGTGAAAATAATACCAAACTGGAAGAATTACATTATCTTATATAAAATTATACTACAGAGCTATAGTACACAAAATAGCATGGTACTGGAATAAAAACAGATGCATAGACCAATGAACTAGAACAGGGTACTTAGAAAAAAATAGATACATCCACAGTGAACTTATTTTCAACAAATGCTGCCAGAACATGCAATACAGCAAGGACAGTGTCTTCAATAAATGGTGCTGTGAAAACTGGATATCCTACAAACGACATGAACTCATTCTTTTTTATGGCTGCATAGTATTCCATGGTGTATATGTGCCACATTTTCTTAATCCAGTCTGTCATTGATGGACATTTGGGTTGGTTCCAAGTCTTTGCTATTGTGAATAGTGCTGCAATAAACATACGTGTGCAGCTGGAAACCATCATTCTCAGCAAACTATCGCAAGAACAGAAAACCAAACACTGCATGTTGTCACTCAGAGGTGGGAACTGAACAATGAGATCACTTGGACACAGGGAGGGGAACATCACACACTGGGGCCTGTTGTGGGGTCGGGAGAAGGGGGAGGGATAGCATCAGGAGATATACCTAATGTAAATGATGAGTTAATGGGTGCAGCACACCAACATGGCACATGTATACATATGTAACAAACCTACACATTGTGCACATGTACCCTAGCACATAAAGTATAATAAATAAATAAAAAAGAAAACTGGATATCCATATGCAAAAGAATAAAAGTAGACTTCTATATCTTGCCACATACAAAACAGCAATTCAAAATGGATTATAGACTTTAAGACTTCAAACTATGAAACTACTTAAAGAAAAACCTGGGAGAAACATTCCAAGATAATGTCTGGGCAAATTTTTTTTTGAGTAATACCCCACAAGCACAGGTAAACAAAGCAAAAATGGACAAATTTGATTCCATCAAGTTAAAATGTTTCTGCATTGCAAAGATAACAATCAGGAAATTGAAAAGCAACCCACAGAATGGGAGAAAATGTTTGCAAATTATCCATCTGATGCAAATTATCCATCAGATGGATAGCCAGAATATATAAGTAGCTCAAATAACTCTATATGAAAAAATCTAATAATTCAACCAAAAAATGGGCAAAAGATTAGAATAGATATTTATCAAAAGAAGACATAAAAATAGCAAACAGGTATATGAAAAGATGCCCAACCTCATTCATTATCAGATAAATCCAAGTCAAGACCACACAGTGACATATCATCTCACCCCAGTCAGAATGGGTTTTATTAAAAAGTCAAAAAATAACAGATGCTAGTAAGGTTTCAGAGAAAAAGGAATGCTTACATACTGCTTGTGAGAATGTAAATTAGTTCAGCCATTGTGAAAAGCAGTGTGATGATTCCTCAAAAAACTTGAAACAGAACTACCACTCTACCCAGCAATCCCATTATCGGGTATATATTCAAAAGAATATAAATCATTCTTCCATAAAGACACATGCATGTTTATGTTCATCACAGCACTATTCACTACAGCAAACTCATGGAATAAACCTATGTACCCATCAACAGTAGACCAGATAAAGAAAATGTGGTGCATATACACCATGGAATACTATATAGTCATAAAAAAGAATAAGCTAATATCCTTTGAAGCAATATGGATACATCTGGAGGGCATAATTCTAGGTTAACTAATTCAGGGGCAGAAAACCGAATACAACATGTTCTCATTTATAAGTGGGAGGTAAACATTAAATACACATGGACACAGAGAAGGAAATACAACAGAAACCAAGGCCTACTTAAGGTCGGAGTGCAAGACAAGGGAGAGGGTGGAAAAACTACATATCAGGTATCATGCTTATTTCCTGAGATAGTAAATAATCTTTACCCCAAGCCCCTGTGACATACAACTTACCTATATAACAAACCTGTACATGTATCACTGAAACTCAAAAACAGAAAACCAAACACCGCATGTTCTCACTCATAGGTGGGAACTGAACAATGAGATCACTTGGACTCGGGAAGGAGAACATCACACACCAGGGCCTATCATGGGGAGGGGGGAGAGGGGAGGGATTGCATTGGGAGTTATACCTGATGTAAATGACAAGTTGATGGGTGCTGACGAATTGATGGGTGCAGCACACCAACATGGCACAAGTATACACATGTAACAAACCTGCACGTTATGCACATGTACCCTAGAACTTAAAGGATAAAAAAAAAAAATGAAAGAAATGGAAAGATCAGCTTTTCAGTTTTATCTTCCAACTTATATTGACAAGATAATGAAATGGTTAAAAATGCATGATTGGAATAAGGGGCCAAGGTGACCAATTAGAAGCAGTTGCTTTTCACAGTTCTCAGGGAGGGGAATGAAAATGGAGAGTGAATTCAGCACCTTCAACTGAAGTATCCAGGTTCTCACATTGGAACTGACTAGGCAGACAACTTGAACCATGGAGAAGGAAGAAAACTAGGTTGGGGAGATGGTCCACACAAGAGAGGCATGAAATCAAAGCAACCCCCAGCCTCAGCCAAGGGAAGTGTTGAGTGATCATGCGACCCCACCTGAGAAACCATGCTTCTCTCACAAATCTTTGCAACCTGCATATCAGGAGATCCTCTTGTGAGCCCACGCCACTAGGGTCTTGGGTTTGATACACAGAGCTGTGCAGAATCTTGGCAAAGCAATCATTTGAGCTCACACAGAGACCCAGGAGCTTATAGACTCCAGTCCTGGGAATCTCGGCAGGGTGGGAGATTCATCCCTACATTCTCTTTGGAAGGGGGCTGAATCCAAGGATCCAAACAGCATCATTCTGTGGGCCTGCCTTCCACTGCACCTAACACATTAAGACCCACTGGGGTGGAATTCCAGCCAACCAGCACAACAGGCTGAAGACTGCCTGAGATGGGTGAATTCCTGGTGGGAGGGGCAGACACCATTTCCACGGTTAGGTTGACTCAGACGTTCTAGTCCGCCAGCTCTGAGAAGTCCATGTGGTCCAAACAAGGAGTTCCCAACAATGCAGCACAGCTGATGTGTCAGATTCTGGCCAGACTACTTCTTTAAGTGGGACCCTAATTCATCCCTCCTCACTGGGCGGGGCTTCTCTGTGGGAATTTCAGCAACTCCAGTCAGGGCTATACGGACGGAACTCTGAACTCTCCCTGGGATGGAGCCCCTGGGAGGAGGGGTGGCCAATGTCTCTGCCTTTCCTTTCGGTTGACACAGCCTTTCCAGCTTACTGGCTCTGAAGAGTCCAGATGGTCTGGACGAGGAAGGGCTCCTCACAATGCAGCACACCTGCTCTACCAAAGGACAGCCAGACTGCTTCTTTAAGCGGGTTTCTGATCCTATCCCTCCTGACTGGGTGAGACATCCCAACAGGGTCTCAAGACGCTTCCTAGAGGAGTGTACGGGCTGGCCACAGTTCAGAAACCTCCTGGAATTGAGCTCCCAAAGGAAAAAGCTGTCTGCCGCCTTTGCTGTTTCACAGTCGAAATCACTGATGATACCTCCAGGTAAGGGAAAAACTGAGGCAAATAGGGTCTGGAGCCATCTCCCAGCAAGCTATTATGGAATAGTGGCCTGACTGTTAAAAGAAAAACAGCAGCAACAACAACAATGTCAACAGAAAAGATGCCACAAAACCCTGTTAAAAGGTCAGCAACCTCAAAAATTAAAGGTAGATAAGCCCACAAAGATGAAAAAGAGTAAATGCAAAAATGCTGAAAACTAAAAAAGAGTGCTTCTCCTCCAAATGGCTGCAACACTTCTCCAGCAAGGGCATAGAACTGGGCTGAGGCTGAGATGGCTGAATTGACAGAAGTAGGCTTCAGCAGCTGAGTAATAACGAACTTGGCTGAGCTATGGGAGCATATTGTAACCCAGTGCAAAGAAGCTAAGAATCATGATAAAGCAATAAAGGAACTGAAAAACAGAATAGTCAATTTGGAGAGGAGCAAAACTGACCTGATGGAGCTGAAAAACACATGAAGAATTCACAATGCAATCACAAGTATCAATAGCAGAATAGACAAAGCAGAAGAAAGAATATCAGAGCTTGAAGCCTGAGATTCTCCACTGAAAGCAATTAGAAATCAGTCACACTTTATATAAACCAGGCATTTAATTAATCAGTTAAAGAAGGTACAAATTAGGCAAAGTAAAAAAGGAGAGTCATGAGAACTTAATTTAGTAGGAATCCTTGTGAGGAGATTAATGAGATGTAAGGGAACATCGATCTCATTACGTTTGCAGATGTGAGGCCATAGACTTTCTAAGCAGCCTTCAGTCTTGTGGATTGGATTTTGAAAACAATTTTTAATGACAGAAAGATATACTAGTAAACTTGGGACTTTTTCTGATCAAGTTGCTATCATTATAACAAACATGAGGGATGGCCCCTGTATGGAGCACACAACAATTTACTTGCTCATAAAGTAAGAAATACTTGAGTCCAGCATTTATTCATCTATTACATAAAGTAACCCCAGTGACAAGGAAGAAAGCAGTCATGATAATCAGTAGTTAAAGCCCTGTTCTTATGAACTCTACCTGCAAAAATGCCTAATAAGAGTGATATTAGCAAGATGGCAGACTAGGAAGATCCAGGCCCTCATTTCCCCATGGAAATATAAAATAAACAACTAGAAATTGGCTAAAACTATTTTATAGGAGTGCTGAAAAAAAGTCAAAGATATACAGCAATAAAGTGAATGTGTATTAAAAAATTATACTAAAAACAGTAGAATACGTTGCTGTGTTTTTCCTTACCGTTGTCTCCCTAACCCTCACATTCCCAGGCTCTGGCACAGCGCAGTTTGGGAGAAGAATCAGCCAAATCCCCAGATCCCTATTCCCTTTACAATTATTGGAGAAAGAAGAGCAGACTGAATTTGCAACTTTCTAACCTGTCTATGGGTTGTCTAAGGGATTGGTCTCTGTGTCAGCTACTCAGCAATTAGAAAATATTTTTGAGACAAATGAAAATTAAAACACAGCATACCAAAACTTATGGGATGCAGTGAAATTAGTGATAAAAGAAACTTTTTTTTTTTTATTATACTTTAAGTTCTAGGGTACATGTGCATAACGTGCAGGTTTGTTACATATGTATACTTGTGCAATGTTGG
>NW_012115877.1:1041175-1045699 GCF_000951035.1 Colobus angolensis palliatus | reverse complement strand
GGTCTGTCAATTTTGTTGATCTTTTCAAAAAACCAACTCCTGGATTCATTGATTTTTTGGAGGGTTTTTTGTGTTTCAAAAGAAACTTTTATAGCTGTAAATATCTACATTAAAAGAGAGGATCTCCAGTCAATAACCCATCTTTAGATCTTTTATATCAAGAAGAACAAACTAAACCAAAAACTAACAGGAAAAAGGAATTAACAAAGATTAGAGCAGAGATAAACAAAGGGGAGACTAGGAAAACACTAGAGAAAATCTATGAAAAGTCAACAAAATTTACAAGACTTTAGCTATGCTGATGAAAAAAAGACAAGAGCGAAAACTCAAATAACTAAAATCACAAATGAAAGAGGGGACATTACTACTGATTTTACAGAAATGAAAGGGATTATACAAGAGTACTATGAATAATTGTATGCCAACAATTTGAGTAGCCTGGATGAGATGGACACAATCCTAGAAAATCCTAGAAACATTCAACGTACCAGGATTGAATCATGAAGAAACAAAATCTAAACAGATCTACAACTAGTAAGGAGACTGAAACAGTATTCAAAAATTTCCCAACAAAGAAAAACCTAGGACTAGATGGCTTCATGGGTGACTTCTACCAAATATGTAAGGAAGAGTTAATACCAATCTTCCTCAAACTCTTCCAAAAAGTTGAAGGGAAAGCTTCCAAACTTGTTTTATAAGGCCATCATGACTGTGCTACCAATGCCAGACAAAGATGCTACAAAAAACTTCAGACAAACGTACCTTATAAATATTGATACAGAAATGTTAAAAAAAAAAAAAACCCGGCAAACTGAATTCAATAGTATATTAAAAGGGTTATACAACAATCCCTACTGGTATTTATCTCTGGATGCAAGGATGGTTCAGCATATGAAAATCAGTAGTTTTGATACATCATATTAACAGAATGAAGCAAAAAAGAGCCACATGATAGATGCAAAAAGAGTATTTGAAAAATACACCATTTATGACAAAACTCCCAATAAACTGGGAATAGAAGGAAACTACCTCAACATTACAAAGACCATATATGAAAAACCCACAGCTGATATTATACTGAAAGGTGAAAAACCAAAAACTTTTCCTTTAAGATCAGTAAGAATGCAAGTATACCTGGTATCACCACTTCCATTTAACATAGTATGGAAAGTAATGACCAGAGCAATTAGGTAAGAAAAATAAATTAAAAATATGCAAATTGGAAAGGATGAAGTAAAATGATCTTTTTTTGAAGAACACATGACCTTAAATGTAAAAATCCCTAAAGGTTCCACGAAAAACTTGTTAGAAATGAAAATAGATTAAACAAAGTTGAGGATAGAAAATTAACATTTAAAAATCTGTGGTTTTATACAACAGCAATGAACAATGTGAAAAAGAAATTAAGAAAATTCCATCTACAATAACATCTAAAAGTATAAAATACCTAGAAATAAAGTTAACCAAGGAGACAAAAGACCTGCATACTGACGACTACAAAATGTTGCTGAAATAAATTAAAGAAGACACAAATAAATGGAAGATATCCTGTGTTCATGGGTTGAAAGGTTTAATACTTTTACGATGTCAGTACTACCCAAAGCAATCCGTAGATTCAATGCAGTCTCTATCAGAATACCAAAAACATTGTTTTAGAATTAGAAAAATCCATCCTAAATTTCATATGAAATCTGAAGGGACCACGAATGGTAAAAATACTCTACACGAGCAAAGTTGCATGTTTCACACTTCCTGATTTCAAGACATACTACATAGTTATAGTAATGAAAACAGTATGGCACTAGCATAAAGGCAGACATATAGCTCAATGAAAGGAATCGATATCTGAGATGTAAACCCTCACACATAAGGTCAAATGATTTTCTGGTTACATATATATATATATATGATGCTAAGGTGCTGTTTATAAGGGTGCTAAGTTTATTCAGTGGGTAAAGAACAGTCTTTTCAATATAAGACATTAGCAAAACTAAATATCCATATAGAAAAGAATGAAGTTGACCCTTATCTTATGCCATATACCAAAGTTAACTAAAAATGGATTAAAAACTGAAAGATAATAACTAAAACTATAACAATCTTATAAAAGAACATGGAGAAAAAGCTGGATGGTATTAGATTTGGCAATAATTTTGGGGGGATATGACATCAAAAATACAAGCAGTATAAGAAAAAATAGATTGGCTGGACGCGATGGCTCACGCCTGTAATCCCAGCACTTTCGGAGGCCGAGACGGGTGGATCACGAGGTCAGGAGATCGAGACCATCCTGGCAAACACGGTGAAACCCCGTGTGTACTAAAAATACAAAAAAATTAGCCGGGCGTGGTGGCGGGCGCCTGTAGTCCCAGCTTCTAGGGAGGCTGAGGCAGGAGAATGGTGTGAACCTGGGAGGCGGCGGAGCTTGCAGTGAGCGGAGGTCACGCCACTACACACCAGCCTGGGTGACAGAGCAAGACTCCATCTCAAAAAAAAAAAAAAAGATTAAACCATATAAAAGTTTAAAAAAAAAACACACTTTTTTTGCAAGAAGGACATTATTAGCCGAGTGAAAAGACAATCCATAAAATTGGAGAAAATATATGCAAATCATATATCTGATAAGGGGTTAATATCTAGAATACAAAAAGAACTTTTACAACTCAAAAATAAAAGCAAATAATTTGATTTTTTAAATGGAAAAACAACTTGAATAGACATATCTGAAAAGAAGATGTACAAGCTGCCAATAAACACATGAGAAGATGCTTAACATCACTAATTATTAGGGAAATGAAAATTGAAACCACGATGTGATACTACTTCACACTTATTAGGATGGTTATTGTAAAACAACAACAGCAACAAACCCCAGAAAATACAGAAAATAATAGGTGTTGGTGAGCATGTGGAAAAATTGAAAGCCCTGTGCACCACTAGTGGGAATGTAAAATGGTGCATTAAGAATTGTGTATTCAGCAATTCCATTCTGGGATATCTCCAAAATAATTGAAAGCAGTGGCTTGAACGAATATTTGTGCACACATGTTTATAGCAGCTTTAACAATAGCCAAGTGGTAAAATCAACCCAAATGTCCTCTGATGGATGAATGGATAAACAGCATGTGGTATATAGATGCAATGGAATATTTGACCTTAGAAATGAAGGAAATTCTGATGCATGGATGGACCTTGAAGACATTTTGATAAGTGAAATAAACCAGTCACAAAAGAACAAATCTTGTATGATTTGAGTTTTATGAGTTACCTAGAGTAGTCAAATACAGAGAGAGAAATACTGAAGTGGTGGTCACCAGAAGCTGGGGTAAGGTAGAAATGGGGAATAATTGTTTAACTGGTGTGAAGTTTCACTTTGGGAAGATAAAAAAGTTGTGAAGATGGATGATGGTGATGGTTGCACAACAGTGTAATGTATTTAATACCACTGAAGTACACACATAAAATGGTTAAAATGGCAAATTTTCTGTCATGTATGTTTTACCACAATATATATTTTCAAAAAGATCAACAAAATTATTCATTCTTTTTTTAAGTTATGCTTTAAGTTCTGGGATACATGTGCAGAATATGCAGGTTTGTTACATAGGTATACACATGCCATGGTGGTTTGTTGCACCCATCAACTCGTCATCTACATTAGGTATTTCTCCTAATGCTATCCTTCCCTTAGTCTCCCACCCCCGACAGGCTCCAGTGTGTGATGTTCCCCTCCTGGTGTCCGTGTATTCTTATTGTTCAACTCCCACTTTTGAGTGAGAACATGCAGTGTTTGGTTTTCTGTTCCTGTGTTAGTTTGCTGAGAATGATGCTTTCCAGCTTAATCCATGTCCCTGGAAAGGACATGAACTCATCCTTTTTTATGGCTGCATAGTATCCCATGGTATATACATGCCACATTTTCTTTATCCAGTCTATCATTGATGGACATTTGGGTTGGTTCCATGTCTTTGCTATTGTGAATAGTGCTGCAATAAACATACATGTGCATGTGTCTTTATAGTAGAATGATTTATAATCCTTTGGGTATATACCCAGTAATGGGATTGCTGAGTCAAATGGTATTTCTGGTTCTAGATCCTTCAGGAATTGCCACACTGTCTTCCACAATGGTTGAACTAATTTACACTCCCCCTAACAGTGTAAAAGCATTCCTGTTTCTCCACATCCTCTCCAGCATCTGTTGTTTCAATTACAGGTTATGATTAAAATATACATTTTTTTTTGTGAGCAAAATAAACCACATTTTATTCAAAGATCTAAAGCAGAAGTGTCTAGACTTGGAGAGTAATGGGGATCAGATGAGTAATGTTTACTTTTTGTTTTTTGAGAAGGAGTCTCGCTCTGCCACCCAGGCTGGAGTGCAGTCGCCGGATCTCAGCTCACTGCAAGCTCCACCTCCTGGGTTTACACCATTCTCCTGCCTCAGCCTCCCGAATAGCTGGGACTACAGGCGCCCGACACGTCGCCTGGCTGGTTTTTGTATTTTTTTTTTTATTATACTTT
>NW_012115877.1:1034207-1035221 GCF_000951035.1 Colobus angolensis palliatus | reverse complement strand
AAAAGGGATTCCCTTCCCCCTTGCGCTTCCCAGGTGAGGCGATGCCTCGTCCTGCTTCAGCTCTCGCTGGTCGGGCTGCAACAGCTGACCAGCACGGATTGTCCAGCACTCACTAGTGAGATGATCCCAGTACCTCAGTTGAAAATGCAGAAATAACCGGTCTTCTGTGTCCTTCGTGCTGGGAGTTGGAGACTGGAGCTGTTCCTATTTGGCCATCTTGCTCCACCCTCCGTATTTTTTTTTTTTTTAGTAGAGACGGGGTTTCACCGTGTTAGCCAGGATGAGTAATGTTTACTTTTAATATGTTAAAAATGTTTCAGGTTTAATGCATTTTGTTTGATGAGGCAACTTCAGATATCTTTCCTTAGGATGTTTAGGGCTTGACATGAAAAACTGTGTTTAGCTTTTAATAACGTATTTACGGTCTCTCTATGTATGGTCTATATATGATTCATTGTGGATTCCCTTTAAATAGTATCTTGTGTGTTTATATATGCATACATATGTATTAATAACGTAATGTATGCATATAAAAACAAAACATATTTAAAGGAATAAAGAATAAAATAAAAGCTCCAAAAATCAATAAAATGAAACAAAATACCTGGTAGATCTTTATTTCGGAAGAAAGGTGTGTGTGGGAGAGAAATAAGTTTATTTTGAAAGAAATATGCAACATTTTGAAAGAAAATATGCAATATTTATTTAGATGGAAAAAGTTTACTATTATTATTATTATTATACTTTAAGTTCTTGGGTACATGTGCATAACCTGAAGGTTTGTTACATATGTATTCTTGTGCCATGTTGGTGTGCTGCACCCGTCAACTCGTCAGCACCCATCAACTCGTCATTTACATCAGGTATAACTACCAATGCAATCCCTTCTCCTCCCCCCTCCCCATGATAGGCCCCGGTGTGTGACGTTCCCCTTCCCGAGTCCAAGTGATTTCATTGTTCAGTTCCCACCTATGAGTGAGAACATGCGGTGTTTGGTTTTCTGTTCTTGTGATA
>NW_012115877.1:1019882-1029933 GCF_000951035.1 Colobus angolensis palliatus | reverse complement strand
CTTTCTCTCTGGCTGCCCTTAAGATTTTTTCCTTCATTTCAACTTTGGTGAATCTGGCAATTATGTGTCTTGGAGTTGCTCTTCTCGAGGAATATGTTTGTGGCGTTCTCTGTATTTCCTGAATTTGAATGTTGGCCTGCCCTTCTACGTTGGGTAAGTTCTCCTGGATGATATCCTGAAGAGTGGTTTCCAACTTGGTTCCATTTTCCCCCTCAGTTTCAGGCACCCCAATCAGACGTAGGTTTGGTCTTTTAATATCATCCCATACTTCTTGCAGGCTTTGTTCATTTCTTTTTCTTCTTTTTTCTTTTGGTTTCTCTTCTCGCTTCATTTCATTCATTTGATCCTCAATCGCTGATACTCTTTCTTCCAGTTGATCGAGTCAGTTACTGAAGCTTGTGTATTTGTCACGTATTTCTTGTGTCATGGTTTTCATCTCTGTCAGTTTGTTTATGGCCTTCTCTGCATTAGTTATTCTAGTTATCAATTCTTCCAGTCTTTTTTCAAGATTTTTAGTTTCTTTGCACTGGGTACGTAATTCCTCCTTTACCTCTGAGAAGTTTGATGGACTGAAGCCTTCTTCTCTCATCTCATCAAAGTTGTTCTCCGTCCAACTCTGATCCATTGCTGGCGATAAACTGCGTTCCTTTGCAGTGGGAGATGCACTCTTATTTTTTCAATTTCCAGCTTTTCTGCCCTGCTTTTTCCCCATCTTTGTGTTTTATCTGCCTCTGGTCTTTGATGATCGTGACGTAGTGATGGGGTTTTGGTGTGGGTGTCCTTCCTGTTTGTTAGTTTTCCTTCTAACAGTCAGAACCCTCAGCTGTACATCTGTTGGAGATTGCTTGATGTCCACTCCAGACCCTGTTTGCCTGGTATCAGCAACAGAGGCTGCAGAAGATAGAATATTGCTGAACAGCGAGTGTATCTGTCTGATTTTTGCTTTGGAAGCTCCCTCTCTGGGGTGTACTCCACCGTGTGAGGTGTGGGGTGTCGGTCTGCCCCGAGTAGGGGATGTCTCCCAGTTAGGCTACTCAGGGGTCAGGGACCCACTTGAGCAGGCCGTCTGTCCCTTCTCAGATCTCAACCTCCATGTTGGGAGATACACTGCTCTCTTCAAAGCTGTCAGACAGAGTCATTTTTGTCTGCATAGGTTCCTGCTGCTTTGTTGTTGTTGTTTAGCTGTGCCCTGTCCCCAGAGGTAGTGTCTACAGAGACAGCCAGAGATCCTTGAGCTGCTGTGAGCTCCACCCAGTTCAAGCTTCCCAGTGGCTTTGTTTACCTACTTAAGCCTCAGCAATGGTGAGCAGCCCTCCCCCAGCCTCGCTGCTGCCTTGCCATTAGATGGCGGACTGGTGTGCTAGCAATGAGGGAGGCTCCGTGGGCGGGCGTGGGACCCTCCTGGCCAGGTGTGGGATATAATCTCCTGGTGTGCCCGTTTGCTAAGACCCTTTGTAAAGTGCAGTATTGGGGTGGGTGTTACCCGGTTTTCCAGGTCTTGTGTGTCTCAGTTCCGCTGGCTAGGAAAAGGGATTCCCTTCCCCCTTGTACTTCCCAGGTGAGGTGATGCCTCGCCCTCCTTCTGCTCTCGCTTGTCGGGCTGCAGCAGCTGACCAGCACCGATTGTCCGGCACTCCATAGTGAGATGAACCCAGTATCTCAGCTGAAAATGCAGAAATCACCTGTCTTCTGTGTCACTGGCGCTGGGAGCTGGAGACTGGAGCTGTTCCTATTCGGCCATCTTGCTCCATGCCTCTGGAAAAAGTTTTTAAAAAGAAGATTTAAAAAATATTAATATATTTTAAAATGGAAGAATATAACAAACCAGGTATTTCAACATATTAATATGACCAGAAAAAGTTCACATACAAAAATCAGTAGCATTTATACACAAATAGCAATCTATCTGAGAAAGAAATTGAGAACACAACCCCACTTTTAATAGCTACAAAAAATAAAATACCTAGGAAAAAACTTAACCAAGGAGGTGAAAGACATCTACACTAGAAAGTCTAGAACAGTGATGAAAGAAATCGAAGAGGACACAAATAAATGGAAAGATACCCTGTGTTCATGGATTGGAAGAATTAATATTGTTAAAATGTTCATACTGCTCAAAGTGATCCATTGATTTAAAGCAATACCTATCAAAACAACAATGACTTTCTTCACAGAAAAAAAAAAAGCTATTCTAAAATTCATATGGAACCCAAAAGCCCTCAAATAGCCAACGCAATGTTAAGTAAAAAGTACAAAGGTGGGTGCATGACAACTACCTGACTTCATAATATACTACGAAGCTCCAGTAACCAAAACAGTATGGTACTGGCATAAAATCAGACAATTAGACCAATGGAACAAAACAGAGAACCCAGAAATAAATCCATGCATTTAACAGTCAACTCATTTTTCACAAAGGAACCAATAATACACATTGGAAAAGGATTGTCTCTTCAATAAATGGTACGGGAAAACTGGATATCTACATACAGGGGAATGAAACTAGACTCCTACCTTTCTCCATATACAAAAAATTGACTCAAAATGGATTGAAGACTTAAGTATAAGACCCAAAACTGAAATTACTAGAAGAAAACTTAACTTAAATGCTTTATGACATTGGTCTGGGCAAGGAATTTTTGAATAGGATCTTAAAGCCCAGGCAACAAAAGTAAAACTAAACAAATAGGAGTACATCAAATTAAAAGCTTTTGCACAGCAAGAAAAACAACAACAACAACAACACAGCAATCAATGGAGTGAAGAGATAACCTACAGAATGGGAGAAAATATTTACAAACTACACATCTGATAATGGGTTACTATTTAGAATATATAACAAAGTCAAAACACTTAATAGCTTAATATAACAAACTTAAACACTTAATTGAAAAAATTCAATTAAAAATGGGCAGAAGAGCTATCATGTCTGTGCAGGGTCCTCCTGGGAGATGTGCACCTGTCTGAGCCAATGAGACTGGACTCTTCAGTCTTCATCCTCTTACAGATTTGAGGGGTCTCAGGCTCAGCTCTGGCCCCTCCTGCTGCAATCAGGGAGCTATCTCATCTGTGCAGGCAGATGAGTGCTTGTCTGAGTTAACAAGATGAGCTCTCCAGCCTTTGTCCCACAGCAGATCAAAACAAGGCCTAGTCTCAGCTCTAGCCTATTCTGCTGCAGTTGGAGAACCATCCCTTCTGTGCAGGGACCTGCTGGGAGACTTTCACCCCGTGAGCCAACAAGACTCGGCTCTCCAGTCCATAGCTGATCCCAAGGGGGCCAAGTCTCTGCTCCAGCATCTCTCATTACATTTGGGGAACCATCTCATTTGTGCTGAGACCTGCTGGGTAAAGAATGCCGGTCTGAGTCAATGAGATGGGCTCTCCAGCCTCTGTCCAAAAACATCTTGAGGGGACCCAGTCTCAGCTCCAGCTCCTCCTGTTGCAGTTGAGGAACTACCTGGCTTCTGCAGGTGCCTGCTGGGTGATGCACACTTGTTTCAGCCAGTGAGAGGGCCTCACCAGCATCCTACCCATAGCAGATCTCAAAGAATCTCATTATCAACTCTGTCCCCTTTTGCTGCTGCAGTCAGGAACCCATTCCACATGTGAGAGATCTTCTAGGAAGCACACTGATGTGGCACTGATGCCAGTGTGAGTACACCCTGCACCCTTTAATGCCAGCATTGCTGTCAGAGCTTTCATGGGCATGGAGACTGTCAGCACCACACCTGCTGGCATCCTGCCTACACACTTACACAGCTACCAGTGTGAAACTATGAAGGGAGATGTATAGACCTATCTCACCCATAGCAGCTACTGCTGCCTGTGTAAACATGTGCACAGGGGGTACACACAGTCCTATGCCCACCAGCACCCTGTCCCTGTGCTAACACCACCATCAGTGCAAACGTGCACACAGATGCTGGTGAGGCCTCTGTCCCCCATGCTATGCTGCCAGTTGTTGCCACTGTGAATGTCCACACAGAGGCTGGCACCCTGCTGCAGCCAATGAACATGCACCCTGCCATGCTGTTGCTGCTGCTGCAGGCACAAACAAATAAAGATGAATGCTACTTGCCACTGCAGTATAAAGTGCTTTGGCTGACACTGCCCATCAGAGTTACAACAGTCCAGGAAGACCTCAACCCTTCCAGTGCAGCAGGTACCTAATCTCAAGGGGACAGATAACAAAGCCAGGAGCTCAATACCAGCCCCCCAGAGGTAGAGGACACAATCCATGAGTTCTGAGATGAGACTTGGCCTCTGAAAATTTTCCAGAAATGAAGAAAATTGACTGAACCCACCTCATACTGCAGTCAGCTTCCCAAGGACTTTAAATATAATTAAAGAAAAATAACACATCCAAAGTATAGCAATTTCAAAGACTGAAGAAACACCAGGCCACAAAGGTGATAAAGAACCAGTGCAAGAACTCTGGCAACTCAAAAAGCCAGAGATTTTTCTTCCTTCTGAATGACTGTGCTAGTTTTTCAACAATGGTTCTTAACCAGGCTGAAATGGCTGAAATGACAAAAATAGAATTCAGAACATGGCTAGGAAGAGAGATCATTCACATAAAGGAGAAAGTAAAAACCCAATCCGAGGAATCTAAGGACTACAATAAAACAATACAGGAGACAATAGACAAAATGGCCATTTTAAGAAATAAGCTAACTGATCTGATAAAGCTTAAAAACACACTACATGAATTTTATAATGCAATAACAATTATTAACAGCAAAATTTACCAAGTTGAGGAAAGAATCTCAGAGCTTGAAACTATGCTCTCTGCAATAACTCAATCAGAGAAAAACAGAAAACAATAAAGAATAAACAAAACCTCTGAGAAATACAGGATTATGTACAGAGATGCAATCTATGACTCATTGGCATGCCTGAAAGAGGGGAAAAGCAAGCAAGCAACATGGAACAACATATTTCAGGATATCATCCATAAAGAAATTAAGAAATTATAAAAATGTTTGAAATACACGAGAATGGAAACACAACATACCAGAATGTATGGGATGTAGCAACAACAGTCCTACAAGGAAAGTTTATAGCAATAAATGCCTGCAATAAAACATACTTCAAAGAATCTCAATGATCTTTGTTCATTTCCGTATTCTGAACTCTATGTCTGTCATTTCAGTCTGGTTAAGAACCATTGCTGGGGATCTAGTATGGTTGTCTGGAGGTAAGAATGCACTCTGGCTTTTTTACTTGCCAGGGTTCTTGTGCAATTTGTTTGTCACCTGTGTGGGCTGATGTACCCTTAATCTTTGAATTGGCTTTCCTTTTTTTTTTTTTTTTTGCTTTTATTTTCCTTCATGCCCTTGGGTGTTTGATTATGGTGTCATGTGGGTTCAGTCAACTGGCTTCAATTTTGGAAGATTTCAGAGGGCCAAGGCTCAGCACAGCATTATTGGACTATGTACTCTATCTGGGGAGCTGGCATGGGTACCCTGGCTTTATTCCCTGGCCCTTTGATGTTAGGAACTTATACTGGAGGTCCGAGGTGTTACTGGTCCCCTGGCCACAACATTCCTATGTAGGGTGCCAGTCAAAGCATTTTGTAGGGGTGGTGGCAGTGGGATTCATGCTCATGTGTGTGTGCCAGCAGCCATGGCTGTGCAGCAGATGATCTGCATGTTTTCATTGTTGTTGCACCAGCAAGAGTGGGTTGGTGGTGGGGATTCTGGCATCCATGTGTCTACTCGTCCCAGTTGTGGCAGTGTTGTGGTGGGGGCAGGGCAACAACGGGGTAGTGTTCCAGTGTCTGCGCACATACTCATGCTGGCAGTGGTGGCAGCAACATGGCTAGCTGCCTGCATTTCAGTGGGAGCAGAGCACTGCTGGGGGTTGATTGAGCTGTGGGTTGCTCTAATGCCAACAGCAGTGTAAACACCGTCAGTGGAGAAGGTGCGAGGCCTGAAGTCTGCCCATGAGTTTGTACCAGCAAAGCAATGGATTGGGGCTGTGGGTGGTTGTGTGCCAGTAAAGTGTCAGTGGGAGCCTATGATGGGGTAAGGCTGTGGTTGGGCTGATCATGTCAACAGGGACTGATGTGCTAGAGCTCTCCAATGATTAAGCTTGGTCTTCTGATGAAGGAACCTGATGAGGGTCCCTAAGAAACACCCTGGTTCGGCATCCAAGGCTGTGCTACAAGCAGACATGGCCAGTCTTCAGCCTCAGAAGAGGCTGGCAAACAGGGAGATACTCAGATCAGACCGGCCCATTTTATGGGCAAGACCACTGTGCTCTGTCCAGGTCTGTCAGTCATCTAAAGGCTAAAACCACCTGAAAGGTCTTGGTGAGTCTTGGGAGACAGGCATCCCGGGCTGTGCTTCACTGCAGCTATTCCTGTGCCAAACCCTCTGTGCTCTGCACTGGCTGGTCTCCTGCTCCTGCCATGTCTTTAAGCAGCTGTCTGTGTGAGCTCAAGTGACTGTGAGGGCCATGGAGTCTCCTGGAGTTAGAATTCCAGAGGTCAGTGGCAAGAGCAGCTATTCTTTGCTTGTTAAACTCACTCCTCCCCAAGAAGTCTCTGTGGGTCAGAAGCAGGTTCTTGTGCTCAGCAGCTCTGTACAGGGCTCCTAGTTTTTTCCTCATTCAGTCCATTGGCTGCATTCTCCCTCCATCCACTTTCAGTGCCTTCCCTCTGAAGATCCACTTGGAGTGTGCCAGGCTTCCTGATGTCCCAATGTCTTGGTAGGAGATATTCTTCCTGGCTGCATCTGTTTAGGCCATCTTGACCCATTAGAAACTGTTGTGAACAGGAATATGCCAACAAATTGGAAAGCTCGATGAAATGGGCAAATTTCTGGACACACACAACTTACCAAGAATGAAACACAAATAAAGAGAAAATATGAACAGACAAATATTAAGTAACAAGATTGAAACAGTAATAAAAATTCTCCCTTCAAAGTAAAGCCCAGAACCTATTGGCTTCACTGTTGAATTCTACCAAAAATTTAAAGAACTAATACCAGTTCTAATCAAACTCTTCAAAAACATTGTAGAGGAAGCTTCATTCTATGAGGTCAGCGTTGCCCTGATACCAAAACCAGACAGACACAAGAAGAGGAAACTATAGGCCAACATCCCTAATGAACATAGATGTAAAAATCCTCAACAAAATACTAGCAAATTAAATTAAACAAAACATTAAAAAGGTTGGTTAGTATGATCTAATGGGATTCATTCCAGGGATGCAAGGATTTATTTTAACAAACACAAATCAATAAACATAATACATAACATCAACAGAATTAAGGACAAAAACTATATGATCACTTTAACAGATGCTGGAAAAGTATTTAATAAATACTTTATAATAGGAAAACCTATGGACTCCACCAAAACACTCTCAGAACTGGTAAACAAATTTAGTCAAGTTGCAGGAAACAAAATCAACACACAAAAGCAGTAGTGTTTCTTTAAACTTTGATCAGCTTGAAAAAAAATCAAGAAAGGAATCTGTTACAATAGCTACAAAAATTCCTAGGAAAAATTTAACCAAAGAAGTGAAATATCTTTATGAGGGAAACTATATAATACTAATGGAAGAAATTAAAGAGGAAACAATAAAGGGAAGGTATATCCTATGCTTCTGAAACTGAATAATTAATATTGTTAAAATATGTACTACTTAAAGTAATATATGGATTCAGTGCAATTTCTATCAAAATACCAATCACATTCTTTTCAAATGTTTCTCAAAAGGAGATATACATATGACCAACAGATATATGAAAAAAAGTGCTGAACATCAGTAATCCTCAGGGAAATGCAAATTAAAACCACAACGAGGTATCATCTAACATCAGTTAGGATGGTTATTATCAACAAGATAAAAAAATTAACAAATGCTAGTAAAAATTGGGAGAAAAGAGCTCTTATACATTGTTGGTGGAAATGTGAGGTAATACACAATATAGAGAGCATTTTAAAGGTTAGTCAAAATATCATAATTAGTGGCTAGCTTATGATTGAACAATCCCACTGGTGGGTATTATCTGAGGGAAAGAAAATCAGAATATCAAGGAGTCACCTGTATCTACATGTTTATCACAGCACTATTCACAATAGCCAAGATGTGGAGCAAACCTAGGTGTCCAAGAACAGACAAGTGGATAAAGAAAATGCATTATAAATATACATGGAATACTTTTCAGACATAAAAAGGAATTGACTCTTGAAGACTTACAGTTCCAAAATGGTGGTGTAGGTGAAAGTTGGCTTTATTTCCATCGACTAAAAACCAAAAAGAAATATATAGCTTGTGATTATCAACAGTAATATACCAGAACTCAAATATGATGATGAGTGAGTTCCTGGGGCCACAGAGAAACAAGAAAATGTCACAGAGGGTGGGTTGCGGTGGCTCAAGCCTGTAATCCCAGCACTTTGGGAGGCCGAGACGGGTGGATCACAAAGTCAGGAGATCGAGACCATCCTGGCTAACATGGTGAAACCCAGTCTCTACTAAAAAATACAAAAAAACTAGCCAGGCGAGGTGGCAGGGGCCTGTAATCCCAGCTACTGGGGAGGCTGAGGCAGGAAAATGGCGTGAACCTGGGAGGCGGAGCTTGCAGTGAGCTGAGATCCGGCCACTGCACTCCAGCCCGGGTGGCAGAGTGACACTCCGTCTCAAATAAATAAATAAATAAATAAATAAATAAATAAATAAATAAAAAGAAAATGCCACAGAGAAGTAAAAAACTCAGAGCAGATGTTAAGAGATTCAGATTTTCATATCCATGACATCCTTTTCCCCAGTCTTCCCAGCATAAACTATGTAAAAAATCTTCCCTAACTCATGGTTTCTACACTGCAACAAGTGAGATTGAGGTGGACTGCCAGATTTCTCACCATCTTGTGTTCCTTGGCAAGAGACCTGTCCAAGCCTCAATCCATGGGAAGAATCGTGAGTACATGAAGGGAGACATGTTGCTGAGAACAGACAGAGGCAAAAGGAAAAGGTAGGACTACTATTTCTAGCCCTGGAAACTCTGCTCTGTACCTCAGCCAAAGGAGATGCCAAATTGGAATTCAGCAAACCAGGGGGGGTGGAGCAAGATGGCTGAATAGGAACAGCTCCAGTCTCCAACTCCCAGCGTGAAGGACACAGAAGACCGGTGATTCCTGCATTTTGAACTGAGGTACTGGGGTCATCTCACTAGTGAGTGCCAGACAATTGGTGTTGGTCTGCTGTTGCAGCCCGACCAGCGAGAGCTGAAGCAGGGCGAGGCATCGCCTCACCTGGGAAGCGCAAGGGGGAAGGGAATCCCTTTTCCTAACCAGGGGAACTGAGACACACAACACCTGGAAAATCGGGTAACTCCCACCCCAATACTGCGCTGTAGGCTAACGGGCACACCAGGAGAATATACCCCACGTCTGGCCGGGAGGGTCCCACGCCCCCGGAGCCTCCCTCCTTGCTAACACAGCAGTCTGTGGCGATCTAACTGCAGGGCAGCAGCGAGGCTGGGGGAGGGGCGCTTGCCATTGCTGAGGCTTAAGTAGGTAAACAAAGCCCCTGGGAAGCTCCAACTGGGTGGAACTCACAGCAGCTCAAGGAAACCTGCCTGTCTCTGTAGACTCCGCCTCTGGGGACAAGGCTCAGCTAAAAAAATAACAGGGGAAGCAGCGGAGGTCTGTGCGCGAACGACTCTGTCTGACAACTTTGAAGAGAGCAGTGGATCTCCCAACACGGAGGTTGAGATCTGAGAAGGGACAGACTGCCTGCTCAAGTGGGTCCCTGACCCCTGAGTAGCCTAACTGGGAGACATCCCCCACTAGGGGCAGTCTGACACCCAACACCTCACAGGGTGGAATACACCCCTGAGAGGAAGCTACAAAGTAAGAATCAGACAGGTACACTCGCTGTTCAGCAATATTCTATCTTCTGCAACCTCTGCTGCTGATACCCAGGCATACAGGGTCTGGAGCGGACATCAAGCAATCTCCAACAGACCTATAGCTGAGGGTTTGGACTGTCAGAAGGAAAATTATCAAACAGGAAGGACACCTATACCAAAACGCC
>NW_012115877.1:1003916-1014768 GCF_000951035.1 Colobus angolensis palliatus | reverse complement strand
AAAATTAAAAAAAAAAAAGAAATTCAATGGAAATATTCAAAGAAACTCTATGCATACATATCCAATAAAAACCAAAACAAGCCAGACAGAGAAGACTGGAATAAAGAACTAATACTTTAATAAAAAGACATAGACATAAATCGACAGGAAACAACAGCAAACGTGGAACCATGACCTCCTGCAATGTACAAAGCAAGGAACCAGTGACTGACCCTAATGAGATGGTCATATGTAAACTCTCCATCCAGGAGCTCAAAATAGTAGCTTTAAGGAAATTCAGTGATCTACAAGATAACAAAGAAAAGTGATTCAGAAATTTATAAGAAAAATTTAATAAAGTGATAGAAATAATTAAAAAGCAAACATTAATCTCAGAAGTGAGAAATACATTTCCTGAACTAAAAAATTTGTTGGAGGCTCTCAACAGCAGAATAAATCAGGCAGATGAAGGGATCAGTGACCTCGATGATAGGCTATTTAAAATCAATCAGATGAGAAAAAGAATAAAAAGGAATAAAGACAATCTACAAGATATAAATAGTTTTCCCCCTCAAATTGTAAGAATTTTTGGTATTCAAGTGGGAGTTGAACAAGAGTAAAAGATAGAAACGTTATTCAAACAAATAAAAAAACTTACCAAAACTTGAGAAAAATGTGAATGTCTAGGTACATGAAGGTCCAAAAACACAAAAACAGATTTGACTAAATAACACCACCCCAAGGCATATAATAATTAACTTCTCAAAGGTCAAGAACAGAGAAGTATCCTAAAAGCATCAAGAGAAAAGAAGCAAATAATATATAAAGAAGCTCCAATTGGTCTGGCTACACACATCTCAATAGAAATCATACAGGCCAAGAGAGAAGGGAACAGCATTTTCAAAGTGCTGAAAGTTAAAAAAAAGAAAGTCACTCAAGAATATTTTATCCAGCAAATCTGTCCTTTTAATATAAAGAAGAGGTAAATTCTTTTCCAGACAAATACAATCTAAGAAAATTCAACACCACCAGACCTGCCTTACAAAAAATACTAAAGGGAGTTCTTCAATCTGAAAGAAATAACCACTAATGTGCAAAAATACTTTTGAAGGTATAAAGCCCTTTGGTAAAATTAATTACAAAGATAATTCCTGAATACTCCCATACTGAAATTGTGGTATGCAATTACTTATAACTGTAGTATAGAGCCTAAAAGACAAACCTATCAGAAAACAATAGCCATAACAATCTGTAAAAAGAGGCAAATTAAAGTCATGTAATGTAGACAAGCAAAAGTCCAAATGAGGGGAGATGGAGTTAAAGTTTAGAAGTTTTAGCACTGTTTATTTGTTTTTATTCTTTTTTGTGATCTAAAATAAGTCATCATCTCTTTAAACTACCTTGTTATATCTGTGAGATGCTTTCAGTGAGTCTCATGCTAACAACAATGCAAAAACATACGATAGATACACAAAAAATAAAAAGAATGAATTGAAACATACTACTGGAGAAAATCACATAACCACAAAAGATGACAATAAAAAAGGAAGAAAGCAAGAGTAGGGTTACTAAACAATCAGAAAACAAATGAAAATTGACAGTAGCAATTTATTACTTATCAATAATAACAACGAATGTAAAATACTCAACTCTCCAATTAAAAGACAGAGTGGCTGAGTGGATAAATAAAAACGACTCAACTATACGCTTCCCACAAGAAACCCACCTCACCAGTAAAGACACATACAGGATGAAAATGAAGAAATAGAAAAAGATATACCATGGAAGTGGAAACGAACAAAGAGCGGAAGTTGCTATATCAGATAAATAGATGGCATGTTAAAGACAGTGTAGAGACAAAGGTCACTAAATAATAATAAAAGGATCAATACAGAAAGAGGATATAACAATAATAAATATTTATGCATCCAACACTGGAGCATCCAAGTGTGTGAAGCAAACATTAATAGATCAAAAGGGAGAGATAGACTGCAATACAGTAATAATAGGGGGCTTCAACACTCCACTTCCAGCAATGGACAGATCATGCAGGCAGAAAATCAACAAAGAAACATCAGAATTAAACTATACACTAGATCAAATAGTCCTACCTAATATTTACAGAATATTTCATTCAGCTGCTACCAAATACATATTCTTTTCACTTACACATCAGCCATTCAAACCTGAAGAAGTTCAAAAAAGTAGAAATCATATAGAGCACCTTTTGTAACACAATAGAGTAAAACTAAAAATTCCATAACAAAGAGAACCTTGCAAATTATAGAAACACGGGGAAATTAAACAACATGCTCCTGAATGACCAATGGGTCAATGAAGTAATTAAGAAGAAAAATCAAACCTTTCCTGAAACACATGAAAACTAAACATGCAAGAACAAATCAAACCTAAAATTAGCAGAAAGAAAGAAATAACAAAGACTAGAGTAGAAATAAAAAATTGAGACTAAAAAACAATACAAAAGATTAAGGAAATGAAAATTTGTTTTTTTGAAAAGACAAAAAAGTTGAAAAACCTTTAGCTGGACTAAGAAGAGAGAAAACCCAAATAAATAAAAGCATAATAAAAAGGAACATAACTGAGACAACAAAAATACAGGGAAACATTAGAGACTATTATCAACAACTTTATGCCAACACATTGCAAAACCTAGAAGGGATGGATGGATAAATTCCTGGACACATTCAGTCTACCAAGATTGAAACATGAAAAAATAGAAAATCTCAACAAACCAATAATGAGAAATGAAATCAAAGCTGTAATAAAATGTCTCCCATCAAAGAAAAGCCCAGACCCTGATGGTTTCACTGCTGAACTCTTCCAAACATTTAAGGAAGAATAATACTAATTCTATCTAAATACTTCAAAAAATTGAAAAGGAAGGAATTCTTCCCAAGTCATTGTACAGGCCAGCATTACTCTGATACCCAAATCAAAGACACAACAATAAAAGAAAACTTCAGGCCAAGATCCCTGATGAACATAGATGTAAAATCTCCCTACAAAAATACTGGAAAACTGAGCTCAACAGCACATTAAAAAGCTCATTCATCTCAGGGATGCAGGGATGGTTCAACACATGCAAGTCAGTAAATGTAGTACTTCACATTAACAGAACCAAGAACAAAAACCATATGAACATTTCAATAGATGCTAAAAAAATTTAATAAAATTCAACATCACTTTTTGAAAAACCCTCAAAAGCTGAATATAGAAATAATAAAGGGCATATACAACAAAACCAGAGCCAACATCATACTCAACAGGGAAAAATTAAAAGGCTTTTCTATATGATCTGGAGCAACACTAAGATGTCCACTTTCACCATTCTTATTCAAGTTAATACTGAAAGAACTGGCCAGAGCTATTAGACAAAAGAAATAAATAATGACATACAACCTGGAAAGGAAAAAGTCAAATTAGTCTTTTATGCAGATGACATGATATTAACTTTATTAAAACCTAAAGACTCTGCCAGAAAAACTTGTTATAACTCATAAATGAATTCAATAAATTTGCACGATGCAAAATCAAATACAAAAACCAGTAGCATTTGTATATGCCAATGGAGAACAATGTGAAAAAGCAATCAAAAAGGCAATCCCATCTACAATAGCTACAAAGAATATAAAATACCTAGAAAGCAATTTAACCAAAGATATAAAAGATCTGTACAAAAGCTGTAAAGCACTGATAAAAGAAATTGAACAGGACACAAAAAATAGGAAGAATATGCCATGCTTATGGATTTGAGGAATTAATATTGTTAAAATAACTATACTACTTAAAACAATTTATAGATTGAATGCAATCCTTCTCAAAATTCCAATTATATTCTTCACAGAAATAACAAACACAATGTTAAAATTTATATGGAACAATAAGAGACTGGATATTTATATGCAGAAGAATCAAATTAGATCCCCATATTTCATGCTGTACAAAAATCAACTCAAATTGGATTAAAAACTTCAATGTAACATCTAAAACTATGAAACTTCTAGAAGAAAATGGTGAGAAAATGTGTTAGGACTTTGGTCTGTGCAAAATTTTTTTGTGTAAGACCTCAAAAGGACAGGCCACCAAAGCAAAAATGGAAAAATGGGGTTACTTGAAGCTAAAAAGCTTCTGCTCATCAAAGAAAAAAATCAACAAAGAGACAACTTACAGAAGGGGGAAAATGTGAACTATTCAGCTAACAAAGTACCAATCACCACAATACATAGGGAACTCAAAAACATAATAGCAGAAAAACAAATAATCTGATATAAAAATAGCAAAAGATCTGAATAGACATTTACTAAAAGAAGAAAAACAATTGCCCAACATGTGTATAAAAAATGCTCAACATCACTCAATCATCAGGGAAATGCATATCAAAACCACATTGAGATTTCATCTCATTCCATTTAGAATGGCTGCAAAAGCAAACGAACAAACAAACAAACAAACAAAAAACCAAAAAATCCCAATAGATAACAAATGCTAGTGAAATTGTGGAGAAAGGTAACTCTCTACACTGTTGGTGACAATATGAAGGAGTACAGCAATTATGGAAAGTAGTGTGGAGGTTCCTCGAAAAAATTAAAATAGAACTACCATATGATTTAGCTATTTCACTACTGGGTGTACATTCTAAGAAAACAAAATCAATATATTGAAGAATTATTTGCATGCTTTTGTTTATTGCAGCACTATTCACAATAGCCAAGATATGGAATCATCTTACGTATCCACCAACAAATTAATGGATAAGGAAAATGTGGCATATATACATAATGGAATATTACTCAGGTATAAAAGGAAAGAAATTATCTTATTTGCAGGAACATGGATGGAATTGGACGTCATTATGTCAAGTGTAATAACCCAGACACAGAAAATCAAATATCACGTTTTCACTCATATACGGAACTAAAAATGTGAGTATCATGAAGGTTGAGAGTAGTAGAATGTTGGTTCCGAGAGGCTGGGAAAGGAAGAGAGGTAGAAGGGATGAAGAGAAGTTAGTTAATAAGTACAAAAACAGTTGATAAAAGAAACACTTTCTATTATTTGATAGCACTGTAGAGAAATTATAGTCAACAATAATTTATTGTATATTTCAAAATAACTAGAAGAGCAGAATTGTAATGTTCCAAAAACAAAGAAAAAATAAATGTTTGAGGTGATTGAAATCCCAATTACACTTATTTGTTCATTACACATTGTATACGTGTATCAAGATGTCACATTTATTTCAACATAATGTACAACTCTTATGTGTACATTTAAAAATAAGAAAAATGGGCAAAAGACCTAAATAGACATTTCTAAAAAGAACATATACAAATGGCCAAAAGCTGTATGAAAAAATGCCCATCATCAGTTAACATCAGGGAAATGGAAATCAAAACCACAATAAGATATCATCTTACTCCAGTTAGAATGGGTTAGAATGGCTATAATTAAAAAGAGAAAAACAATGCTAATGAGAGTGTACAGAAAATGGAAATCTTATGCACCTGTTTATGGGAATGTATTAGTACAGCCACTATGGATAACAGTATGAAGGTTCTTCAAAGAATTAAAAATGAATATACCATATGATCTAACAATTCTACTACTGGGTATATATATATGTTCAAAGGAAATGAATTTAGTATGTTGAAGAGATTCCTACGATTTTAGGTTTATTGCAACACTATTTACAAATGCCAAGACATGGAATCAATTTGAGTATTCACGAACAGATGAATGAATAAAGCAAACGTAGTGTATATATACACAAAGGAATACGATTCAGCAAGAAGAAAGAATAAAATTCTGTCATTTGCGACCACACGGATTAACCTGGAGAACATTATATTAAGTGAAAAAAGTCAAGCACAGTAGAACTATGACTCAATCTCACTCATACGTGAAATGTAAAATAGTTGATCTCATAGCAATGGAGTGTACAATAGTGGTGATCAGAGTCTGAGGAGGGGAGGTGGAAGAGGAGTATGGGGAGGGGTACCAATGGGTACAATGTTACAGTTAGAAGAAAGGAGTATGTTCTGGTGTTCTCACAGTTGGATGACTGTAGTTAACAATAATATATTCTATGTCTCAAAATAGCTAGAATAGAATCTCTTAATTCCTCTCACCACAAAGAAGTAATTGTTTGAAGTAACAAATATGCCAATTACCTGATTTGATCATCGCACATGTATACATGTATTGCGACATCTCAATGTACCCATATATATACACAATTAAAAACAAAATGTAAGTTCAAAAACATCAGAGCCATTAATTTGGCAAGGGAAAAGGAAGCGGCTAAGAAGAAATTTATCAATTTATGCACAATCAGATTTTGAAAACCATTCAAGTACTTGCTTTGGCAGCAAATTTACTAAAATTGAAAACTATTCAAAAGTTTTATCATGGACTATGATAAGGACACAGCGTGATTTGTTGAAATGTACAGATTATTTGAAGTTAGAAGATACAGTGAATGTGATGGGCATCGTGATTGGGATCCACAAAGATCTCAATGTTGAGTAGAATTTAACAAAGTAAAATAAGGAAAAAGTAAAATTCTGAACTAGATTTGCAAGTCAACCCTCAAATTTATTTATGTACCCCCAAGCTTACCAAGTGCTTGCAACATAGGAGACAATATATATTAAACAAATAAATGGATAATAAAATATGGGAAATGACATGGCTTTTTCCTCTCTCTTTTACTTGTATAAATTTAAGTTGTACAAGTGCAGTTTTGTTAAATAGATATATTGCATAGTGGTGAAGTCTGGGCTTTTAGTATAACCTTCCCCTGAATAATGTACATTGTAACCATTAAGTAATTGCTCATCTCTTTCACCCTTCTGAGATTTCTGTGTCTATTACTCCACTCTCCATGTCCATGCTGAGACATAATTTAGCTCCCACTTACAGGTGAGAACATGCGGTTTTTGATTTTCTGTTTCTGAGTTACTTCAGTTAACACAATGGCCTTGAGTTCCATCCATGTTGTGCAAAATACATGGTTTTGTTCTTTTTAAGGGTGAGTAGTATTTTGTGGTGTGTGTGTGTGTGTGTGTGTGTGTATACACTACATTTTCTTTATCCAATCTACCATTGATAGACACACTTAGATTGATTCCATATATTTGCTGTTGTGAATAGTGCTGTGATAAACATACAAGTGTAGGTATCTTTCTAATACAATTATTTCTTTTCCTTTGGGTAGATAACCAATACTGGGATTGCTGGATTAAATGGTAGTGTTATTTTTAGTTCTTTGAGAAATCTCCATACCGTTTTCTCTAGAGGTTGTATTAATTACATTCCCACCAACACTGGGCAAGTATTCTCTTTTCCCTGCAACCTTGCCAACATGTTATTTTTTGACATTGTAATAATTGCCATTCGGTCTGGTGTAAGATAATATCTCATTGTAGTTTTAATTTGCATTTCTCTGATGATTAGATGATTAGTGATATTGAGCAGTTTTTTCATATGCTTGCTGGCCATTTGTATGTCTTATTTTGAAAAACATTAGTTCATGTCCATTGCCCACTTTATAATGGGGTAATTTTTTTCTGTGCTGTTGTTGCATTGTTTGAGTTCATTGTAAATTCTGGGTATTAGTCTCTTGTCAAATCATACTGTGCAAATATTTTCTTCCATTCTGCAAGTTTGTTCACTCTGTTGATTTTTTCTGTTGCTGTGCAGAAGCTTTTTAGTATAATTAAATCTCACTGTCTATTTTTGTTTTTATTGCATTTGCTTTTGAGATATTAGTCATAAATTCTTTGCTAGGCCAAAGTCCAAAAGAGTTTTCCCTAGGTTTTCTTCTTGCATTTTATAGTTTCAGGTATTACATGTAAGTATTTAAGTGATCTTGAGTTGGCTTTGGTATATGATGAGAAATAGTGGTCCAACTTCATTCTTCTGCATATGGCAATTCAATTTGCCCAGCACCATTTACTGAAAAGGGTACCCTTTCGCCAATGTACGTTTTTATTGACTTTGGGAAATGACATGACTTAATGGTAGCCTGTGTGGAAAAGTTTCAGGAATTTAGCTGACTACAGCTGAATGTGAATTTATGTGGTTGCCAAAAATGCAAAAGAGAGAGGGAGAAAAGAAGGAAACAGAAAGAGAACAATTTTACATTAACAAATATATTGTGCTCAAATCAAGGAAGGTGTTCTTTCTACTAATTATCTTCAGTCAGTCCAGACTGACATAGAACTAGTAGAAAGAGCACCTTTCTTTATTTGGAGTATAATATTGATGTTGAGGTACCACACTCTGAAAGGAAGTTTGGCAAACTAGAGTACATCTAGGGTAATATAATCAGGATCATGAAAGGGCCAAAAATAATCTCAAATGAGAAATAGTTAATGGAATTGAACATACTTAGTCTAGGAAGGGGGGATACTAAAGAGTATATAATGTCTGTTTTAAAATACTTTAAAGGTCTATCATTGGGAAGAAGGAGCAGGCTTGCTCTGTAGTTTCCCGAGTAAGAACTGTGTTCAAGGGTGAAAACTATAGAGACAGATTTTGACTCAATATAGGATAGTGCTTTCCGCTAGTTAGCACTGTCTATAAAATGAAATGGACTGCAAATAAGTACAAAATTCTTTGTTTCTGGAGGAGTTTAATTAGATTCTGGATGGCTATTTGTCCAGGAATTCATAGAGGGAGTCAGTGTACCCCAGTTATTAGGGAATTGGATTGGGTGACTTAAGTTCCATTCCTACTAAGATTTGATGCTTCCATGAAAGCAAATGGTCTACAGAAAACATCATATATCACATAATGGAAAAATTCCAAGGACCATGAAGAAGTTCTAGTAGAAGTACCCTAAATCAAACTGACTATGTTCCCACAGACAAGGAGTTAGTATCCTCCAACAATTTAACTCTTAACAAGAGCATTATGTATACTAACTTGGATCAGAGCCAAATCTAGGTATTTTTGAGCCAAACAAGCATAAATTCCTCAGTTATGTAAAACCCATCCTCTACTGCAGTCTGAGTCCCCTATCACACTACTTCTGTGACAAAGTACATATTTATGGCAAGGCTCTGCCTCAATGCCCATAAAATTAGAGTGCTTAAAATCTCTTCATTGTGGCAACTCTTAAACTTCACTTCATTAATGAGAACTTGATAAATAAAAGAGCTTTAATGAATCATTTTATACAGATAAGAAATGGGAATTAATATTAGCTATTTTTTTATTAGCAACTTTATCATAGCAGTAAAAATAGCCATTGTGATTATGCCAAAATACACAACATGTCAGTCGGATTTTTCTGGATTCTATTACTAACATGGCATGAACAAAATAAGATAGCAGGGGAGAGGAAGACTACAGAACTCTTTAATGAAATTTGAGCAAAGAAAGAGTAAGAAAAAGTAGGGGAGGAAAATTTAACAGCAGTTGAGAGAGAAAAACAGTTAACATGTTTGACATAATACCCTCTTGTCTGAAAAATGTAAAGGTCATAGAACACCCTGCTTTAACCACCTACAATATTTATTTACATCTGCTTTGGTATTTAATCATATGGTATTCTGTCTGTTTCATTGTACTATGAGTTCACCTGCACTAAACTGATGTAGGAAAAAGAGCAATAAACAGAGATCAAAAAGACTGAGATTTTAGTTCCAGCTCTGCAACTAAACAACTGTATGACTTGGCAGAAGACCCTTATCCTCTGGGTTTCTGTTTACCTATTTCTACAATTGGAATTTGACTAGATCATTTCTAGGGGCATTGTTAGCTTTAACATTTAAGAGCAGGAAGTACTTAACTTTGTCTGAAAAATGAGAGGTGACAGTTGTGTTGTATCTTGAAGATGCGTAGGAGTTTGCACACATATAGGCAAAGAGGTGGAAAGAAGACCTCTTGGATTGCCAGGCAAGGAAGGAGCACGTGCAAAAGCATATTGGAATGTTCATTCACAATCCGGTGAGGAGTTTGTTGTGGCTAGAGCATAGGATGCATGTGGGTAGCAGGGGGAAACTGTAAAAAATGAGACTGGGAAGATTATGAAGGGCTTTATAATCCTGTCAGATGCTATGCTTGACAAAAATTTTTAATCAATTAGAGTTCAACCTGAGAAATAAAACTAGTAGGATATGTATTATATTGTATTAATATAATATATTGTATTAGTCTGTTCTCACATTGCTATAGATAACTACCTGAAACTGAGTAATTTATGAAGAAAAAAGAGGTTTAGTTGACTTACAGTTCTGTAGACTGTACAAGAGGCATGATTGGGAGGCCTCAGGAAACTTAGACGTGAAGGGGAAGCAAGTACATCTTCACATGGTGGCAGGAGAGAGAGAGAGAGAGAGAGAGCCCAAATGGGGAAGTGCTACTCACTTAAACAACCAGATCTCATGGAAACTCACTCATGATCATAAGAACAGCAAGGGGGAAACCCACCCCCATGATCCAATCACCTCCCACCATGTCCTTCCCCCAACACTGGGCATTATAATTTGACATGAGATTTTGGTGGTGACACAGAGTCAAATATATAATATATTAAATGATTTATTTCAAGGTATTGGCTTATGCAACTGTAGGGGCTGGCTAGAGAAGTCCAAAATTTGTAGGACAGGCTGTTAGGTTAGAACTCTGGGGCACAGGCTGAAGCTGCAGTCCACAGGTGAGCTTTCTCAACATTTATGGAGAACTTTTATAGTTTATGGTTCTAATTCTGGTCTGAGAATAGGTTAAACAGCTGGTTCCCATTTCAGTAGGTGGCATTGCAGATGAGGTAGCCTTTTATATGTGATGAAAACAGATTTTTAATGAGATATTTCTTTTTTTTTTATTATACTTTAAGTTCTAGGGT
>NW_012115877.1:988198-997776 GCF_000951035.1 Colobus angolensis palliatus | reverse complement strand
GATGACCCCAGTACCTCAGTTGAAAATGCAGAAATCAACGGTCTTCTGTGTCCTTCACGCTGAGAGTTGGAGACTGGAGCTGTTCCTGTTCGGCCATCTTGCTCCGCCCCCTTAATGATACATTTCTATGAAAACAGAAGAAAAAGAAAGGTTAATATTGCACATTGTTTAACCAGATGTTGGACTCAAAACATCTTTAGTTGCAGAGGAGGAAGGTGGTGGCAATCTGACACATTTTTCAAACCTGTATCACAAGGAATAAGCTTCAGCTTTCAGGGCCTCAGGAAAAATGTAGTAGCAATTTCATTGTGTCCAAATCAGAAAAATGGAAGAAAAATTTGAAAGCATTAATTTGGAGGCTTGTAGTTTGAAAAGAATTCAGTATTTATACCAAATTGTAGAAAATGATTTTAAAAACCCAATAACAATGGACAAGAATAGTAGCTATCAACAGGTGTAGTATAGATTTTTTTCTGAAACATAATTTCTCTCTCTCTAGTGCCCATTTTTATTAAAGACAAATTATAGTAGGAAAAATTTATTTGAAAATTGAGTTTTAGTCTTATTATATTTGGCTTATTCGCCTAAAGTGCATCAAGAATAGTTATTTGCCATATAGACTTTTTTATTTTTTTTTAAATTGGCTTTGCTGGAACTTTGTTTCTGTAAGGAATCTCAGATTAGACTTTTTTAAAGCCTCAAGCTCAGCCATGAATTTAGCTCTGCCTGCAGAAACATGTATGAGTTCAGTGAAGTCTTCTCTTCTCAAGGTCCCATGATAACTTGGGGATCCTGGGTATGTCAGAAAATAACATTCTTTACTTACCATAGGTCAGAAGCCTTGTACAGGGGCTGCATCAACAAAGTGTGAGGCCAGTTTTTCCAAGGGTCTTTTATTGGCTGTGTAAGTCAACTTTGATTTCTCAAAGCAGTCTGTTTATATCTGAAAGCATGCCATTCCTATCAAAGCCTTGGTAAAATTACCAGTGTTCTATTGCAAAAGAAAACACATTCTTATTGAACATATACAAATAACCATATTGCCATAAATTAAGCATAATTACAAATAGTTTTGAATTTCTGGAGAAATTAGGTGGAGAGAATGAAGTATGCTTCAAAGTTTGCTCACAAGAGCATACTCTGTCAATAGCTCAAAAGCAAAAGGTTTTCTGGAATCTGAAAAACAAAATAATTAGCAATGTTTAAAACAGAAAATCATAAAAAGATTATTTTAGTCTTTTATTAGTTCAGTACATTCAATTAATTCATGTTTTGCCAGATATTGGGCCAGCAGTCCACATGAATACACCAGCTCTCTACTAGAGTTTAGGAAGTTTTTGCTTTTGATTTTTATTTCCATGGCATAATCTCTAAAGCTGTCAGAAACCTGCATTCAGGAGCATCCATCAGAGTGTTATAACTAACTATAAATTGCCTTTTGGAAAAGATCAAAACAAGACAACAATTGTATGTGGGTGACAAAAGTCTTATGACAGCCATGGTTAAATACATAATTGACAAGTAAATCTGTTAGTCTACATGGCACACAATTTAATATAACAATCATAATTATTACTGATAATGTACAGTGAGACTTGTTGAAATTATAGGGATCTTACAAAATTTTGGAATAATACATTTATATAATTTTAACTTAAAGTAAAACACCATTTTATATTTGACAAATTTCCTGTGCAATTTTAATATAACAAATAAGTTGAATATATTTATTTTGGACTTCAGGGGACTTAATACTTACAGGTTAATGAAATAAAACATAATGTAGAATTTGATTTTGGAAGGTTTGTCATATATCAAAGGTTTAGAACACTTTACATCACTAAATAAAATCACAGGTGATTCATTTAGGTGAAGTGATAACTCAAAAATTTCAAAAAGGCAAAAACCTTTGCTCCAATATAAGGGAAACTCAGCTTTCCAAACAAGATTCAGTGAAGACAGCATGAAGCCAACTGAATCTGTCTCTTCTCTCTCCCTTCTTTTATCCTGCAGTTTACTAGAAAGGCAAAAAAAAATCTTTCGTCTCTCAATATTATATGAAATTCTTGTTGAAAAGAGAAAATCAATTTCTGCCTTTGCATTAGTGCATCATTAATGCTAAAGTTAACTTTTAATAAAATCTTATAAACAAATTATCCATTTTAATTAGTTTGACCATAAGGTAAGATATGTACAAACTCTTTATAATCTTATAATATTTTAATTAAGGAGGAGATTAGTGCCCCATAAATATCCTGTTATTCTGACACATGTGCTTATATTCTGGCCCTGCATCAGTGTTCTTTTTATTTTATTGTTTAATTCATAGAAAACTAAGTAGCTCTTTCAAATTTTGGTCAATTTTCTAACACCCACAGATTGTTTTTACAAGATCAATTATTTACAAACTTTCTACAACTTGTTCAAACCTTCAGTTTTATATTTTTGACTTAAAATAATCCATAAACTCTTTAAACTAGTCAAAATTACTCTTTCTTTTTTAAAACATATTTTTATATCTTTTTATTAAAAACACATAACTTTTGTGTTTAGTGGAATCAATTTTAATTAGGTATCAGGTACAGGACACAAGACAGAACTGCAGGTAATTTCTGACTCATTCCAGCATGTCTAGGGGGCATGGCTAACTCCACATGTCCCCAGGTCTTACCTAGAATCTAATGGCTCTAAAGCAGGCAAGTTAAACAATTATAAAAAGTCATGGAAACAGTTTATGACCTTAAAGCATCTAGAAAGCACTACATTTTACCTGCCTAATTTAGACCAAATGTCCATATTTTGAAGACATTTTCTTTTACTAATAAATTTTAAAGCTGTCTTGATTTTTCAAAGTTTATTAGTCACACGAACTAAAAGGCATTACAGTTTTTATTTTTCTGACAAAGTATTTGCTTAAATGCTCATTTTTTAAAGCCAAATTATTTTAAAGCCAAATAATTAGAACTGTTTTATATCATTTGATAATGAAACTTCACACATGCAACACATGTAAATAGACAGACAGAACCAGATCTGATAGTTACAAGATTCTTCATTTGCTAGTTTTTAAGTTTTTATCTCATTTTAGACCATCTGTCTCTCGATTACTTGTTCTCTGCCCTAAATAACTGTCAGCCATGCAGTTCTAAATTTGCATTTAGAACTAATAAAGAAGTAATTCTTAGGTGAAACAAAATAAATAATTCATATCATGATGGCAAAGAAAAGCAGACACTATTACACATTTACCTTTCCTTAAAGATGTAAGTTTCTTAATGGGTTTATTTGCTTTAGGGTGGAGCCTTTTAAAGAACATGGCCAGGAAAGGATGCAGTTTCTAGAGCCTAATCAACAGACACAGATGGAAGGCAAAAGATATCTCCAAAATCAAGGATTTCATTTTTACATCAAATCCTGAATCCCCAAAAGAGAGAAACACTATGAGACAAGACAGTGCAATGCTCCCACAGCATATTTCATTGCAAGGACATTTCCCCAAAGCTCTTGGACAACCCAATTTCAATTAGCCCACACTGTAATCAACCTATTTTTGATCCCATAAATGTGTCTAAGAGCACACTTTTCCAGTTTAAATTAGGAAAGCAAAGTAAATCTCAAGACCCCCAAATCACCAAGTCCCCCCCAAAAAATTCAAGCTGGAAACGACATTAGGCAAACCTGCCTCCCGTTTTATTCCTAAATAAGAGAGCTAAAAAGAGAAAAGAGATACCTCCCTCACAATTTGCCCACAAGGAAATTCCTTGTGGGCCTCAAGATCCTTGCCCTAAAGCAGTTCTGTTGAATTTCATACTGCCAGCTGATCTTCACAGGTGCAGAACAGAAAGTCATCCCTCTGCTCACTTGAGATGAATCCATGTCCAGTTGCTTCCTATGCTCTATTGTTCCTGTAAAAATGCAGATTCACTGAGCCAGACTAAATTGCATATTCAGTGGAAGGTTGATTAAGGATTCAAAAAATGCAACTTTTTTTCTTATCTATTTATTACCTGGAAGCCCCCCACTCCATCCTGCTTCGAGTTTTGAGTTGTCTTGCCTTACCAGACAGAACCAATGTACATCTCACACATGTTGATTGATGTCTCATGTATCTTTGAAATGTATAAAAGCAAGCTGTATGCTGACCACCTTGGGTACATACCATCAGGCCCTCCTGAGGCTGTGTTATGAGTGTGTCCTTAACTTTGGCAAAATAAAGTTTCTAAATTAATGAAGATCTGTCCCAGATACTTTTGGGTTCACAAAATGCACAAAGAGTATCAACCTGTAGTAAGAATTATTCACTGTAAGGATTACCGTTTGCCATTTTAAAAAGTATACCTCTTATCTAGCTGTTATATATCAAGGTTAAATATGCAAAGTTATTTCTGGTTTCCCCAATAGTCAAAAAAATTAGGTACAAGGGAAAGGAGGGAAAGATAAGAGTAAATGGGAAACAGAATTCCACTGACTGAGACATTTATACAGAGGGAGAGCAGGGGCTTAAAACAGTATCTACATACATATAACCCAATTGTCAGCCTCAATTAAGTCAATTTTTAGCTACAGAACTCTCAAAAGAAAATCCTTTTAAATCTTTTATCACCACATTTTATCTGAGACAAACAGTTGATATTTCTGACTTTTGAATTTCTTATCAAAAGCAATCTCTCGCATGAAATCAATAAGCCTTAACTGAGGTTATGACTTAACCGGGGGTGCATGAGTTTTTACAAGATTTAGAATCTTCCAGGAGATAGCTCGGAGAGAGGAAAATTGAAGAGATGAAGTCAGAAGTTGTTCATATAGAGGAAAAGAATAAATAAATGGCAAAGGTTACAGAAATATCAAGCCAGAAAGGACTCATTTCCTGATCTGAGGATTGAACCCAGGCCACTGTAGTAAAAGGGCAAAATCTTAGTTACTGAGATATACCTTGGGGGCACTTGCTATTGCTTTTCCCAGAAGCAACCCGGAGCAGGCAGTTTTGAGCTTGTGAAGGATTTTGATTGCTCATGATAATTCTTAAGGCTAGCTGTTATATTACCATGTGTTCTTTTAGACTTGCTGCTTGACGTGAACCCCTGAATCCCACTCTCTGCATGGAAAAGACAGAGAGTACACCCACTTGGTCACAAGGTCAAGTTCTCATGGACATAAAACAAGATGAAAGGGAAACCTCATCCAGTTTTTGTTTCAGGAACTCACAGCAAAGTTTGTAACTGACCAGTCTTCGGGACTGACTCAAACAGCAGGCTTATAGGCATCCTAGGCCCATGTTCCATCCTATGATACTACTCCCCATGATAGAATGATGGAGAAAGACAAAAAGACTAGTCACACAAATCCTTTTTCCAATTAATCGAAACTTCGCAGAGGAGATAGTGACTTTTATAATTCACTCAACTGATTCACTCAGAAAGACAGAGAGAGGTCAGAGCCTGGTTGGTAAGAAATTCTTATCCTTTTGTCAGCATGCTAGTTTTTCACATTCCATTTCCCTGCAGCTCCCAGAAGAGCAGAGTGACTTTTGATAACCCTGCTCGATGTTCCATAGCTGTGGGGGCCAAGCCATGTTACAAAAGAAGCTCATCCTTTTCCATTTCACTGAACCACAGGGAAAAATCTCTCAATTTTGCAAGATGCCACTGAACAGGCTGCATGGAGGAACCTAATTCATGTTTCTGCTTTCAGCCAGAGCAAAATGCATGACAAAGCACGGCACAAATTACTTTACTCAGAGCTCATGTAACCTGGCAAGGCTCAAACTTGCTCCCATTGGCTCCTGTCATCCTTTGATTCACTCAAGGTGGGATAAAAAGACCTGTGACCAGGAGTTTTAACAGGTGGTATCTGGGCAAGATGGAAGGGTGAACAGTCACACTACATTAGGCCTGTTGAACTCCTGCTAGCAGTTCCTTCATGGCACACAAAATGTGACTGATCAGATAAAGTAGAAAAGTCTGCTGGACTTCCAGCAGCAATTTCTTCAGAGATTTCCTCTACATATATAAACACACATGATGAAGTAAAGACAAACAGAAAGCTTTCCAAAACAGAAAAACATTCCTTCAAACAGGTTTGCTATTCTCCATCCAGCTGCAGAGAGATCTCCCCAAACTGAGACTCTTCCTACACTGTAGGGAGAGCCCAACAGTGCCAATAACAGGGTTACAGTGCCTCTAAAGAGGCCAACAGATTAGGAGAAGGAAGAGGGTGTTTATAGAGACTGGAATACTCACCAAATGAGGTTATAAGACATCTTTTAGGAACTATTTCTTCATTGCAATCAGATGTATGCACTATGGGTTAACAGTATCCTGCCAGTAGAGACAGCATCAGGGGCAGCCCTTAGTCCAAGAGAACTGGCCTCTGGATGCATTGCCAGTGAGGGACTGCCAAATGCAGGCAGGGTACCCACAAGGGATATTCTTGACAAGTCCCCAGATTTGGAACCTCCTAATGGATTCATCTTGCCCACTTCTCAAATAGAGCTGACTTATTGAGACAGGGGAAATGCAATAAAGAAAGAGTTTAATACAGGTAGAGCCAGCTAGCCAGGAGACTGGAGATTTATTATTACTCAAATCAGCCTCCCACCTTTTTTTTTTTTTTTTAAAAATCAACTTTATTGAGATATAATTCACATACCATAATATTTAGCCATTGTATAGGTGTACAGTTAGTAGTTTTTAGTATATGCAGAGTTGTGCAAATATCATCACCATCAATTTCAGAAAATTTTTATTACCCCCGAAAGGAACTCTGTACCCATTAGCAGTCACTTCTCCAAGACCCTGGAAACCACTAATCTACTTTCTGTTTCTACAGATTTGCCTGTTCTGGTCATTTCATACTAATGGATTGTACAATATTTGTCCTTTTGTGTCTGGCTTCTTTCACTTTAACTGTTTGGGGAATTCTCAAACTTCTTTCCAAAGTGGCTGCACCATTTTACATTTCCAGCAGCATAGTGTGAAAGTTCTAATTTCTCCACATCATCGCTAACACTATTATTGTCTGTCTTTTTTATTATAGCCATCCTGGTGGTGTAGTGTGGTATCACATTATGATTTTGATTTCCATTTCCTTGATGGCTAATTTGTTGAGTATCTTCTCATGGGCATATTGGCCCTTTTTATATGAAGAAATGTCTGTTCAAACTGTTTTTTGACTGTTTTAAAATTGAATAGCTTGTCTTTCTATTACTGAGTTGTAAGAGTTATTTAATCTCTATGCAAGTCCTTTGTGAGGTATGTGTTATGCATATATTTTATTATATTCTATGTGTTGTATTTTCACTTTTTTGAGGATGTAATTTTATGTACAAAATTTTTAATTTTGATGAAGCCCAAATTATCCATTCATTGTTGATTGTGTTTTTGTTGACATACTTAAGCAATTACTGGCAAATTGAAGGCCATGCAGATGTTCTTCTATGTTTTAAGAATGTTGTAATTTTAGCTCTTCTGTTTAGTTCTTTCATCTATTTAAAGTTAATTTTTGTATATAGTGCAAAATAAGGGTACAATTTCATTCTTTTCCATGTGGATGTTGACTTGTTACATCATTTGTTAAATAAACTCTTTTCCTCTATTGAAACTCTTTTCCTCTATTGCCATCCTTGTCAAAAATTAATTAACCATAAATGTATTGGTTTATATCTGGACTCCCAGTTCTGTTCCATTGGTATATATGTATATCTCTATGCCAGTACCACATGGTAATAATTACTCTAGCTTTATACTGTTTTGAACTTCAGAAGTGTGAGTTCTTTAACTTTGTTGTTCTTTTCCATAATTGCTTTGATTGGGCTGGGTCTCTTGCATTTTCATTTCATTTGAATTTTAGGACAAAATTGTCAATTTCTGTACAAAGGCCATCTGGGAGTTTTGATAGGAATTGCATTGAAATTGGGGAGGATAGCCATCTTAACAATGTGAAATCTGATTCATGAACACAGGGTATCTTTAAATTTATTTAAGTCTTAAAAAATTTCCTTCAGTGATGTTTTATAGTTGTCAGAGTATGTTTTACATTGCTTTTGTTAAATTTATTTCTAAGTATTCTATTTTTATGTTATTTTATATAGAATTGTTTTCTTAATTTCATTTTGGATAGCTATTGATAGTGTAGAACTACAATTGATTTTCATATTCTGATTTTGTACTTTGCAACCTTGCTGAATTAATTTTATTTGTTATTTCTAATAATTATGGGAGGATTCTTTAAGATTATATACATTATCATGTTACTTGTGAATAAAGATATTTTGCCCTTTTTCTTTCCATTCTGATGCCTTTTATTTTTTTTTTCTTACCTATTTGATCTGGCAAGAACTTCCAGTACAATGATGAATAGAAGTCACTAGAGTTAACATCATTGTCTTATTTTTAATTTTAGGGGTAAAGCTTTAAGTCTCTCACAATTGAGTGTAATGTCAAGTGTGGGTTTTTGTAGATTTCCCTTATCAGGTTGAGGATTTTTTTTCTATTTCTATTTTATTGAGTGGTTTTATAAAGAAAGCATATTGGATTTTGTCCAATGCTTTTTCTGAATATATTGGAATTACCATGTGGTTTCTGTCTTTTATTCTGTTGATGCAGTAAAATATGTTGATCCATTTTTGCATGTTAAACTAAACTTACATTTTTGGGATAAATTATAATTGGTCATTTTATATAATCCTTCCTGGATTCAGGTTGCTGGTATTTTGCTGAGACATTTACAAGTATATTCAGAAGATACATTGGTCTGTAGTATTCCTGTCTTGTGATACCTTTGTCTGGTTTTGGTATCAGACTAATACTGGAGTCATATAATGAGTTGGGACATGTTCCTTCCTTTTCTAGTTTTGAAAGCATGTGAAAAATCAGTATGACTTCTTCCTTAAACATTAGATAGAATTCATCAGTAAAACCAGTCATCTCCTGGTTTATTTTTGGGGGAAGTTTTAAAAATTACTAATTTTTATAACTGTATTCAGATTTTCTATGCCTTCTTGAGTCAGTTTCAGTAGTTTGTGTCTAAGAATTCCGAATTCTATCAGAGGTACAAGGGGGAGTTGGTATCATTCCTTCTGAAAATATTCCAATCAATAGAAAAAAAGAGAATCCTCCCTAATTCATTTTACGAGGCCAACATTATCCTGATACCAAAACCTGACAGAGGTAAAACCAAGAAAGAGAATTTTAGACCCATATCCCTGATGAACATCGATGCAAAAATCCTCAACAAAATACTGGCAAACCGAATCTAGCAGCACATCAAAAAGCTTATCCACCATGATCAAGTGGGCTTCATTCCTGGGATTCAAGGCTGGTTTAACATATGCAAATCAATAAACGTAATCCAGCATATGAACAGAACCAAAGACCAAAACCACATGATTATCTCAATAGATGAAGAAAAGGCCTTTGACAAAATTCAACAGCCCTTCATGCTAAAAACGCTCAATAAATTCGGTACTGATGGAACGTATCTCTAAATAATAAGAGCTATTTATGAAAAACCCACAGCCAATATCATACTGAATGGGCAAAAACTGGAAGCATTCCCTTTGAAAACTGGCACAAGACAGG
>NW_012115877.1:983134-986823 GCF_000951035.1 Colobus angolensis palliatus | reverse complement strand
ATCTAGAACTAGAAATACCATTTGACCCAGCCATCCCATTACTGGGTATATACCCAAAGGATTATAAGTTATGCTGCTATAAAGACACATGCACATGTATGTTTATTGCGACACTATTCACAATAGCAAAGACTTGGAATCAACCCAAATGTCCATCAGTGACAGACTGGATTAAGAAAACGTGGCACATATACACCATGGAATACTATGCAGCCATAAAAAAGGATGAGTTTTTGTCCTTTGTAGGGACATGGTTGCAGCTGGAAACCATCATTCTCAGCAAACGATCGCAAAAACAGAAAACCAAACACCACATGTTCTCACTCATAGGTGGGAATTGAACAATAAGATCACTTGGACACAGGAAGGGGATCATCACACACCGGGTCCTATTGTGGGGAGGGTGAAGGGGGAGGGATAGCATTAGGAGATATACCTAATGTAAATGATGAGTTAATGGGTGCAGCACACCAACATGGCACATGTATATATATGTAACAAATCTGCACGTTGTGTACATGTACCCTAGAACTTAAAGTTTAATAATAGAAAAAGAATTTGTCAATTTCATCTATATTATCCAGTTTGTTAAATATAGTTATCCATAGTATTCTTTTATAATTATCTTTATTTCTATAGGGTTAGCAAAAACATTTCCTATTTCTTCTTGATTTTAATATGTTTCCTCTTTTTCTTCTTAGTCAGTATTCTAAAGATTTGTCGATTGTGTTGATCTGTTCAAAGAAACACCTTTTAGTTTCACTGATTTGCTGTATTATTCTTGTATTCTCTCCGTCATTTACGTCTGGTTTAATCTTTATTATTTATTTCCTTCTACTGGCTTTGAATTTAGTTCACTCTTCATTTTCTGGTGTCTTAAGTGATAAGTTTGGTTATTGATTTTTTTTGATATAAATACCTACACCTATAAATTTCCCTGTAAGTATTGCTTTAGCTGCACACATACGTTTTGAATGTAGTTTTAATTTTTGTTAACATATTTTAAAATTTCTCTGGTGAATTCTTTCTTGATTTATTGTTCACTTAAGAGTGTGTTTAATTTCCCCATATTTGCAAATGTATCTAAATTTTAATCTATTGTTGTCTGAGAACATAATTTCATGATTTAAGTTCATTTATATGTATTGAGACTTGTTTTATGGGCTAATATGTTATCTCTTCCAGAGGTTATTCAATGTGCACTTAAGGAGGATGTGTATTTTCCTATTGTTGGATGCAGTATTCCATAGATAACTGTAAAGTCTGGCTGGGTTAAAGTGTTTTCCTTTTTTCTTTGTTATTATTATGCCACATTATTTCATCCAATATTAATGTTGTGTATTGAAGTCTCCAGCTACTAGTTTTGAATTGTCTGTTTCTCTCTTCAATTCTGTCAGTTGTTACTTCATGTGTTTTTGAAGTTCTATTGTTAGGTGTATATATGTTTGTAATTATTGTCTTCCTAGGAAATTGACACTTCAGTCATTTTTAAACATCTTTCTTTGTCTCTACTAACAATTTTTTTTTTAAAGTCTACTTTGTCTGATATTAGTATAGTTGTACAAGTTCTGTTTGGATTACTATTTTTCTGGTATTTCATTTTTCATATTTTGCTTCCAACTTCTTTATCTTTGAATCTAAAGTGTGTCTCTTGTTGACAACATATAGTAATCCATTCTGTCATATCTAAATTTTAATTGGAATATTTAATCCGTTTACATTTGTTTTTTCTATATTGTCTTTTCTTTAGCTTTCTTTTTTTTTTCTTGAGTTAGAGTCTCGCTCTCTTGCCCAGCCTGGAGTGCAGTGGCATGATCTCAGCTCACTGCAAGCTCCTCCTTCCAGGTTCACACCATTCTCCTGCCTCAGCCTCCCAAGTAGCTCTGACTACAGGCACCTGCCACCACACCCGGCTAATTTTTATATTTTTAGTAGAGACGGGTTTCACCATGTTAGCCAGGATGATCTTGATCTCCTGACCTTGTGATCTGCCCACCTCAGCCTCCCAAAGTGCTGGGATTACCGGCGTGAGCCACCGTGCCTGGCCTGTCTTTTCTATTTCTCTGTTTTTCCATTGCTGCTTCCTTTCATGTTAATATATATTTTCTACTGTGCCATTCTCTTTGCTAACTTCTTTTACATATTCTTTGAGTTATTTTCTTAGTAGTTGAGATGGGGATTACGATTAATGTCTTAATTTATAATAACCTAGTTTAGATTAATAACAAATTGATTTTTAGTAGTATATAACATTTTTGTTTCTGTACAACTTTGTTTCCCATACTCGGTTATTCTTTTCATGAACTATGTTTTTATACATTTTGTGTTATCAACACAGATACTGTTATTGTTTTATGAAGTTAATTTTGAAATTAGGTGTGAGAAAAGAATGATATAAACAAATATACACATATACAGTAATTTTATTTACATATGCATTTACCTTTACTGGTACTCCTTATTTCTTCATGTGTATTTGAGTCACTGTTTAGTGTCCTTACATTTAAGGCTTTAAGACTCTGCTTAATATTTCTGGAATGAGGGGGTGGAGCAAGATGGCCGAATAGGAACAGCTCCAGTCTCCAACTCCCAGCGTGAGCGACACAGAAGACCGGTGATTTCTGCATTTTCAACGGAGGTACTGGGGTCATTTCACTAGGGAGTGCCAGACAATCGGTGCTGGTCAGCTGCTGCAGCCTGACCAGCGAGAGCTGAAGCAGGGCGAGGCAACCCTCACCTGGGAAGCACAAGGGGGAAGGGAATCCCTTTTCCTAGACAGGGGAACTGAAACACACAACACCTGGAAAATTGGGTAACTCCACCCCAATAACGTGCTGTAAGCAAACCAGCACACCAGGAGAATATATCCCTCACCTCGCCGGGAGGGTCCCACACCCACAGAGCCTCCCTCACTGCTAACACAGCAGTCTGCGGAGACCTAACCGCAGGGCAGCAGCGAGGCTGGGGGAGGGGCGCACACCATTGCTGAGGCTTAAGTAGGTAAACAAAGCCGCTGGGAAGCTCCAACTGGGTGGAGCTCACAGCAGCTCAAGTAAACCTGCCTGTCTCTGAAGACTCCACCTCTGGGGGCAGGCCACAGCAGCAGAGGCCTGTGCAGACGCGAATGACTCTGTCTGACAGCTTTGTAGAGACCAGTGGATCTCCCAACACGGAGGCTGAGATCTGAGAACGGACAGACTGCCTGCTCAAGTGGGTCCCTGACCCCTGAGCAGCATAACTGGGAGACATCCCCCACTAGGGGCAGTTTGACACCCCACACCTCACAGGGTGGAGTACACCCCTGAGAGGAAGCTTCCAAAGTAAGAATCAGACAGGTACACTTGCTGTTCAGCAATATTCTATCTTCTGCAACCTCTGCTGCTGATACCCAGGCAAACAGGGTCTGGAGTGGACCGCAAGCAATCTCCAACAGACCCATAGCTGAGGGTCCTGACTGTCAGAAGGAAAACTATCAAACAGGAAGGACACCTGTATCAAAACCCCATCAGTGCGTAACCATCATCAAAGACCAGAGACAGATAAAACCACAAAGGTGGGGAAAAAGCAGGGCAGAAAAGTTGGAAATTCAAAAAATAAGAGCGCATCCCCCCTGCAAAGGAGCGCAGCCCATTGCCAGCAATGGATCAAAGCTGGTTAGAAAATGACTTTGACGAGACGAGAGAAGAAGG
>NW_012115877.1:982752-983084 GCF_000951035.1 Colobus angolensis palliatus | reverse complement strand
TGAGGCTTAAGTAGGTAAACAAAGCCGCTGGGAAGCTCCAACTGGGTGGAGCTCACAGCAGCTCAAGTAAACCTGCCTGTCTCTGAAGACTCCACCTCTGGGGGCAGGCCACAGCAGCAGAGGCCTGTGCAGACGCGAATGACTCTGTCTGACAGCTTTGTAGAGACCAGTGGATCTCCCAACACGGAGGCTGAGATCTGAGAACGGACAGACTGCCTGCTCAAGTGGGTCCCTGACCCCTGAGTAGCCTAACTGGGAGACATCCCCCACTAGGGGCAGTTTGACACCCCACACCTCACAGGGTGGAGTACACCCCTGAGAGGAAGCTTCCA
>NW_012115877.1:980635-981028 GCF_000951035.1 Colobus angolensis palliatus | reverse complement strand
CCTCACTTGGGAAGCGCAAGGGGGAAGGGAATCCCTTTTCCTAACCAGGGGAACTGAGACACACAACACCTGGAAAATCGGGTAACTTCCACCCCAACACTGCGCTACAGGCTAACGGGCACACCAGGAGAATATACCCCACACCTGGCTGGGAGGGTCGCACACCCCCGGAGTCTACCCCCTTGCTAACCAGCAGTCTGCGGGGATCTAACCGCAGGGCAGCAGTGAGGCTGGGGACTGGGGGAGGGACGCCCGCCATTGCTGAGGCTTAAGTAGGTAAACAAAGGCGCTGGGAAGCTCCAACAGGGTGGAGCTCACAGCAGCTCAAGGAAACCTGCCTGTCTCTGTAGACTCCGCCTCTGGGGACAGGGCTCAGCTAAAAAAATAACAGGA
>NW_012115877.1:962259-974315 GCF_000951035.1 Colobus angolensis palliatus | reverse complement strand
GGAACATCACACACTGGGGCCTATCATGGGGAGGGGGGAGGGAGGAGGGATTGCATTGGGGAGTTATACATGATATAAATGACGAATTGATGGGTGCTGACGAGTTGATGGATGCAGCACACCAACATGGCACAGGTATACATATGTAACAAACCTGCATGTTATGCACATGTACCCTAGAACTTAAAGTATAATATGCAACAAACCTGCATGTTATGCACATGTACCCTAGAACTTAAAGTATAATAAAAAAAATATTTCTGAAAGAACAGATCTTCTAGTGACGAATTCCCCCAGTTTTTGTTTACCTGGAATTTTTAAAGTTATCCTTCATTTTTGAAAGCTAGTTTTGCTGGTTTTATAATTCCTCGTTAATAGTCTGTCTTATTCTTACAATACATTGGTTATGTCATCCCACTGCCTTCTTGCCTGCATGGTTTTTACTGATAAATTGTATGTTGATCTTGTTGAGAATCTCTTACGTGTGACAAGTTATTTCTCTCATGCTGCTGTCAAGGTTTTCTTTGTCTTTAGCTTTCAACAGTTTGACTAAAATGTATCTAGGTGTGGCTCTGAGTTTATCTTACTTGGATTTTATTGAACTTCTTAGATGTGTACATTAATGATTTTCATCAAATTTGTGGAGTGTTTTGTTATTTCTTCCAATATTATTTCTGTCCCTTTTCTCTCTTCTCCCTTTGAACCCATTTACCTATGTGGGTATACTTTATGGTGTCCTATAGTCCTCTGTTCATTTTTTCCTTCGTTAATTTTTATTACTGTTTTTCAGATTATATAATATCACTTAGCCCATATTCAAGTTAACTGATTCTTTCTTCTGCCAACTAAAATCTGATGTTGATCTGCTCTAGTGAATTTTTCACTTTTTATTTGTCATTTCAACCGAAAAGTTCTATTTTTAAAAATATTTTCTGTATCTTTATTTTTGTTCCCTATTTTATGAAACATTGTGATCATGCTTATCTTTAATTTTTTAGACATGGTTTCTTTTTATTCTTTGAGTTTATTTAGTATAATTCATTTAAAGATTTTTTTAATAAATCCAATATTTCAGCTTCCTCAAGAACAATTTTTATTAACTGCTTGTTTACCCTGTGTATAGTCATACCCTCTTGGTTCTTTGCATGACTTATTTTTGTTGTTGTTTTTGTTGAAGTCTGGCTATTTTCATAACATAATATGGCAACTGTGGAAATCAGATTCTTCCTTTTCCTCAGATTTTTCTGTTGTTATGCTTTATTATTTTCATAGTTCCTCTGTTTAGTGACTTCATTGAACTAGTTCTATAACGTCTATATTCTTTGTCATGTATGGCCTCTGAAATCTCTAGTTTAATGATTAGTTAATGATTTGACAGGTATTTCCTTATATGTCTTCTATTGAAAATTCTATCCTTTTCTGAGGGTATCCGTATGTATCCTGGGCATGCCTTCAGTACTTCTAAAAGTGGTAGAGATTCTAGCCTTTTCTGAGGGGCTCTGTTTTGTGTGTTGGGCATGCCTTCAGTACTTCTGAAAATGGTAGACAACTCTTCCTTATCCTTAACTTCCTGCTTAATTAGAGCTTCTAGGTCAGCCACAGGTGAGAGATGAGTGCCTTTTCATACGTTACTTGACATATACACAGCCCTGCCCACACATGTTGCCTTCTAGATTCTCAGGATTTATATCAGAGGTTTTCAAAACTTCTATGGACATATTCTCTACCTTTCATTATAAGATTTTTTGGGTCAATTTCTTCTTTGTTTCAGCTGCTATCACTGACTCAGGTGGCTGTAATGTTAAATAATTGCCACTGAACTGTTTCAGCAATTTCCCTGGCCAAAAAGGCTGTTCACTTTGAGCCAGCTCTGAGCCAGGTCAAATAGATAAGCCCTGTGAGTGGAGGTTTCCAAATGACTGTTAGATAAGTCAAATAGTGACAATTCTGTGTACATATGGCTTTTTAGAACCTCAAAATTCATTCTCCTTTCTCCAACCATGATTGCAAGGTTGTTGGTTTTGAGGGCCACTATGAATTTGTTGAGAGGGAAATGGAAATAGGACAAATGTATATGGTACTAAGCTTGCTGTTCTTACTGAGATTCAGCTGTCAATGCATGCACACTGGATTGTTTCAAGCTTTCTTTTAATTTCTAGAATTCTAAAAATTTTAATTTTGATACTTTTTGACAGTGTTTTTGGTGCTTTTATGAAGGAGCATATTTTTGTAATACGTTGGCTCACCATCCCATAAGTCAGTTTCCCTTGGAATACTCTTGAATTTTCTAACCTCACCTTCCCAGATCCACCCCACTATAAAAGGAAACTTATGGAGTAGAAACAATATATTGTGGTTGGCTTTATACATAGATATCTGCTCATCTCATATAATGTAAGAGTTTCTGAAGACTCCTTTTTGTCTGAAATAGCACCTCTATTTGATCAGACACCTTAAGTGCTACCATTATAAATTGATTCATTTGAATTAAGGTATTATATAAGGTATGATATCTTTAGGGGCATTTTAGAATTATTTTAACTGGACTAATCCTGTAAGAGTCACAACAAAAAAACAGACAAACAAAAAAAATTAGCCAAATGCAGTGCTGTACACCTGTAGTCCCAGATACTCAGGAGGCTGAAGTGGAAGGATCACTTGGGCTTGGGAGGTGGAGGTTGCAGTGAGTCGAAATTACACCACTGCACTCCAGCCTGGGTAATAGAGTGAGACTCTGTTTTGAAAAACTAAAAAGATGAAGAGGGAGACAGAAGTAGAAGAGAAAACTGATTTTAGAAATGCATGATGTGGTAGAATAAAAATTACCTTATCATTATGTACATTATATATATAAATGGCTCATATGTCCAGGCAGATTTTGGCTCTGTAACAAGTATGTATATTATTAAATATATGGCAAATTCATTTTGATTTTGACATTAAACTATTTAGGTATACTCAATCCTGTTTTTTTCTCTTACAGGATGAAAAACGTTTAATCATTCTAAATTCAAATTAAACAAAACTAGTGAAGTTACAACAACTTATAAATTCACACCTGAATTTCTCAGCCAAGCATTCAAGTTCCCTTAAGGGGTCACTTTGTGCAGTTTTGTCTTCTGCCTTCTCCCCGAAACATCTCTGTTTCAACTAAGTTCAATGCTGTGTCAACCTCCCGATATATTGCAATTCCCACACAAAACATCATAAAAATACAAGTGTCTTTGGGGGCTGAGAAGCAACAGACTTGTGCATGACAGGAGACTGTGATAGTTTCAGGGTAGCTGATTCCAAGAAAGCTGGGCATTGGGCAGAAAAACATACTTGATTTTTTTTCCAGTTTTGGTTCTCTATGAAAAATATCAGAAAGCAAAGGAAATCCAAAGTGTTTTTACTTTGTATTAAATACTTTATCCATGCTAATGAATATCCTTATTTACATTATTTCATTTGGGAAAAAAACTAAAAATATTACCAGACCAGTTGGTCACATTCCCCTAGTTAAGTTACATGTGCAAATTGGAGTGCTAAACATTTAGAACAAAAGTATTTGTGTCCTAGAAACCAAGAAAAATAACAGTTTGTTGCTAAGCTGAAAAAAACTGCTCCATTTTGGTCACTTGGCATGTAACAGAACACTTTGAATTATTTCTCATCTCCTTTTTATGATTAGACATTTAAAACAAATCTTAGTTTGCTATTATATATTTGTTCTGTGATTCCGTTATTCAGGCAACAATGGCTTCTGTGTATTTTCTGACAGCCATCAGACAGAAATAAAAATAGGGATTCTCATAGTTTGGGTGGAATGAAACACTGTGGGAAGGCTTTATAAACTCTCCAGTAACAAATGACCTGAGTGATAGTAACAGTCCTTTATATTTGTACGACACTTTTCAGGTTTCCAGAAACTGCAATGAACGTTATCTCACTTAATTTTCCCAACAACCTTATAACAGGTAAGGTCTATTAGCTCCAGATTACTTATGAGGCAACAAGGCATAAAGTTGGTTAAGGATCACAATTGTTCAAAATGCTCTATTTTGTGTTAGAGCTGAGGATCAAACCCGGTTCTCTAGCATTCTAGTCTAGCATTTTTTTTTATTTTATTATTATACTTTAAGTTCTAGGGTACATGTGCACAACGTGCAGGTTTGTTACATATGTATACATGTGCCATGTTGGTGTGCTGCACCCATTAACTCGTCATTTATATTAGATATATCTCCTAATGCTATCCCTCCCCGCTAACCCCTCCCCACAATAGGACCCAGTGTGTGATGTTCCCTTTCCTGTGTCCAAGTGATCTCATTGTTCAATTCCCACCTATGAGTGAGAACATGCAGTATTTGCACTTTTAACCTAATTTCTTCATTGCCACAGTATAAAATGAGAGGTTATAAGATATTGCAGAGTCTATTTAGTTTTTGTTTTGCCTTAGATTCCTTTATTTTCTTAAAACATTTTGTAACATTTACCTGCCCGAGGACTTTTAAAAATTGCTTAAACAGTTTCCATTTCTTCACAACTCATTTCCTTCAATGATTACTCTAATCACTACTACGCAAAGCATATTTCATAAAGTTTACTAATGTTTTTAAAATTTTTGAATTTCATTTTGTGTTTAATTTTAATTTTTAAATTTAATTTTTAAAATTTAAAAGCACATCGCATAAAATCTATCGTCTTAACTATTTCTTTTTTTAATCATTAATTGTTCTATTTCAATAAATGGAAGTTTTTTGCAGGAAAGGAAGTGTTTAATTGATGCAAGGCAAGCCACACCATGTGGGAGATAGAGTTATTCCTGAAATTAATCTCCCCAAATTCTTGAAAGTTAGGGATTTTCAAGGATAGTTTGGTAAGTAAGGGACTAAGGAATGGGGACTGTAGTTTGTTCGGGAATGAAATCAAAGGGTTATGGAAAATGGTCCTTGTGCACTGAGTCAGCCTCCAGGTGAGGCTACAGGATCAACTGAATCATGAGTCAGGGGTCCAGGTGGGGTCAGTCTGAAAGATATCTCAAAAAATAATCTTAGACTCTATAATAGTGATGGTATCTGTGAAACTCTAATATCTGAGACAGGTCTCAGTTAATTTAGAAAGTTTATTTTGCCAAGGCTGAAGACATGCACGCATGAAACAGCCTTAAAAGGTCCTGACAACATGTGCCCAAGGTGATCAGGGCACAGCTTGGTTTTATACATTTTAGGGAGACATGAGACATCAGTCAATATATGCAAGATGTACATTGGTTCTGTCCAGAAATATGGTGGGACAACTTGAAGCAGGGAGGGGGCTCCCAGGTCACAGGCCGGTGAGAGAAAAATGGTTGCATTCTTTTGAGTATCTGATTAGCCTTTCCAAATGAGGCAATCAGATTTGCATCTATCTCAGTGAGCAGAGGGATAACGGAAGAGAATGGGAGGCAGGTTTACCCTAAGAAGTTCCCAGTTTGACTTTTCCCTTTAGCTGAGTGATTTTGGGGACCTAAGATTTATTTTCCTTTCACATATCTATAGCAGTAATTGAGGAAGTCACAAATATTATGACCTCTAGCTACATAACTCCTGAGCAGTAAGGGGATTGCAGAAACTATGCCCACATCATTGTATAATTCAAGCCACTCTCATAATCCTAACCTTGTGGTCTTTCATTAGTTTTATAAAGGTGGTTTAGTTTTGGTAAGGGTATTATCATCCTTGTTTTAAGGTTAAACAATAAATTAAATTTCACCCCAAATCAACTTGGTCCTACACCCAGGAATGACCAAAGATAGCTTAGAGGTTAGAAGTAAGATGGAGTCAAGTATGTCAAATTTCTTACTGTCTTAATTTTGCAAGGCAGCTTCAACCATGCCCCACCTTGGGTTTTAGCACACCTCAATTCTGAGGCGTGAGCTACTAAGATGGGAAAAAGGACAATGACTACTCTAACTTCTTCCTGCTGATACGGGGCATATCTAGGGTAGGGGTTGCCCCTAGGGTAAAAGAAGTGGAACCATCTGACATTTGTCTGCATGTATTCACAGGTGCCTGGTTGAGGTCCCAGGGTCTGCATAATAAAAGTACTACTACTTTTATCCACAGCTTTAATATAGCACTTAAGTGAACAGCAGATTATAAGAGAAATAATAAGGCCTAAGATAAGGAATAAAAGTCTTTGCTTCAGTAGTTCCTGTAGAAATGACCAGAAGCCTTGAGGGATCCAGGTGAGTGACCCTGATAACCAATTAAATATTGGATCATCAGCAGAGACTCAAAAACAATGAACAAGTTTGAAATCTAACAACAGGTATACTGTAGTTTTTCTGAAACAATTTTTCTCTCTCCATTTTTCCATTTCTACCAAACACAAATCATAATTGGACCTTTTTTGGGAAAATAAATTTTAGTCATTATAAATGGCTTAATTATTTGCATAAAGTACAGCAAAAATAATTATTTGCCATGTAGCCTGTTTTTTCTTTTAAATGGCTTTGCTGGAATTTTTTTCTATAAGGAATATCAGATTAGAACTTGTACAAGCCTCTTGAGAACAGCCAGGGATTTATCTGTGCCTGCATATACCTGTGTGAATTGAGTGAATACCTCTTTTCTCAAGGTCCCAAGATAACTTGGGGTTCCTGGGCCTGTCAGAAAGTAACTTTCTTTGCTTACCAGAAGTTAGGAACCCTGTGAAGGACAAGGTATGAGGCAAGTTTTTCCAAAGGGCTGCTATCATCTCTATAGGTCAACTTCAATTTTTCAAAACAATCTGAAACTATGTCATTTTATTCAAAGCCTTGGTAAAGTAACCAGTGACTCTATGTGTATTCTAAGAAAATAAAACAGACTGTTATTGACCTTATGTAGATAACTATATTGCTACCAGCTAAGAATACTCACAAATAGTTTCCACATTTTGGAGAAATCAGGTAGAGAGAAAGAAACATGGTCCAAAGTTTGCTCACAGGAGTAATACATTACTCAATTGTAAAAAGCTGTAAATAGTCCAAAAGAGAAGTTTTTTTGACTCTAAAAAAAGAAACAAAAAGTATCAGCAATGTTTCAAACAAAAGGTTATAAAAATATTATTTTAGTCTTTCATTAGTTCAGTCCATGCAATTAACTTCTCTTCTGCTTGATATTCATGAATATATCAACTTTCTGTGTGTGTCCCGGAAAATTTCCCCTTTATTCCAGTAGCATAATCTTCAGAGTTATTAGAAACCTTTATTCAAGAGCACTTTTCAAAGTCCAATAGTTGATTATAAAGCCACTTTTTGAAAAAATCAAAATAAATAAACAATTGTGGATGTCAGGAATCTTAGGGTAGCTATAGTTCAAGTCACAATTGTTAAGGACATTTGGTTAATTTTGTGGCATACAACAATTTAATGTAACAATTATAATTACTGATAACTTATATTAAGTCATATCATAATTACAGCATCTCACACAATTCTGGAACACACACAAATAGCACATTTATACAAATAGAGTTTAAAGAAATCCAAACACCATCTTATACTTGATAATGCCTCCTGTTTGATTTCAACATACCACATAAGCCAAACGTCTCTTTTGAACTTCAGGGAGGCTAATATCTAAACAAGTTAATGAGGTTGAAGTACTGAATGTAGAACTTAAAATTTTGATTTTGCAAAGGTTGTTAACTATCAAAAGTTTACAACATTTGATATCACAAAATATGATCACAGGGTTTTCACTTAGCTGAAGCAATAACTCAAAAATTTCAAAAAGACAAAAGTCTGTACAAGCTGATAGAGAGAAGACTCAGTTTTCTAAGCAACAAGACTCAATAAAAACAGCATGAGGCCACCTGAATCTGTCTCTTCTCTCTACCTTCTTTTTCCTTTTTTGAAATTTACTTAAGAGCAAACAAAAATATGTTATTGTCTCTCAATATTACACAAAAGTTTTGTTCAAAAGAGAAAGCCAAATTTTACCTCTATGTTAGTGTACTATTTATGTTAAACCCAGTTTTTAATAAAGCTTTAAAAACAAATGTATGCAATTTAGTCAGTTGGACCATGAGGTAAGATTTTAATAAACTCTCTGTATCTTTTTTTCATAATTTATTAAAGAGCTGATCATTGTTCTAAGGAAACTTTGTTATTCTGACACATGGATCCAGATTCTGGCCCTGCATCAGTGTGCTTTTTATTTTAATGTTTAATTTACAGAAAAATTAATCCTTAAAATTTTGGCAAAGTTCCTTACACTCACAGAACTTCCATTACAAGATTTATATTTTTATAAATGTTTTACAACTTGCTAAAACCTTCAGTATTGTCCTATCATTCACTTAACTTAGAACAATCCTTAACAACTCCTAAATTAGATAATTGCTTTCCCATTAAATGTAAGATTTTCATGCAAAAAGGAGTTGGTAAGCCAATATTTAGATGAAATAATAAGAACATAATTTCTCCCTTATGTACCTATATGCCTATAGAGAAATCTAGGTCTGAAACATGAATTAAAATTTGGTTTCTAAAGGGTCATTATTTACTGTTTTCTTTAAGTGAATGGAATAGTTTAACAAAAAAAGGAGTTTTAAAGCCAATGTATACATAAAATTATTAGAAGCTTATTTCTTCTATATTCACCTCTAGGCCCATAAAGTGGTATAGCTATCTTGTTTTTAAAAATTTCAACTTTTAGTTTAGATTGAGGGGTACAACACGTGCAGGTTTGTTACATGGGTATATTGTGTGATGCTGAGGTTTGGGGTGCAATTGATCCCATCACTCTGGTACTCAGCATATATGCACAATAGTTTTTCAACCGTTGGTACCCAGTCCTCACTGTAGTAGCTCCAGTGTCTATTGTAGTCATCTGTATGTCCATGAGTACCCTGTTTTTTAGCTTCCACATATAAATAAAAACATGCAGTATTTGGTTGTCTGTTTCTGCATTAACTTGCTTAGAATAATGGCCTCCAGCTGCATCCATGTTGCTGCAAATGACCCTACTTTTTTTTCTTTTTATGGCTGTGTAGTATTCCCTGGTGTGGGTAACCCCATTTCCTTTCCCTATCTACCGTTAATGGACACCTTGTTTGATTCCATGTCTTTGGTATTGTGAACAGTGCTGTGATGAATATATGAGTGCATATGTTAAAAATTTATTTTCTTTTGGACATATATCCAGAAATGGGGTTGCTGGCTCAAATGGTCATTCTGGTTTAAGTTTTTTGAGAAATCTCCAAACTGTTTTTTACTGTGGCTGAACTAATCTACATTCCAAACAACAGTGTACATATTCTCTTTTCTCTGCAGCCTTACCAGTACCTGTTGTTTTTTGAATTATTAATATTAGCCATTCTGACTGGTGTGATTTTGATTTACAATTCTCTGATGATTAGTGGTGTGGAGCAGTCTTTCATATGTTTGTTAGCTACAAGCTTTTTTTTTTTTTTTTGAGAAGTGTCTGTTCGTGTCTTTTGCCCACATTTAATGGGGTTGTTTTTTGCTTGTCGAATTGTTTGAGTTCCTTATAGATTCTGGATATTATACTTTTGTTGGATGCATAGTTTCTGAATATTTTATCCCATTCTGTAGGTTGTCTGTTTACTCCATTGACAGCTTATTTTGCTGTGAAGAAACTCTTTAGTTTACTTAGGTCCCACTTGTCAATTTCTGTTTTTGTTGCAAATGTTTTTGAGGACTTAGTCATAAATTATTTCCCAAGGCTTATGTCCAGAATGGTGTTTCCTAGGTTTAGTTCTAGGATTTCTGCAGTGTGAAATCTTATATTTTAATGTTTAATCTATCTTGAGATAATTCTTGTATAAGATGAAATATAGGTGTCCATTTTAATTCTTCTGCATGTGGCTAGCCCAGTATCCCATCACCATTTATTGAATAGGTAGTCCCTTCACCATTGCTTATTTTTGTTGACTTTGTTTAAGATCAAATGACTGTAGATGTGAGGTTTTATTTCTGGGTTCTCTGTTATGTTTCATTGGTCTATGTGTCTTTTTTTGTACCAGTACCATGTTGTTTTGGTTACTGTAGCCTTATAGCATAGTTTGAAGTTGGGTAGTGCAATGTCTCCAACTTTGTTCTTTTTACTTAAAATTGCTTTGTCTATTTAGGATCTTTCTTGATTTCATGTGAAATTTAGAATAGCTTTTGCTAATTATTTGAAAACTGATGTCAGTATCTTGATAGGAATACATTGAATCTGTAGATTGCTCTGGTCCTTTTTAACAGTATTGATTCATCCAATCCATGAGGATGAAATGTTTTTCTTTTTGTTTGTATTATCTATGATTTATTTCACAGTGTTTTGTAATAATCCTTGTAGAGATCTTTCACCTCCACAGTTAGATGTATTCCTAGGTACTTTTTGTGTGCCACTATTCTAAATGAGACTGTGTTCTTGATTTGAGTGTCAGCTTGAATATTATTGTTGTATAGAAATTCCACTGATTTTTGTACCTTGATTTTGTATTCTAAAACTTTACTGAAGTCGTTTCTTAGTTCCACAAGCCTTTTGGAGAAGTCTTTACGGTTTTATAGGTATAGAATTATATCATCAGCAAAGAGATAATTTGACTTCTTCTTTTCCTACTTGGATGTCTTTTATTTATTTTTCTTGCCTGATTTCTCTGGAAAGGACTTCCTGATACCATGTTGAAGAGGAGTGGTGACAGTGGGCATCTTTGTCTTGTTTTAGTTCTCAAGGAAAATGCTTCTAGTATTTTCCCTTTCAGTTTAATGTTGGTTGTGGGTTTCTCATATATGGCTTTTATTATTTATACATATGTTCTTTGTTACATAGCCTCTTGAGGATTTTTATCATGAATGAATTTCAGATTTTATCAAAATTTTTTCCTGTGTCTGTTGAGACGATTATGTGATTTTTTTAAAATTCTGTTTATGTGGTGAATTACAGTTGTTGATTGCATAAATTGAATTAGCCTTGCATGCTAGAAATGAAGCCTTCTTGATCATAATGAATTAACTTTTTGATGTGCTGCTGAATTTGGTTTGCTAGTATTTCATTAAGGTTTTTTCCATCTATGATCATCAGAGATATTGGCCTATAGTTTTCTTTTTTCATTGTGTCCTTGCCAAGTTTGGGTATCAAGGTGATGTTGGCTTCACAGAATGAGTTATGCAGGAGTTCCACCTCCTCGATTTTTTTTGGAATAGCCTTAGTAGAATTGGTAATAGCTGTTCTTTTTATGTCTAATAGAATTTGGCTGCAAATTCATCTGGTCCCAGGCTCTTTTTGGTTAGTATGTATTTTTATTACTGATTCAATTTTGGAATAAGATATTGATCTGTTTAGGATTTCAATCTCTTCCCAATTGAACTTTGGGAGATTGTTTTTCCAGGAATTTATCTATTTTCTCTAGATTTTCCATTTTGTGCTCATGAAGGTATTCATAATAGTCTCTGAGGACTTTTTGTGTTTCTGTGGGATCAGATGTAATGTCACCTTTGTCATATTAACCACTTCTAAATGTACAGTTCAGTAGTGTTTACATTGTTATGCAACCATTCTCAAGAAATTTTCATCTTGAACAACTTAAATTCTATACCCATTAGACAAAAAAAAATTATTATTATTATACTTTAGGTTCTAGGGTACATGTGCATAACGTGAAGGTTTGTTACATATGTATACTTGTGCCATGTTGGTGTGCTACACCCATCAACTCGTCAGCACCCATCAACTCGTCATTTACATCAGGTATAACTCCCAATGCAATCCCTCCCCACTCCCCCCTCCCCATAATAGGCCCCGGTGTGTGATGTTCCCCTTCCTGAGTCCAAGTGATCTCATTGTTCAGTTCCCACCTATGAGTGAGAACATGCAGTATTTGCACTTTTAACCTAATTTCTTCATTGCCACAGTATAAAATGAGAGGTTATAAGATATTGCAGAGTCTATTTAGTTTTTGTTTTGCCTTAGATTCCTTTATTTTCTTAAAACATTTTGTAACATTTACCTGCCCGAGGACTTTTAAAAATTGCTTAAACAGTTTCCATTTCTTCACAACTCATTTCCTTCAATGATTACTCTAATCACTACTAC
>NW_012115877.1:919395-962209 GCF_000951035.1 Colobus angolensis palliatus | reverse complement strand
TATGTGCCACATTTTCTTAATCCAGTCTGTCACAGATGGACATTTGGGTTGATTCCAAGTCTTTGCTATTGTGAATAGTGCAGCAATAAACATAAAAGACAAAAAATCTTAATTGTCCCTGCTCCCCAGCCCTGGCATCTGCCATTCTACTTTCTGTTTGTATAAATTTGATTACTCTAGATACCTCTTATAAGTGGAAAATACAATATTTGTCTTTTTTTGATGGATTTATTTTACATAGCGTAATGTTCTCAAGGTTCATTCATGCTAATATTTGTCAGAATTTCCTTCCTTTTTAAGGCTGAATATTATTCCAGTATATTTATATATCACATTTTCTTTATCCATTTATCTGTCAAAGGATATTTGGGTTGCTTCCACATCTTAGCAACTGTGCATAGTGCTGCTATGAACATGGGTGTGAAAATATTTTTCCAAGAGCACACTTTCAACCCTTTTGTATATATACCCAGAAGTGGAATTTCTGGGTCATGTGGTAATTCAATTTAATTTTGTAAGCAACCATCATACTGTTTTTCGTAGCAAGTAAGCCATTTTAGGTTCTTCTCTTCAGTGCACAAGGATTCTAATTTTTCCACATTCTCCCAAAAACTTGTTATTTTCTGTTTCTTTAATAGGCATCTATATTAATGGGCATGAGATGATATTTCATCTTTTCCTGATTTGCATTTCCCTAATGATAAGTGATGTTAAGTATTTTCATATGCTCGTTGCAATTATTATATAATCTTTCAAAAAATGTATATTCAAATGTTTTGCCTATTTAAAAAATCAAGTGATTTGATTTCTTGTTGTTGAGTTGTAAAAGTTTAAAATTTTTCTGAATATTAACTCTTTATTCAAATATATGGTGTGCAAATATTTTATCCCATTCCATAAGTTTTCTTTTTACTCTGTTGGTTGTTTCTTTTGATATACAGAAGCTTTTTATTTTAATGTAGTCCAGTTTGTCTATTTTTGCTTTTGTTACTTGTACTTTTGGTGTCATATTCAAGAAGTCCTTACCACATCCAATGTTATGAGGATTTTTCCTCATATTTTCTTCTAGGATTTTTATAATTTTAAATATTAAATCTATATCTTCTATCTAAATTTAGTTTTTTTGTGTGTGTATGCTGTGAGGTGAGGGTCAAACTTCATTATTTTGCATTTGGATTCAGCACTATTTGTTGAAGGCACCATCCTTTTTCTATTGAATGGTCTTGGCACCCTTGTCAAAAATCCTTTGATCATATATGTGAAGGTCTATTTTTGGACTTTCTATCCTACTACATTGGGCTATATGTATGACTTTATGCAAGTACCACACTATTTTGATTATGGTAGTTTTATAATTTGGAATCAAGAAGTGTGAGACCTCCAACTTCATTCCTCTTTTTCAAGATATTTTTGGTAGTTCAGAGTCCCTTGAGATTCTATATAGATTTTTGGATGAGTTAGTGATTTTTCAAAACAGCTTTATTGAGATATAATTTGCATACCATACAAATAACCCCTTTAAAATATATAATTTGATATTTCTGGCATATTACAGGTATGTGCAAACATCACCACAGTAAATTTTAAAGCATTTCATCACCTCAAAAAGAAACCATGTATTCTTTAGGTATCACCCCAGTAATAACCCATCTGGCTCCTCCAACCCTAAACAACCACTAGTATACTTTTTGTATCTATAAATTTCTCTGTTTTGAACTTTCATACGAATGGAATAATATAATATATGACCTTTTGTGACAGGCTTTATTCACATAGCATAATATTTTCAAGGTTCATTCATATTGCATTTCAAGGTTAATTCATGTAACATGTGTTAGTACTTCAATTCTTTTTATGGTCAAACAATTTTCCATTGTATGAATGTACCACATTTTGTCCATCCATTCAACTATTGATGAAGAATTTGAGTTGTTTTTACCTTTCAACTGTTATAAAAAAATGCTGTTATAAACACATTACAAGTTTCTGTGTTGATATATGTTTTCATTTCTCAGGGTTTGGTATGTTTGAGTAGAATTGATAGGTCATATGGTAATTCTATGTTTACCTCTTTGGGGAGTCTCCAAATTGTTTTCCACAGTGATTACATGGTTATATTTCCACCAGAAAAGGAGTGGAATACCAATTTTTGCACCTACTCACCAACAATTAATTTTCTTAATAGTAGCCATCTGTCTTAGTCCTTTCAGGCTACTTGAAGAAAATATCCTTCCCTGGGTAATTTATAACAATAACATTTTATTTCTTACAGTGTTGCAGACTGGGAAGTCCAAGGTCAAGTCATCTACAGATTTGATGTCTGACGAGAGCCCTCTCACAGATTATGCCTTTTATGTGTCCTCACATAGTACAAGGGGAAAATAAGCTCTGTCTGGCCTCTTTTATAATGACACTAATCCCTTTCATAGGGGACTGCAATTGCTTTTTAAAGACCACACTTCTTAATACTATTGCATTGGGGAGTTAGGCTTCAACATGTGAATCTTGGGCAGACACACTCAGAATATAGCACCATTCTAGTGGATATGAAGCAATAAATTGTGGTTTTGAGTTGCATTGTCCTAACAGCTAATGATTTTGAACATCTTTTCATGTGCTTATTGGCAAATTGTATATCTTCTTTGTAGAAATGTCTGTTCAAATGTCTTTTGACTATTTTTGAATTGTGTGTGTGTGTTTTTTTTTTTTTTGGTTGTTGTTGAGTTGCAGGAACACTTTGTCTATTCTGGATATTAATCCCTTATTAGATATATTATTTGTGGATGTATATAATATATATATATACATATATATATATATTCTTCCATTCTCTGTGTTATCTTTTTACTTTTGTAAAAAAATTATTTCCATGCATTTTCGGGGAACAGGTGATATTTGGTTTCGTAAGTTAGTTCTTTAGTGGTGATTTTTGAGATTTTGGTGCACCCGTCACCTGAGCAGTTCACACTGAACCCAGTTTATAGTCTTTTATCCTTCATCCCCCCCACCCTTTCCCCCAATTCCCCCAAGTCCACTGCATTATCCTTGTCTTTGCATCCTCACAGCTTATCTCCCATTACGAGTGAGAATATACAATGTTTGATTTTTCATTCATGAGTTACTTTACTTAGAATATTAGTCTCTAGTCCCATCCAGGTTGTCATGAATGCCATTATTTCATTCCTTTTTATTGCTGAGTAGTATTCCATTATATACATACATATATAAATTTCTTTATCTACTCATTGATTGAGGGGCATATGGGCTGGTTCCATATTTTTGCAATTTCAAATTGTGCTGCTATAAATCTGTGGTGCAAGTGTCCTTTTCGTACAACTTCTTTTTTCTGTATAGATATCCAGTAGTGGGATTGGTGAATCAAATAGTAGTTCTACTTTTAGTTCTTTAAGGGATTTTCACACTGTTTTCATAGTGGTCGTACTTGTTTACATTCCCACTAGCAGTGTAGAAGTGTTCCTTTTTCACCACATCCACGACAAGATCTATTATTTTTTGATTTTTTGATTATGGCCATTCTTGCCAAAGTAAGGCGGCATTGCAATGTGGTTTTGATTTGCATTTCCCTGATCATTCGTGATGTTGAGCATTTTTTCATATGTTCGTTGGCTATTTGTATATATTCTTTTGAGAATTGTTTATTGATGTCCTTAGCCCACATTTTATGGGATTGTTTGCTTTTTCTTGCTAATTTGTTTGAGTTTCTTGAAGATTCTGAATATCAGTCCTTTGTTGCATGTATAGATTGTGAAGGTTTTCTCGCACTCTGTGGGTTGTCTATTTACTCTGCTGACGTTTTTTTTCTGTGCAAAAGCTCTTTAGTTTAATTAAGTTCCAGCTATTTATTTTTGTTTTTGTTGCATTTTCTTTTGGGTTCTTGGTCATAAAATTTTTGCCTAACTCAATATCTAGAAGGATTTTTTTCAATGTTATTTTCTAAAATTTTTACAGTTTCAGTTCTTAGATTTAAGTTCTTGATCCATCCTGAGTTGATATTTGTATAAGGTTGGAGATGAGGATCCAGTTTCATTCTCCTACATGGGACTTGCCAATTATCTCAGCACCATTTGTTGAAAAGGGTGTCCTTTCCCCACTTTGTGTTTCATTTGCTTTGTCGAAGATCAGTTGTCTATAAATATTTGGCTTTATTTCTGGGTTCTCTCTTTGGGTCCATTGGTCTATGTGCCTATATTTATGCAAGTATTTATGCATGCTTTTTTTTTTAATGAATATGGCCTTATAGTGTAGTTTGAAATCAGGTATTGTGATACTTCCAGATTTGTTCTTTTTGCTTTGTCTTGCTTTGGCTATGCAAGCTCTTTCTTGGTTTCATATAAATTTTAAGATTCTTTTTTCTAGTTCTGTGAAGAAATGATGGTGGTATTTTAACGGGAATTGCATTGAGTTTGTAAATTGCTTGTGGCAGTATGATCATTTTCACAATATTGATTCTACCAATCTGTGAACATGGAATGTGTTTTCATTTGTTTGCATTATCTATTATTTCCTTCGGCAGTGTTTTGTAGTTTTTCTTGTAGAGGTCTTTCACCTCCTTGGTAAGGTATATTCCTAAGTATTTTATTTTATTTTATTTGCAGTTATTGTAAAAGAGGTTAAGTTATCGATTTGATTATCAGCTTGGTCACTGTTGCAGTATAGCAGAGCTACCGATTTGTGTACATTAATTTTGTATCCTAAACTTTTACTGAATTTATTTATGAAAGCTAGGAGATTTTTGGATGAGTCTTTGGGTTTTCTGTGTATACAATCAGATAATTAACAAACAGAAACTGTTTGATTTTCATTTTAGTTATTTGGATTCCCTTTATGAATTTCTTCCTCTTGTCTGATTGCTCTGGCTGGGAATTCCAGTACTATGTTGAATAGAAGTGATGAGAGTGAGAAGTATTGTCTTGTTCCACTTCTCAGAGGGAATGCTTTCAACCTTTCACCATTCAATATTATGTTGACCGTGTGTTTGTCATAGACAACTTTTATTACATTGAGATATGTCCCTTGTTTGCTGATTTTCCTGAGGGTTGTAATCATAAAATGATGCTGGTTTTTGTCAAATGTTTTTTCTCCATCTATTAAGATGATCATGTGATTTTTACTTGTATTTCTGTTTATGTGGTGTGTCACATTTATTGAGTTGTGTATGTTAAAATACCCCTGCATCCCTGGTATAAAACCCACTTGGCTATGGTGGATTATCCTTTCCATATGCTGTTGGATTTTGTTAGCAAGTATTTCGTTAAGGCTTTTTGCATCTATGTTCATCAGAGATATTGGTCTGTAGTTTTCTTTTTTTGTTATGTCCTTTTCTGGTTTTGGTATAAGGGTAATACTGGCTCTATAGAATGATTTAGGGAGGACTCCTTGTTCTATCTTGTGGAATAGTGTCAATAGGATTGGTACCAATTCTTCTTTGAATGTTTGATAGAATTCAGTTGTGAATCCATCTGGAAACTTTTTTGTTGGTAATTTTTTATTACCATTTCAATCTCACTGCTTGTTATTTGTCTGTTCAGGGTTTCTAATTCTTCCTGTTGTAAGCTAGGAGGGTTGTATATTTCCAGGAATTTATCCGTCTCTTCCAGGTTATTTAGTTTGTGTGCATACAGGTGTGTTCATAGTAGCCTTGAGTGAACTTTTCTATTTCTGTGGTATCACTTGTAATATCTCCCATTTCATTTCTTTTTTTATGTGTACTTTAAGTTCTAGGGTACATGTGCACAATGTGCAGGTTTGTTACATATGTATACATGTGCCACGTTGGTGTGCTGCACCCATTAACTCATCATTCACATTAGGTATATCTCCTAATGCTATCCCTCCTCCCTCCCCCCAGTCCATTTCATTTCTAATTGAGCTTACTTGGATCTTCTCTCTTCTTTTTATAGTTAATCTTGCTAATAGTCTATAAATTTTATTTATCTTTTCAAAGAGCCAGCTTTATGTTTCATGTATCTTTTGTATCTTTGTTTTCAATTTCATGTAATTCTGCTCTGATCTTGGTTATTTCTTTTCTTCTGCTGGGTTTGGATTTTGTTTGCTCCTGTTTTTTCCAGTTCGTTGAGGTGTGACCTTGGATTGTCTGTTTGTGTTCCTTCAGACTTTTTGATGTAAGCATTGAAGGCTATGAATTTTCCTCTTTGCACTGCCTTTGCTGTATCCCAGAGGTTTTGATAGGCTGTGCCACTATTATTGTTAAGTTTGAAAAATTTTTAAATTTCCATCTTGATTTCACTGTTGACCAAATGATTATCCAGAAGCAGGTTATTTAATTTCCATGTGGTTGCATGGTTTTGAAGGTTTCTTTTGGAATTGGTTTTTGATTTTATTCCACTGTGTTTTGAGAAATTGCTTAATATAATTTAGCTTTTCTTAAATTTATTAAAACTTGTTTTGTGGCATATCATATGGTCTATCTTAGAGAAAGTTCCATGCACTGATGAATAGAATGTATATTCTGCAGCTGTTGGGTAGAATGTTCTGTAAATAACTGTTAAGTTCGTTTGTTCTAGTGTATAGTTTAAATCCGTTGTTTCTTTGCTAACTTTTTGTCTTGGTGACTGATCTAGTGCTGTCAGTGGAGTATTGAAGTCCCCCACTATTATTGTGTTGCTGTCTATCTCATTCCTTAGGTCTAGTAGTAATTGTTTTTTAAATCTGGGAGCTCCAGTGTTAGGTGTATATATATTTAGGATTGTGATATTTTCCTCTTGGAAAAAGCCTTTCACAATTATATAATGTCACCCTTTTTCTTTTTAGACTGCTGTTGCTTTGATGTTTGTTTTGTTTAATATAAGAATAGCTACTCCTGCTCACTTTTGGTTACCATTTACATGGAATGTCTTTTTACAGCTTTTTACCTTAAGTTTATGTGAGTCCTTATGTGTTAGGTGAGTCTCCTGAAGATAGCGGATACTTGATTGGTTCATTCTTATCCATTCTGCCATTCTTTATTTTTTAAGCGGAACATTTAGGTCATTTACATTCAATGTTACTATTGAGATGTGAGAAGCTATTCATTTTGCTAATTGTTGCCTGAATAACTTGGTTTCTTATTCATTGTGATTTTTTTATAGGCCCTGTGAGATTTATGCTTTAAGAAGGTTCTATTTTGGTGTATTTCAAGGATTTGTTTCAAGATTTAGAGCTGCTTTCAGCAGTTCTTGTAGTGCTGGCTTGGTAGTGGCAAATTCTCTGGGAATTTGTTTGTCTGAAAAAGTCTTTATCTTTTCTTCATTTATGAAGCTTAATTTCACTGGATAGAAAATTCCTGGCTGATAATTGTTTTGTTTAAGAAGACTAAAGATAGAATCTGAATCCCTTCCAGCTTGTAGGATTTCTGCTGAGAAATCTGCAGTTAATCTGATAGGTTTTTCTTTATAGGTTACCCAATGCTTTTGGCTCACAGATCTCAAAATTCTTTCCTTTATCTTGACTTTAGATAACCTGGTGACTATGTGGCTAGGTGATGTTCTTTTTGTAATGATTTTCCAGGTGTTCTTTGAACTTCTTTTATTAGAATGTCTAGATCTCTAGCAAGCCCAAGGAAGTTTTCTTCAATTATTTTCCCAAATATGGTTGTTGTCTGATGAGCCATATCTGTCTCTTAAGAAACAGCTGTGGTCAGTGGCCTCTTTTTACTTTCTTGATGATGTCTTTCGATGCACAAAAGCTTCTGATTTTGATAAAGCTCATTTTTTATTGTTCATGTTTTTGATATCATGTCTAAGAGCCTTTTACCAAATCCTATATCATAAAGATGTGTCCTTTTGTGTTTTTTCTAATAATTTAATATTATTTTTACATTTAGGCAATTGAACCATCTTGGTTTAGTAGTGTGAGGTAAGAGTCCAGTTTCAATTTTTTTACATATGTCTGTTTAGTTGTCTCAGCACCATTTGTTGATAAGACTATTCCCCATTGAATGGTATATTAATTTCCTAGGTCTGCTGTTACAAATTACCACACACTAGATGGCTCAAACAATTTAATGTCTTACAGTTCTGGAGGCCAGATGTTTCACATTAAAGTGCTGCCAGGGCCATACTCCTTTTGAAGGGACTAGGAGAGGATTTGTTCCAGGCTTCCCTTAGCTTCTGGTAGGAGGATTTTTCCTCACTTTCTCATAGTTTCTGGTAGTTTATTTTATTTTATTTTATTTTATTTTATTTTGCTTGTGGCAGCATAACTCAATGTTCACACGGCATTCTCCCTGTATGTGTGCTTGTGTCCAAATTTATTTATAAGTACACCTGTCATTTTGCAATAGAGGTCCACCCTACTCCAGTATAACCTCATCTTAACTAAATATATTGTAAACAACCATATTTCCAAATAAGGCCACATTCTGATGCACTAGGGGGTTTGACTTCAACATATGAATTTCTGGGGCACACAATTCATACCATAACAAAGTGTCTTGGTATGCTTTTCTGAAATTAGCTGATCATAGATGTATGGGTTTATTTCTGGACTCTCAAATCTATTTCACTGATCTATCTGTCCGTACTTCTGAGAGAACCACACTGTGATGATTACATTTGCTTTGTAGTAAGGTTTGAAGTCATTAAGTATAAATCCTCTATTTTATTCTTTCTTTAAGAATTGTTTTAGCCATTCTATGTTTCTTGTTATTCCATATGAATTTCAGAATCAGCTTGTCAATTATTACAAAAAAGTCAACTGAGATTTTGTTCTTATTTTGGTTACAGATGTTTTACTACTTGCAAATCCAATAGAAAATTTTCAGTTCTCTTATATCCCACAAATAAATCATTTCCATTGTAGAAAAACAGAAATACAAAAAGAAGAAAATTACAAAAGCATTTACAATTTCACCATGAAGAAAACTACCCTTTTTTAAAAATTATACTTTACATTTTGGGATACACGTGCATAACGTGCAGGTTTGTTACATAAGTATACACATGCCATGATGGTTTGCTGCACCCATCAACCTGTTACTTAAGTTAGGTATTTCTCCTAATGCTATCCGTCTGCTAGCCCCCCACCCCCTGATAGGCTCTGGTGTGTGATGTTCCCCTCTCTGTGTCCATGTGTTCTCATTGTTCAGCTCCCACTTATGAGAGAACATATGGTGTTTGGTTTTCTGTTCCTGTGTTGGTTTGCTGAGAATGATGGTTTCCAGCTTCACCCATGTCCCTTAAAAGGACATGAACTCATCGTTTTTATGGCTGCATAGTATTCCATGGTGTGTATGTGCCACGTTTTCTTTATCTAGTCTATCATTGATAGGCATTTGGGTTGGCTGCAAGTCTTTGCTATTGTGAACGGTGCTGCAATAAACATACATGTGCAAGTGTCTTTATAGTAGAATGATTTATAATCCTTTGGGAAGATACCCAGTAGTGGGATTGCTGGGTCAAATGATATTTCTAGTTCTAGATCCTTGAAGAATTGCCACACTATCTTCCACAATGGTTGAACTAGTTTACACTCCCACCAACAGTGTAAAAGCATTGCTATTTCTCCACATCCTCTCCAGCATCTGTTGTTTCCTGACTTTTCAATGATTGCCATTCTAACTGGCATGAAATGGTATCTCATTGTGGTTTTGATTTGCATTTCTCTAATGACTAGTGGTGATGATCTTTCTTCACGTTTGTTGGCTACATAAATGTCTTCTCTTGAGAAGTGTCTGTTCGTATCCTTTGCCCACTTTTTGATGGGGTTGTTTTATTCTTGTAAATTTGTTTAAGCTCCTTGTAGATTCTGGATATTAGCCCTTTGTCAAATGAATACATTGCAAAAATTTTCTCCCATTCTGTAGGTTGCCTTTTCACCCTGATGATAGTTTCTTTTGCTTTGAGAAACTCTTTAGTTTGCTTAGATCCCATTTGTCAATTTTGGCTTTTGCCCATGCCTATGTCCTGAATGGTATTGACTAGGTTTTATTCTAGGGTTTTTATTGTTTTAGGTCTTATGCTTAAGTTTTTAATCCATCTTTAGTTAATTTTTATATAAGATGTAAGGAAGGCATCCAATTTCAGTTTTCTGCATATGCTATGGTTAGCTAGTTTTCCCAACACCTTGTATTAAGTAGGGAATCCTCTTCCTATTGCTTGTTTTTGTCAGGTTTGTCAAAGATAAGATGGTCATAGATGTGTGACATTATTTCTGGGGTCTCTGTTATGTTCCATTGGTCTATACATCCGTTTTGGTACCAGTACCACGCTGTTTTGCTTATTTGTAGCCTTGTAGTAGAATTTGAGGTTAGGTAGTGTGATGCCTCCAGCTTTGTTCTTTTTTCTTAGGATTGTCTAGGCTACGTGGGCTCTTTATGGTTCCATATAAAATTTAAAGTAGATTTTTTCTGATTCTGTGAAGAAAGTCAATGGTAGCTTGTTGGGGATAGCATTGAATCTATAAATTAGTTTGGGCAGTGTGGTCATTTTTACAACATTGGTTCTTCCTACGCATGAGCATGGAATGCTTTTCCATTTGTTTGTGTCCTCTTTTATTTCTTTGAGCAGTGGTTTGTAGTTCTCTTTGAAGGGGTCCTTCACTTCTCTTGTAAGTTGTATTCCTAGGTATTTTATCCTCTTTGTAACTATTGTGAATGGGAGTTCACTCATGATTTGGCGCTCTCTCTATTAATGGTGTACAGGAATATTTGTGATTTTTGCACATTGATTTTGTATCCTGAGACTTTGCTGAAGTTGCTTATCAGCTTAAGGAGATTTTGGGCTGAGACAATGGGATTTTCTAAATAAAAAAACTGCTCTTATAGTTTTTGATATATATCTTGTTGCAAGGGAGCAATGACTATCAGGGCCAGTGGCACATGGGACAAATGAATTAAAAGACAGTTTTAGGTAAGGAAAGGAGGATTTATTAGAAAAAGTAGCAAAATGCATTTCAAAAAGGCAACAAGCAGGATCAACAGAAGAGAAGCTAACTGTAAAGAAACAAAGGATTCCTGGGGATTTTATAGAATAGTGTTTATACTGTATACCGCATGTTTTGTTTAGTACCGAATATGCCAAAGTTGCAGTGACCCCTACAACTTGCAGTTGCAGACCCCAGCAAGTTGCAGCGAGCTAACTTGCAGGGGTCTAGTGATAGTTAGGGACAGAAAGATTGTCAGTTATTTGCACAGGAGGGCTATGTGTTCTGGACCATGAAGAAAGACAGACTTATAGCTTGTCTGTTTTCTCTTTATTTTTCCCTGGCCCCACCAGCCTTTCTCCTTTCCCTTATTAGCACTCCATATATATTTTCATGCTTTTTAAGCCTATACAGACATAAAAACACAATTTTTCTTCCCTCACATTGAGAAGTCTACAAATATTGCTACTGTAATCAATATTATTGAGACTCTTTCCTAATATGTTAATGAAAATGAGAAACCTTCAGAAGGACTTCACCCATTGTTTTTTAATTTTTAAAATTTTATCATTAAAAATGCATACCCCTGAAGAAACTGGAACCCTCATACATTGCTGGTGGGAACATAAAATGATGCAGCCACTGTAGAAACAATCTGGCAATTCCTCAAAAAATTAAACATATAATTAGCATATGACCCAGAAATTCCACTCGTAAGTATATATCCAAAAGAACTAAAAAACAGGGATTCAGACAGATACAAGTGTACCAATGTTCATCGCAGCATTATTCACAATAGCCAAAAAGTGAAAACAACATGTGTCCATCAACAGATGAATGGATAAACAAAGTGTGATATATACATGCAATAAAATATTTTTCAGCCATGAAAGTGAGTAAAGTTCTGATACATGCTACAACATGAGTGACTTTTTTTTTTTTTTGAGACAAAGTCTTGCTCTGTCACCCAGGCTGGAGTGCAGTGGTGCAATCTCAGCTCACTGCAGCCTCCACTTCCTGGGTTCAAATGATTCTCCTGCCTCAGTCTCCCAAATAGCTGGGATTACAGGTGCCTGCCACTATGCCTGGCTAATGTTTGTATTTTTAGTAGAGATAGGGTTTCAACCTGTTGGCCAGGCTGGTCTCAATCTCCTGACCTCAAATGACCTACCCACCTCAGCCTCCCAAAGTGCTGGGATTACAGGCATGAGCCACTGCACCCCGTTGGATGAATTTTTAAAACATTATCTTAAGTGAAACAAACCAGACATAAAAGCACAAATACTGTATGATTTTACTTATCTGAAATACATAGAATAGGCAAATACTTGGAAATGGATGTAGATTACAGGTTACCAGTAGAGCGGGAAAAGGAGAATAGGGAGCTATGGTTTAATGAATACAGAGTTTCTGTTTGGGTTGATGAAAGTTTTAGAAATAGTGGTTATGGTTACACAACAATGTGAATGTAATTAATGCCACTGAATCATACACTTGGAAATGGTTTAAATGGCCAATTTTATTTCTCATATATATATATATATATATATGTGTGTGTGTGTGTGTGTGTATACACACACACAATTAGAGAATAGTAATATAAAATGCATTCCTATTTATCTTCCAATAAACTGCAATTTGCTTTGGAAGATATTAAAATATTCAATCAGGTCAGGCGTGCTGTCTAACATCTGTAATCCCAATGCTTTGGGAGGCTGAGGTGGGTGTATCACTTGAGGTCTGGAGTTTGAGACCAGCATGGGCGACATGGTGAAACCCTGTCTCTACAAAAGCACAAAAATTAGCCAGGCATGGTGACATGCACCTGTAATCCTAGCTACTTGGGAGGCTGAGGCACGAGAATAATTTGAACCCAGGAGGCAGAGGTTACAGTGAGCTGAGGTTGTACCACTGCACTCCAGCCTGGGCCACAGAGTGAGACTGTGTCTCAAAAAACTAAATAAATAAAAATAAAAATAAAATATTCAATCAATGCAGATTGAATAGAATATAAAGTACTTATAACAGTTCCTGGAACATAGTTAAATTCTTAAGAAATACCTAGGTATCACAGTTATTATTTAATATAATCCCATATTTATGACTTTTTCACTTGGTTGTATTGTGTTTTCCCACATCAACAAATATAGAAGTATGTCATAATTTCTAATAATTATATAATAATATCACTTTTACCATGCTGTTTAACAAATCTCTTAAATTTTAGTATTTATGTTACTTTGATATTATATCGGTCTTTATCTTATGTGACATCCCTGCGACATTTGAAGTTTAACTTCTCCCTTCCTGAAATTCTCCATTCTTTGGTTTTCCGTCACACCAGACTTTCTTCTTATCCTTCTGACTTATCTTTCTCTTTGCTGATTTCTCTTCCTCTGACTACCCCATAAATGAAGGAGTTCTCTAGGATTCTTTTTTCATCCTTATTGCTTCTCATTCTTCACCCTTTCTGTGAAGAAGTGATTTACTTCCATGGATAGAACTAATACTTGTGTGGTGATGACTCCCCACATTCTTGCCTCTAGCTCAGATCCCTCTCCTGAGAATTAAAGCTTTATTTGTAACTGCCTCCTGGATACTTGTTCCTAGATGTCTTACAGGCATCTTAAACTCAATTTATTGTTATCTTCTGCCTATCCTACTACCTATATTCTCTCTGTCAAATAAAGCCACTGCCATTCACAATTTTCCAAGTTAGAAGCCTGGGAGAATCATCCTTAATTCTGTTCTCTCCTTCTCACCTTACTTCTAGTGTTTTGTTAGTTAGTTAGTTTGTTTTTTGCCACTGAATATCTCTCAGATCTACTTGCTCCTATCTAAGCTTAATTGTCCAAGTGAAGTCTCCTTAAATTTCTTACTTGATATAATAAAATAGCCTTAAGGTTTATACATGATCTTGTTAACTTCTTATTTTGCCTCACTTTACATTTACCCTTGAATCAACTGAAAATCTGCATAATATCCTTAGTGAGTCACCACTGCCTATAAAATAAACTTTGAGTGAGATTTGGGTGGGTACACGGAGCTAAACCATATCATTATACCCCTGTCCCCCTCAAATCTCGTGTCCTCACATTTCAAAACTAACCATGTTTTCCCAATAGTTCCTCAAAGTCTTAACTTATTTTATCATTAACTCAAAAGTCCACAGTCCAAAGTCTCATCTGAGACAAGGCAAGTCCCTTCCACCTAAGAGCCTGTAAAATCACAAGCAAGTTGGTTACTTCTTAGATACAATGGGGGTACAGGCATTGAGTAAATATACCCATTCTAACTGGGAGAAATTGGCTGAAAAGAAGGGGCTACAGGCCCCATGCAAGTCCAAAATCCAGTAGGGCAGTCAAATCTTAAAGCTCCAAAATGATCTCCTTTGACTCCATTTCTCACATCCACATCATGCTAATGTAAGAGGTAGGCTCCTACAGCCTTGGGAAGCTCCACCCCTGTGGCTTTGTAGGATATAGCCCTCCCTCCTGCCTGCTTTCATGGGCTGGTGTTGAGTGTCTATGGCTTTTCCAAGTATATGGTGCAAGCTGTTGGTAGATCTATTTTTCTGGGGTCTGGAGGACATTTGCCCTCTTCTCACAGTTTCACTAGTCAGTGCCCCAGTGGGGACTCTGTGAGGGCTCACACTCTACATTTCCCTTTCACATTGCTCTAGCAGAAGTTTTCCATGAGGGCTCTTCCCCTGCAACACATCTCTGCCTATACATCCAGGCATTTCCATACATCCTCTAAAATCTAGGTGGAGGTTTCCAAACCTTAATTATTGATGTCTGTGCACCCACAGGCTCAATACAACACGGAAGCTGCCAAGGCTTGGGGTTTGCATCCTCTAAAACCATGGCCCAAACTGTACCTTGGCCCCTTTTAGCCTCTGCTGGAGTGGCTGGAATGCAGGGCACCAAGTCCCTAGACTGCACAGAGCAGGGGGTACCTGGGCCCAGCCCATGAAACCATTTTTTCTTCCTAGGCTTGTGGGCCTGTGATGAGAGGGGCCACTGTAAAGGTCTCTGACATTCCCTGGAGAAATTTTTCCCATTGTCTTGGAGATTATGAAAATTTCTGCAGCCAACTTGAATTTCTCATCAGAAAATGGGTTTTTCTTTTCTATTGCATCATCAGACTGCAAATTTTCTAAAATTTTATGCTGTCTCTCTTTTAAAACTGAATGCTTTTAACAGCACCCAAGTCACCTCTTGAATGTTTTGCTGCTTAGAAATTTCTCCTGCCAGATACCTTAAATCATCTCCCTCAAGTTCAAAGTTTCACAGATCTTTAGAGCAGGGGAAAAACGCTGCAAGTCTCTCTGCTAAAGCATAGCTAGAGTCGCCTTTATTCCAGTTCCCAACAAGTTCCTCATCTCCATCTGAGATGAGAAGCATTTGGTCAGAGCAATTCAACAAGTCTCTAGGAAGTTCCAAATTTTTCACATCATCCATTCTTCCAAGTCTGTTCCAACCTCTGCCTATTACCCAATTTCAAAGTCATTTTCACATTTTTGGTTATCTTTACAGCAGCATCCCACTCTACTGGTACCAATTATCTCTATTAGTTTTTTCTTATGCTGTTAATAAAGACATACCTGAGACTAGGTAATTTATAAAGAAAAAGAGGTTTAATAGACTCACAGTTCCACGTGGCTGAGGAGGCCTCACAATCATGGTGGGAGGGAAAGGAGGAGCAAAGTCATGTCTTACATGGCAGCAGGCAAGAGGGAGCATGTGCAGGGGAACTCCACTTTATAAAACCATCAGATCTCATGAGACTTATTTACTATCACAAGAACAGCACAGGAAAAACCCACGCCAATAATTCCATTAACTCCCACTGGGTCCCTCCCATGACACATGGGGATTATTACAATTCAAGGTGATATTTGTGTGGGGACACAAAGCCAAACCATATCAGGTGTCTATTACCATTCTTTTTATACTATATCTTCATTGTTTACTTATGGGTCTATCTCTCCACTAGGGCTCCTTGAGGGGTTATCTCTTATTCATTTGTTAATTCTCTAAATCTAATCTTACATCATGCATAATTGAGACACATTACATTACATGTTATTGAGACTCTTTTCTCATATATTAATGGAAGTGAGAAGCATAATATCTTTTATATGTATTTGAATATTAATAAATATTTGTCAAGCCAATGAACAAATAAACTTAAAGCTGTTTATCTTTTAATTCTTTTGAGCCTCAGAGGACGTGATTAACTTTTGGGGTGTCATGTGTTTATTGTCTACAGCTTCCACCCAGAAATTGAAAAACTCATGTCCTTGATAGACCAGCCAACCAAGATCAATTTCTCTCCAAGTTTACTATCCTTTACAGAACAGTTGGAAGCTTTTATTAGACCAAATATCAATCACTGCTGTGTCCATTGTGTAGCAGTCAAATCAGTTTAGCTGATTACTAGCCAACTTTACCACCAGATATGGCCCCGTTTAGAGCCCTTTCTCCATACAGATGGCCTATACCACCTCCTGCTAATAACAACAAAAAAACCCTCTATCTCCCTATGAGGGCCAGGTACAATACTATACTATGTCTGTAAAGTCACTGGTCCTCTCAGCTTGGCATATACCTATTGGCTACAAGTCCAGACTCTGGTTAGTCTGACAACCACAGGGCTTTCTTTCTCTGGGCTTTCTTCAAAGGGTCAGATTTTGGAATTACTGGAGTCTTGGTTTCTGTTGAGCTAATAGCACTTAGAGGCTGGTTAAGATGTTAATGATCAAGGTAAATAATAAAATATTCATACAATGTATCTCCGGTTGAGCCCAATACTTTCAAGATGAAGAGTGGAAATAAATATTGATAGAGAACTCAGATGTAACTCATTCCTCCAACTATTCCGTGGTAACAGAATGAGGTTTTTCTTTTTTTCCTGAATTGATCCAGACTTCACCTACTAGAAATTTGTGAAATTTGCTGAATTTCTTTATTAGATCATGTTGATTGTCTGGAGATGCAGAAATGGAGCACATACACCATAGCATAGCAAGAATTAAGGAATACTACAGTATATAGACAAAGGAGACTGGGAAATTCTATAAAGTAAGAGTCTTCCAAGGTTGGATATTGAATAAGTTTTCTGTTTTATCCATTTATAAAGAAAAAATTCTATTTAACACACATTAGGTACATGGTTTCTCCATATTTTCCAAATATCATATTTTCATACCATGAACATTAAAATGATTGATATTTATAATTAAAACAAAGACCCAAGCAGAATATTTATTCCTATATACAGTTCAGAAAATGTAAGCTAATGCTGCAATCTACTGTCTATTTTATCTTTAATATACACAGAGAAAAGCATCCTGTTGACATGTAGAAAACCAAAAGGACTTCATTGAAGTTACAGTCTCACATTTTTGATTTGAGGGCCATTGAGCAAGTTAATGCACCTCTATAATTAAGTTTACTGCTTTTGTAAAATAGCAATGATTATATCACCTATCTCTACATGACAGAGCTGGTGCTTCAAGGATCAAATGAGATTATGTATGTGAAATCACCTTGAAAAGGACCACGAATGTAAGACACAATTGCAGCTGCTGTGAAGCAAATTTTGGACCAATGGATTGATTCGTTGTATAAAAGGTATGGGACTATTAATTTGAGATTGGTATTCAGATAACTTTTTATGTTCATTCAGTTTTCAGATATATCAGACTCTACATATTTGATGGAAAAATTATTAGTGAAATGGGAAAAGTTCCCTTGTTTCTCCTCGCAGGATGTATGACAGGAGGAGTGGCTCACTTCTTTAGTGCCCTGCTGCTCAAACCTCTAGGGGAACATACAGATGGGCAGTTTGTGGGGCTCTGACCCCACAGCAGCATCTAGGGGTGGATGTTTACAGCTCCTGAAGTCCCAGTGGGTTTGTGTTACAGGGTGCTGTTTAATTTTGCTATCTATAGGTGGCTTGTGTTAATCAGCTCAATTAGACCCTCTACTTTGTCACAAGGACAGAGGGCTTTCTGTATCCTGGGTTCTTGCCTTGGTGTACTGGAAGAATTGGATCACACTTGGGCTTGGAGAATCAGTGCAAGGTTTTATTGAGTGGAAGTAGTTCTCAGCAGATGGGGGAGCCAGAAGAGAGATGGTTTTTCCCTGGAGTCAGGCCGCTTGGTGGCCTGAGCGCTCCTCTGGTTGCCCCAGCCAAACTCCACATCATTCTGCCAGTCAGTGGCCTGCTGGCATGCTGGTGCCTGTTGGTGAATTTCTCTTGACATCTAGCCCCTTGTGTGTTCCTCCACCAACGTGCTTCTCTCAACATCCAGCCACTTCTATCTCTTCCTTGCTAGGGTCTCCCTCTTTTATAGACACAGGTTGGAGGTGTGGCAGGCAAGGGAAGTCATGGGAAATGCAACATTTGGGCAGGAAAATGAAAATGCCTGTCCTCACCTAGGTCCATGGAGGTGGAGTCCTAGCAGGGACCAACCCTCCTCTACCCAGCCTTTCCCTTCCCCATTTCCATATCATTTAAAGGGACCATGCTCTTCCCTTCCCAGCACTTCCGTATCATTACTAAGCAAAATTTGTAAAGGCGGTGATTATGCAGTTGCTGTAACTTATCCTGAGGTCTAAAAACTGTAGCAACCAAATTTATAGCTTTGCTGTCTCTTACTCTTGACAGCAAATGCATGGAGAACTTCTGAATTGTTGGGAGGGTGAAATGAGAAAAAGTATATAGAAATTATCTCACATAATACCTCTCATTAAAAAATATTTTATATTCATTTATTAATTGAACAGACATGTCTTTAGTTCTTTAGTACAAAATTAGCCAGATACACACTCTCCTACATGTTGCAGAAACCAAAAAATATCTGGATGATGAAATAATCTGTACAACAAATCCTCATGACTTGAGTTTACCTATATAACAAGCCTGCACATGTACCCCTGAACATAAAATAAAAGTTTTAAAAAAAGAAATCAGATCCAGCAATCCCACTAAAGGGGAATTATCTAAAGGAAAGAAAATCATGATATTGAAGAGATAGCTGTACCTCCATGTTCACTGCCACCCTATTCACAATAGCCAAGATATGGAATTAACCTAAGTGTCCATCAATGGATAAATGAAGAAAGTAGCATATATATTCACAATGGAATACTGTTAAGCCATTAAAACAAATGAAACCTTGTCATTTGTGGCAACATGGATGAAATTGGAGGACATTATGTTGAGTGAAATAAGCCAGGAACAAATAGTCGACCATGGCATATTCCCACTCATATGTGGAAGTTAAAAAATGTTTATCTCATAGAAATGAAAAGTGGAACAGGAGATACTAGAGGCTGGGAAGGGGAAAAGGAAAGGGAGAGATTTTTTAAAGGATATGAAATTACAGCTAGATAGGGGGAATAACTTCTAGTGTTCTACAGCACTGTAGGATGACTATAGTTAACGAGGAAACGAGGATATTGAATGTTCCCAACACAAAGAAATGACAAATATTTGAGATTATAGATATGTTAAGTACCCTGAGCTGATCAGTATACATTATACGCATTTAAACATCACTGTGTACTCCATGAATATGTACAATTATTATGTGTTCATTTAAATAAATAAATAAAAGTCAGATATGCCATCCTTAAAAAAAATTTTTTTTTAAAGTCCCTGTGCTTTCAAGAAGCCCACAGTCTGGTGGAGATTTGTTTGTTAGCTCTCTGAAACCAAAGACTTTGGGGAATAGGACATAAAATAGGAGCTTATCATGAGGTTTTACCAAAGATAGACTTCACTAATTTTAAGTATCGAAATGTTATGTCTCTTATTCGTCTTTGTATAATACAAGGTCTTAGCTCAGTAAATGTTTGTCAAACAAATAAACAAATGAAGGTTTGGAAAGTGGGAAAAGGCGAAGACAGTAGTGGTGTTTGGCCTTTTCAGATGAAAATACAGCCTATTAGTGGGCTATCTTTTCTGCCTCCATTTTCTTGTTGGCTTCTTGGTAGAGTGACAAGCCAAATTAAACCCACAATGAGGAAGCTGTTTTGAATGATACCTTTTGATTTTTTTTCTACTTAGCTTGTAGCTACTGTTTCCAGAAGCTACCAGTGGCCCAGGTAAAGAACACCAGCAAGGGATTTACCTCAATGGATCCCTTGGGGTAGCCTCACAGTCAGGGGTCTGATTCTGGGTATGGCTTTAATGCCATAATCACAATGTGAGAATACAAGAGTTTTTAGTACTTCCAAATTCTTAAGCTAGGCCAGGCAACCACAGAGGCAAAGACAGTAGTCCCTTGTTCTAGGCCTCCTGAAACAATCAGCAACTACATCCATGCAGGAGAAGGCTTTCAGTATTTAAGGGTCATGTGGGGTGAGGTGTCCCAATTTCGTGAGGATACTATTTTTTGGGTATTTTTTTTTCTTTTCTTTTTTTTTTTTATTATACTTTAAGTTCTAGGGTACATGTGCATAACATGCAGGTTTGTTACATATGTATACTTGTGCCATGTTGGTGTGCTGCACCCATCAACTCGTCAGCACCCATCAATTCATCATTTATATCAGGTATACCTCCCCAATGCAATCCCTCCCCCCTCCCCCCTCCCCATGATAAGCCCCAGTGTGTGATGTTCCCCTTCCCGAGTCCAAGTGATCTCATTGTTCAGTTCCCACCTATGAGTGAGAACATGCGGTGTTTGGTTTTCTCTTCTTGTGATAGTTTGCTAAGAATGATGGTTTCCAGCTGCATCCATGTCCCTACAAAGGATGCAAACTCATCCTTTTTTATGGCTGCATAGTATTCCATGGTGTATATGTGCCACATTTTCTTAATCCAGTCTGTCACAGATGGACATTTGGGTTGATTCCAAGTCTTTGCTATTGTGAATAGTGCCGCAATAAACATACGTGTGCATGTGTCTTTGTAGTAGAATAATTTATAATCCTTTGGGTATATACCCAGTAGTGGGATGGCTGGGTCATATGGTACATCTAGTTCTAGATCCTTGAGGAATCGCCATACTGTTTTCCATAATGGTTGAACTAGTTTACAATCCCACCACCAGTGTAAAAGTGTTCCTATTTCTCCCCATCCTCTCCAGCACCTGTTGTTTCCTGACTTTTTAATGATGGCCATTCTAACTGGTGTGAGATGGTATCTCATTGTGGTTTTGATTTGCATTTCTCTGATGGCGAGTGATGATGAGCATTTTTTCATGTGTCTGTTGGCTGTATGAATGTCTTCTTTTGAGAAATGTCTGTTCATATCCTTTCCCCACTTTTGGATGGGGTTGTTTGTTTTTTTCTTGTATATTTGTTTGAGTTCTTTGTAGATTCTGGATATTAGCCCTTTGTCAGATGAGTAGATTGCAAAAATTTTCTCCCATTCTGTAGGTTGCCTGTTCACTCTGATGGTAGTTTCTTTTGCTGTGCAGAAGCTCTTTAGTTTAATGAGATCCCATTTGTCAATTTTGGCTTTTGCTGCCGTTGCTTTTGGTGTTTTAGACATGAAGTCCTTGCCCATGCCTATGTCCTGAATGGTACTAGCTAGATTTTCTTCTAGGGTTTTTATGGTATTAGTTCTAACATTTAAGTCTCTAATCCATCTTGAATTAATCTTCATATAAGGAGTAAGGAAAGGATCCAGTTTCAGCTTTCTACTTATGGCTAGCCAATTTTCCCAGCACCATTTATTAAATAAGGAATCCTTTCCCCATTTCTTGTTTCTCTCAGGTTTATCAAAGATCAGACGGCTGTAGATGTGTGGTATTATTTCTGAGGACTCTGTTCTGTTCCATTGGTCTATATCTCTGTTTTGGTACCAGTACCATGCTGTTTTGGTTACTGTAGCCTTGTAGTATAGTTTGAAGTCAGGTAGCATGACGCCTCCAGCTTTGTCCTTTTGACTTAGGATTGTCTTGGCAATGCGGGCTCTTTTTTGGTTCCATATGATCTTTAAAGCAGTTTTTTCCAATTCTGTGAAGAAACTCATTGGTAGCTTGATGGGGATGGCATTGAATCTATAAATAACCTTGGGCAGTATGGCCATTTTCATGATATTGATTCTTCCTATCCATGAGCATGGTATGTTCTTCCATTTGTTAGTGTCCTCTTTGATTTCACTGAGCAGTGGTTTGTAGTTCTCCTTGAAGAGGTCCTTTACATCCCTTGTAAGTTGGATTCCTAGGTATTTTATTCTCTTTGAAGCAATTGTGAATGGAAGTTCATTCCTGATTTGGCTCTCTGCTTGTCTGTTACTGGTGTATAAGAATGCTTGTGATTTTTGCACATTAATTTTGTACATGGAAACTGAACAACCTGCTCCTGAATGACTACTGGGTACATAACGAAATGAAAGCAGAAATAAAGATGTTCTTTGAAACCAATGAGAACAAAGATACAACATACCAGAATCTCTGGGACACATTTAAAGCAGTGTGTAGAGGGAAATTTATAGCACTAAATGCCCACAAGAGAAAGCAGGAAAGATTTTTTGGGTACTTTAAAGAATTCTGGCAGAAGGGCAGGTGAACAGTTTGACATGAAGCTAGGGTTATAACAGGGCTCTGAAGACAAACTAATCTGTTTTGGTCAGCCTGGATCAGGCTTAGGCAACTAGCTACCATTTCTCCTTTACTTCTCAGACAGCAATACTCCAATACAACAATGACTTCCTGCTCCTATTGTAATTGAAGCAGTCACTCACTTTTAGAAGCAGTCATTCTTTCTATTGCAATGCTTGTTTACTTGCTTAAAAATTTCAGGAATTAACCTTGAGATAAAACCAAGATTGTAAAACACTCTCCTGAAGAAAATGCTGAGCAGCTACTTGTAAGTAGAACCGAATCCTTCCAAGGAAGATTTGGGAGATAGTCATAAGCTGGTAAATACCTGGAGATAGTCATAAGCTGGTAAGTACCTGGTTTTCCTACTTTGTGGGGCTGTTATAGAAAGCAACCAAGAACTTACATGAGCCGAGATTGCGCCACTGCACTCCAGCCTGATGACACAGCGAGACTCCATTTCAAAAAAAAAAAGGTTTTCTCTAAGACTATTTTTAAAATTTCCTCCTGGGTAAAAACTACCATGCAGTTAAGATTGAATGATGATGATGGTGACAAGATATTGTGTATAGTGTCAGTAATCTCGTGACAAAAACATCTAGGAAAACCATTTCTAAGCCATTGAGAAGTTAAGGTGAAACTCAGAAAATGATTTTTACTTTGAAAAAATTGCAAGCAAAAAAAAAAAAAAGCAAAGTGTTAGCAGGTCTGAGCTAATGGCATGTAGCAATTGTCTAGGGCATGACTACTGGGAGATAATCTTTTAGCTCCTCCATTCATGCTTGCTCTACTCTTTGTCATTCCTAAGTACAGCTGTGTATATGCCTACCTCATAGGATTTATCAGATAGAGAATTTACCTCTCCCAATCATATATCTCCATTCACCCTCATTGACTGAAGCTTTTCTTCTTTTTTCAGGGGTCATGATCTTTCCTTCCATAAAGAAGGATCAGGCCAAGATGCAGAGACAAGGGACCTATGCTGTGAACTAATTCACAAGAAAGGATCAGTTACTATAACAAGAGCTAGTGAAGGTGGGAAGGGGCAGTGGAATGATTATATTTAGTAGAAACTGGAAAAGGGAAAAGGAGAAAAGAGGTTGATTATCAGGTAAAGGCTGAAGAAGACAATAATCAGAGATGCCTTGAGCACACGTCTCCCTTTGTTCTGAAGAAGATTAAGCAATATACTAAGTGATTTTTCCCTCACTGTGTCTGTTTTTGTCTTTGCAGAATGGAGGCATTGTATGGGCCACTCCTTGAGGGAAACAAGTATGAGGCAGGTCAGGAAAAGAAGGAAAGAGGCAGAACTTCCAAAGAGCAGGCAAAGGCATCACACGAGAAGATAATACAGGACCCACAGAGAAGGGAAATAAAAGTGAGGGGAGCAAAAGAGGAACTGATGCATTGATGGGGAGGGAGAAAAAGCAACTGCAGAATATAAAATTAGAAGCAATAGGAGAATATCAACTGGAGGTCATTGTTTTTAGTGAAATGACAGAAAGAGAAATTTAAAAAACCACATGTTCTCATTTATAAGTGGGAGCTAAATAATGAATACAAATGGGCATATAGAATGGAATAATTGGCATTGGAGACTCCAAAAGGTGGGAATGTGGGACGGGAGTGAAGGATAAAAAACTACCTATTGGAGACAATGTATACTACTCTGTTGACTGGTGCACTAAAATCCTAGGCTTCATCACTACACAATATATCCATGTAATGAAGCTGCACTTGTACTCCTAAATCTATAAAATAAAAACTTAAAACAAACAGACAAATAAAAAAATAAACAGAGGAAAATATCATAGACCAAGAAGAGGAAAAGGAGGATAAAAGCAAGGAAAAAAGCTAAAAAGTAAGGAGGGATATTTTAAATGGTAAACTTGTCTGTAAGAAAGAAGGAATAGACAGGATTAGAAAGGCTGAACAATCATGACTAAAGAATATTAGTCACTTACAAGAAAATACAAGTGAAAGGTGAAGAAATGCCAAAGGGTGGGAAGATTCAGAAATATGTGAATATATAGAGTTCAATTAACAGAGGAGTGGGAAGGAGATAGAAGTTCTGGAGTTCTCCTAGCAATGAATTTCAAGGAGTTGGCACTAATCTGCCTTTATCCTGTATTTTCATTGCTCCATTGCTTAAAATATGTGGGATCATTGACTGACTTGCAAATTTTTCATCGCACAGATATTTTTTATTGGTATTAGTTTTAAGTCTTGTCACAACAATATTAAAGAAATTTGCCTTAGATCCAAAATTCAGGACCTTCTATTAAAAAAATTCATCAGTTAATAAATATTAGAACTTTTCAATGCTGACACTATTATGAAGGATGCAGAGTAGCAGTATCAAATACAGCCTTTATCCCAAAAAAGCATGTCTAGTGGCTAGAGCTCTAACTCCTTGGCATATCAATTATTGGCTGTTTATGATATGTCAATCTTTCTAGCCTTACTTCCTGCATTGATGTATAGGCAGAATTTTGACAGGCAGAGATGGGGTAGGGTGAAGAAACATTCGAGTGGACAAACACAATAATCTAAAGGTAGGAAAATGGCAGTCGATAAAGCAGATAGGTAGGTCATGGCAAATTCATGGAAGGCCCCAAATGTCAGGCTAAGGCATTACCAAATGAAACAATTTCTTGCTCCAGTCAGAGTTGACATCAACTTTGGGCAATGGCTAAGCATCTTGATTGCTATTGTCCAATAGAACTGAGGGCGTAGGACATAAGGCTGAAAAGTTTGGGTAGGGGTAAAGTCTGAGTAGTTTTTATACGTGAGCCATGCCTGGGTAGAGGTATTGTAGAATAGATCCTGAGTTGCCCAAAGAAATGCTAATAGCTATCATTATTGATTTCTTACAGTGTGATGAGCCCGGGGCTAAACATGTTATATGCTTTCATGTAGTTATACTATCTCATGTAGTTTTCATTCTTACCTTATGTGGAAACATAGACTCAGAGCATCTATGCCACTTGTCCAAGGTTACACAGATACAAAATGACAGAGCAAGGCAGTCTGACACAACAGCTTGCATTCTTAATGACTACACTGTGAGTGTCATAGAGCAGGTACTACTAAATGAGGGCCCCTCATGAATTCTTTCATTTAGATTTGGCAAGAAGAGGTAGGGACCGCAAATAAAACTGCTCAGCAATGGAATGCTACCGTGTAGTAAAAAAGAATGAACCACTGATACACTCAACGACATGAATAACTCTCAAACTATGCTGAATGAAAAAAGCTGGACAAAAATGAATACATTCTGTATGATTCCATTGGCAGAAAACTAGAAAATGAAAATTAACCTGTAGTGACAAAAAACAGGTCAGTGGTTTTCCTTATTACAAAGGTCCATGAGGAAACTTTGGGAGGAAGATGAATATGTTCATTATCTTGGTTGTAGTGGTAGTTTTGTGGGTGTGTACGTATGTCTTGTAAGATTGTGCACTCTAAATATGGGCAGTTTATTGTAGGTCAGTTGTATTGCTCTATGCATGCTATATTCCTCTATATACATATTATTTCTAGAAAAACATAATTTCCAGAAAAAACTGCTCAGCAACATAGCACATAAGCAGGCAATGGGCAGAGCTCTCAAGTGACTCTTCAATTAGTGACTATCTGACTCTCAGAGACATTTTTGGGGACTAAGTTTCTTACTTGCTGCAAATGTCAGCTCTGAAGAGCAAGATTGTGTTTTCACTGAGTTGTGAAAACAGAAATCATATATTTGAAATCTTATGGCTATGACCCAGTGAATATATAGTTCCTTTTTTAAAATTTTAATTTCATAACCTTTGGTCTGGTTACTAGACATAGGCTGCACAGTAAATCAAAACAAGAACTTATTTTGACTAGGTAATTTTGTTGTGGAGCTTTCAGTGCTGCTTCTGAAATTAAGATTGCATTCCATGTGAAAAGCAAGACTTTTGTTTTCCACACCTTCTAAAGTGCTAATTCCATCATAGCTATAGGCAATTTGGCTTAGCATATCAACCTCAAGGGAGCTTGGATATGACTGTGGATTAAAATTGGAAATTCTTTTATACACCTATAAAGCTATAAAGAAGACAGATATTTGTCGTGGGGAATGTAAGGTATTGTCAGTGTGATAGATGAATAGGTCAAGATGGTCTGCTTCACACTAACATTTCCATAATATCTGATATTTCATCATTTGGAGTAGAGGCTCTGTGTTAAGCAGTATCTTCCTTTGTCCTCTTTTAAAAGGAAACTTGCACTAAGAGCATTAAAACTCTAGTAGTTCAATTTGAATAAATATAATGTTCACTATTATTAGAAAACTGGTATTTTCACAGGTTTCTCCCTGTCATCCTACTTTTAGGTAATAATAGAGCATTTATCTGTCTTAGATTGAATAGAGAAGCAATTCCCACCAACCCCTGGTAGTATCTTTGTGCTCTTTTCCTGGGATCCTTATCAGTCCTCCTTAATCCTCCAACTTCAGGTCACTTGCTTTCTTCCTAACTCCATGCTCTTCATTACTCAGCAACTGTCAGTCTCTGCTTTGGAGAACTCCACTGAGTTCTAGAGGATAGCTAATAATATATGGTTGATCTGACCTTGCTCTGAAAAAAAATGCCAGAGCCCAACCAGAAGCCAATTTGAAAAACAAGATATTTTAGGGGAACTTTCATGGCCTCCTTTACAATGACTGGGCCAGCACCTCTGCTGTGCCTCACCTGGGACTGTGGCCCTGCCACCTCTGTTCCTGGCATCAGCTGCTACTTGTCCACAGTACTATGTGCCAAGTACTGTGTTAAATATTTTACATGCCTTCAATTTACTCTCACAATGAATCTGCGAGGTGTTATCTCTACTCTACAGATGAGGAAACTGAGGCTCAAAGGGTTTTAATAACTTGCCTAAGGTCATTTAATAAGCAGCACACTGGACATTCAACAAGTTTATCTGGCTCCTCATCAGAACTTCTCCTTCCCTCTTCTAAACTCCCCCTTCAAAAATTACCTGCTCTTCACTATCGCATTCCTTCAGGGCTTAGATTCTTCTGTTTAGGGACAGCCATGATTATTGTCCTTTCCTTTATATATGAAACAGCTCTATCCACATACCCTTTGCCCCCATGTCTGCTTTAGTTGAATCTCCAAAACAGCTGGGGATTATTCTGAAGTTTTGGCTTTCTGTTTAGCCTTAACTATACCTTTCACACACTTTCATTTAATGTCCATTCAAAATCTGACTGTATGTTGTCCAATTCTTTAGTTCATATCAAGCCTCCAAGCAAAGGAGAAAACATATAGGACTTTGAAAAAAAGGGATGAGGAAATGGACATTTGCAAACTTACAAAGTAACTGTTATGTGCTGAGGCTATGAGGAAAACACTTTCACAAAGGCGATTTCATTTAATCCTCCTAACCCCTGAGTTAGGTCTTATTATTACAATATTATGGCAAAAACCACAATTACTTTTGCACCAATCAAATATTATCCAAATTTGAGGCTCAAGAAATAGGAAATGTTCTGAGAGGTTAGGAATTTTCTGAAATAACTTGCCCAAGACCACAAACTAAAGTACTGGAACCAGGATTCAAACTGCTCTGTCAGTCTCCAAAGCCTGGATTAATTTTTTCTAAGGGTTGACAAAATATTGTCTTTTTATATACTCAAACTTCATTAATTGAGATGCTTTGGTAAGGGGAGGGTTTTGCAATGAAGGATGCAAGCAGAAAAGCTTCATTTAAAAATCCTTAATTCCTGCCTTAAGCAGAGTCTTGTGGTTGGATCACTGTTGTGAGTTAGTGTCTCTGGAGTACTAAAGAGCAATTATCTTGTAGTCTGATGGAGATGAAAGAGAGCTAGCCAGTGTTTCGATCAGTGTGCAGTTGACAATGTATCCTATAAAGTCTCTAATTCACTTATTTTTACTAAATTGAGTAAGTGAGATTTCTGTACTAACAAACTAAAAGCTATCATTTACTGTAAACTTACTATGGGGTAGGCATTGTGGTAATCAAACACCCAATTTTTTTTAGTATTACTATTATCCCATTTTACAGATACAGAAACTGAGGTTCAAGGAAGTTAAGTAACTTGACTAAGGTTCACATAGTAGAGCTTGGACTGAAACCCTGCTGTGCCTGATTCCAGAGCTTATGCTCTTCTCCAAAATGCAACATTTCTTCTTCTATAAAAGAAAATATAGAGGGGCTTAGAAAATACCTGATTAATTGAGATATGCATTTTCTTTTGCATCAGTGAGGTTCAGGCCCCATAGGAATGGCAAAATGCTTAAGAGTCAATGAATAAAAATCATTTATTGGAAGGTACAGAATGAATGTGGAGGCTTAGATTATCTGAAAGAAATCAATATTCTGTATTTTTGAGAACAAAAGATGGAGGAAACATTTTAATCTTTGTATTCAAATACATGAAAATTTATTTGCCAGAGTATTTGGCAATTAGAAGCCACCTCAAAATTCAACCCACCTTGTTGTACAGATAACTTTCTGTGTTTACATCTTGTCTCTCTAATTGAAGTGTAAAATTCCTAGAAAACAAGTACTGGGTTTTATATTTCCCTAAATTCATCCCTCTCTTCCTATTTGCCTTATACAGGGTTCTACCCAGAGCAAAGGCTCTTATGGGCCTTTCTGCTCTAAGGTTTGATTTTCAGTGTTTAAGTTTCACAACCCTGATTTTATTAGTATCTGTTGTGGAATTAGTATCCTGTTCAATGAATTCTTTTTCACAGAACTTTCTTACTACTAAATTGCAACTCAGAATAGTAATCTATGCATTTTCTCAGGGAGGCTATGTAGTGCCAATAAAACTGAGGGCCCTTATCCAAGCTTGTCTTTTTTCCCTCCGCACCAACATTTCACAAACTCTAGTATGCAAACAATAATTGCCCAAGAATTTACTACCTCCTGGTGGCAAAACACTTTTTTGTCAGCTAGTGTTTAGACACAGAAAAGCAGAACTCTGACCTTGAAGAACTTGTAGTTTTCTTGAGTAGTGGGGACATATACATAAAAGAAAACAGAAATAGCTGTTAAAGTAAGACATTGTTAGGTGTCTGGGCCAGAGGGCCAGGTCTGGAGAAGGTATTACTGGAAGCTTGTGTGGTCCCAGAAGATTTCATGGAGGAGGAATGACTTGAGATGGGCCCTGAAGAGTGAAAGAAGATGTCTTTTGTTTTGGTTTTGAGTATTTTCGAGATGGGTTTCTTGAAGGCAGCACACAGTAGAGTCTTGCTTCTTTATCTAACTTGCCTTTCTGTGTCTTTTAATAGGGGCATTTGGCCAATTTACATTCAAGGTAAATATTGATATGTGCAGATTCAATCTTGTCATCTTGTTATCTGGTTATTATGCAAACTTGTTTATGTGGTTGCTTTATAGTGTCCATGGTCTATGAACTTAAGTGTGTTTTAGTGGTGGTCTATTTATGGTCCTTCCTTTCCATATTTAGCACTCTCTTAAGGACCTCTTGTAATGCTAATCTGGTGGTAATGAATTCCCAAGGCATTTTGTTTTCCAAAACAGATCTTATTTCTCCATTGCTTATGAAGCATATTTTGACTGGAGATGAAATTGTTGGTGGAATTTACTTTCTTTAATAATGCTGAATATAAGCTGCGAAATTATTCCAGCTTGTGGGGATTTTGCTGAAACATCTGCTGTTAGCCTGATGCAGTTCCCTTTGTAGGTGACCTGCACCTTCTCTCTAGCTGTCTTTAAAGTTTTTATTTTATTTCATCTCTGCCAAATCTGATGACTAAACTGTAGGAATGATTTTCTGGGATAGTATCTCACAAAGTTTCTCTGCATTTTCTGAATGTTGGCCTCTCTAGCAGGGTTTTAGGTAGTTTCATGCATGGTATCCTGAAATATGTTTTCCAAGTTGCTTGCTTTCTCTCCCTGTCTTTCAGGGATGCCTCTGAGATGTCCATTTGATCTCCTTATGAAATCCCATATTTATTCAAGAGTTTTTTATTCCTTATTCTTTATTTTTGGCTGACTGAGTTATTTCAGAGAACCAGTCTTCAAGCTCTGAGAGTCTTTCTTTAGTTTGGTTGATGCTGCTGTTAATACTTGTGATTGTCTTCTGAAATTCTTGTGGTGAGTTTTTCAACTCTATCTGATCGGTCTGATTCTTTCTTAAAGTGCCCATTTTGTCTTTCCTCTTCTGTATCATTTTATTGTATTCCTTAGACTCTTTGGATTGGGGTTTGAATTTCTTCTGAATTCCAATGATCTTTGTTCTAATCCATATTCTGAATTCTATTTCTGTCATTTCAGCCATTGCAGTTTGAGGGAACTAGTTGCTGGTGAAATAGCATGGTCATGTGGAGGTAAGAGCACACACTGACTTCTTGATTTGCCAGAGTCCTTGAGCTATTACTCTTCATGTATGTGGGCTGATGTGTCTTCAATCTTTTAAGTTGCTGTCTTTTGGATGAACTTTTTGCTTTTATCTTATTTGAAGTCCTTGGAGATTTGGTTGTGATATAAGATGGGTTTAGTTGACTACCTTTGCCTCTGGAAGATTTTATGGCATCAAGTCTCAGCTCAGCACTCTTGGGTTGCATGCTCTTACACTGGTGGGGTGGTATTGAGCTTATGGGTTTGTCCTGTTACCCCTCAGGATTCAGAATCTGTTGTGCTAGAGGGGCCAAAGTGTTCCTGGACTGCTGGTCACAACCCTTCACTGAGTGATGCCTATGAAAGCACTGCATCAGGAGGTGGGATGGAGCAACAAGTTTCCACCAATCTTCCCCCTTGTAAGAACGCAAATTTAACAACTATGTACACCAGAAAAACACCGTTTTAAGAAACAAAAATTAGGTGAGTATTCACAGTAACTGGTTTTAACTTCACATTGCAAAAAGAGGTAGAAAAAACATTCTTAAGTTGCTAATGGCACCCCTCTCTCATCCCCCAGCAGTGGCAGTGTGTGTCTTGAAGAGAGGAAGAGACAACAATTGTGAGGCATTAAACTCAATTCTGCCTTTGTTGCAACAGAAAGCAAAATTGGACCACACTCAGCTGACATCCACCTGTGGAGTATGCATTTGAACCAGCCTTAGCCAGATAGGAATAGCTGATCTCAGTGGCTTGAACTTCAGTTATTTCAAGCCTCGCCACTGTGACTATAGTTCTCTGGGTCCAAAGGAACTTAAGAGGCAGTCTAGGCCACAAACACTGCAACACCAGGTGGGTCCTAGGGCTGAAGTAGGCACACAGACAGTGGGCGGGGGAGGGTATGTGACCCATTGAGGGATCAACTGGAGTGGCTGAGGAAGTACTATCATCATCCCTCCCCTAACTTCAGGCTGCACAGTCACAGCTCCAAAAGAGAACCCTTTCTTCTCTCTGGGGAGAGGAGATGAAAGAATAGGGATAATGTTGTCTTACATCTAGGTTACCAGTTCAGTCACAGCAAGACAGTGTAATGGTCAGAGTTCTCTTTGGGGAGAGGAGAAGAAAGAATAGGGATAATGTTGTCTTACATCTAGGTTACCAGTTCAGTCACAGCAAGACAGTGTAATGGTCAGAGTCGTCAGACCCCCTTTCCAGACCCTAGTTCCCGGATATATCTAGACACATATAGATATATATGGGGAACATCACAACCGGGGCCTATCATGGGGAGGGGGAAGGGGGGAGGGATTGCATTGGGAGTTATACCTGATATAAATGATGAATTGATGGGTGCTGACGAGTTGATGGGTGCAGCACACCAACATGGCACAAGTATACATATGTAACAAACCTGCATGCTATACACATGTACCCTAGAACTTAAAGTATAATAAAAAAAAAAGAAAAATAAAAACAACACCAAAAAAAAAAAAAACCCGAGAGCAAACGAAACTCAAAATTAGTCAAAGAAAAGAAATAATAAAGATCAGAGCAGAAATAAATGAAATTGAAATTAAAAAAATACAAAAGATCAATAAAACAAAAAGTTGCTATTTTTGAAAATTTAAACAAAATTGACAAACTTTTAGCCTCACTAAAGAAAGAAGAGAGAAGATCCAAATAGTCAGAGATGAAAAAGGAGACATTACAAGTGATACTGCAGAAATTTGAAGTATAATTTGTGGCTAATATGAGTCACTATGTGCCAATAAATTGGAACATCTAGAAAAAAATGGACAAATTCCTAGACACATACAACCTACCAAGATTGGACCATGAAGAAATCAAACAGCAGAACAGACCAATAACAAGTAATGAGATAAAGTTCATAACACAACATCTCTCAGTAAGGAAAAGCCTGGGACCTGATAGTTTCACTGCTGAATTCAACCAAGCATTTAAAGAATACCAATCTTCCTCAAACTGTTCTGAGAAATATAGGAAGAGGGAATACTTTCAAACACATCCTTTAAGGCCATTATTACCCTGATACCAAAACCAGACAAAGACACATCCAAAAATTAAACTATGGGCCAATACCCCTGATGATTATTGATTCAAAACTCCTCAATAAAATATTAACAAACTGAATTCAACAATACATTAAAAAGATCATTCATTATGACCAAGTGGAATTTATCCCTGGAATGCAAAGATGGTAGGACATACACAAATCAAAGTGGTACATCATATCAACAGAATGAAAGGCAAAAATAATATGATCAGTTTAAATGATGATGAAAAAGTATTTGAGAAAATTCAACATCCCTTCATAATAAAAACCTTAAAAATCTAGTGTAGAAGGAACATACCTCAACATAATAAAATTTGTCTATGAAAATCCTGAAGCTAGTATCCTGCTGAATGGCAAAACCTGAAAGCCTTTCCCCTAAGATCTGAAATACAACAAGAATGCCCACTTTCACCACTGTTATTCAAAATAGTACTGGAAGTGCTAGCTAGAGTAATTATACAAGAGAAAGAAATGAATGAGATCTAATTTGGAAAGGAAAGGAAGAAGTCAAATTATTTTTGTTTGCAGATGATGTGATCTTATATTTAGTGAAACTTAAAGACTCCAACAGAAAACTATTAGAACTGATAAGCAAACTCAGTAAAGTTGCGGGATGCAAAATCAACATGCAAAAATTAGTAGCATTTTGATATGCCAACAGTGAACAATCTGATAAATAAATGAAAAGTAGCCTAATATACAACAGCCACAAATAAAATTGAATACCTAGGAACTAACTTAAGCAAAGTGAAAGATCTCTATAATAAAAACTATAAAACACTGATGAAAGTAATTGAAGAGGACTCTAAGAAATGGAGAAATATTTTGTGTTTATGGGTTGAAAGAATCCATATTTTTAAAATGTCCATACATCCCAAAGCAATCTACAGATTCACAGCAATTCCTATCAAATAGCTAAATCTTTCTTTTTAAAAGGACACATGGGAGAGGGAAAAAAAATGTCAGATAGGAGGCAGGATGGACTTGCAGCTCCCACTTGGTTGTTTGTTTGTTAATGCATGTGGAGACTCACAGTGTAAACTTTTGCTTCAAGAACTGTTGCAAGAGCATAACAGGAAAGCCAAAATAATTCACAGAGTCTTTGAAAGAAGTGACTTCCTGCAGCAAACTCCATGAGACAGCTGAAAAACTGTGAGTGCCCAAAGTGTGAAAGGGGAAAGTCTGCCTCTGAATACACATCCTCACTGGGGAACCTGAAAATCCAGATCCAAGCAAAATACAAAAGCAGGCAAAGCAGTGGGAAGAGACCTGTAGGCACTCCCTGTCCCCAGGGAAACCCAGGGAAGCCATTTCTGACTTTATCTAACAGGGGCTTTAGGGAGGACTGCCAGTGAAATTTAGAAAGGACCACAGGGAGAATGAAACTTCCAGCTGAACTGTGTAATGATTTTGACCAAGGATGAAATTTCCTGGGCAGAATGGGGGAGGGGTGGTGGTGACAGTGAACAGGAAGTGCAGATGTGAGAACAGAAGCCTGGCAGGTGTGGAGGAGTGAGACCTGAAAGTGGTGCTTGCTTTCTCAGCAGGGAGGCTTGTAGCCTGGGGCAAGATCTCAGCACTGTTCACTGGCTGCCTGGATATAAACTTCTTGCTCTTAGTGGGACGTGGTGTGAGTGAGACTAGCCTTGCTGGCTGCACATGAACTGCGTGAGGCTGGTCACTGCTAGTTTCCCCCACCTCCCTAGTGACCTGTATGAGGCAGCAGAAGCAGCTGTAACCCCCTTGGGAACTAACTTCATTGGCTTCAGAAGTATACACTTATATCCCACAGTGGCCACCACAATCCCTGCCCAAGGAGAGTCTGAGTTCAGACAGGCCTAACCCCTCTCCCACCTGATGGTCTTTCTCTACTCATTCTAGAAGCTGAAGACAAAAAACATAATCTCTTGGGAGATCTATAGCCCTGCCCATCACCTGAGAAACTTGAATTCTTATCCAGGAGAACTTAGGGCAAGCTTGTATCCCCCCTGTACTATAGCAGCTGATGCTCTCTGGAAAGTGCCACCTCCTGACTTGACACTAGCCAACCCAAGCCATTACAGCAATTCATAAAATAACAACCTTGCTCCAAGAAAGAAAAAACAACAATAACAACTAATTCCACTTCCTGTAACATCCTGACTAACCAGAGGTCTTGAGTCTGTCCACGTGACATCTTCACTGTTAGCACAACCAGCATTTGAGAAAACCAGCACACTAAACAAAACTACAACCAAGGACCCTCAGAGAGTTTACTTTGTTCCCCTGCTACCTACCCCCAGAGCAGGTGCTGGTATTCACAGCTGAGAGACCTGAGGACAGATCACATCAGAGGAATCTTTGCAGAGACTCCCCAATACCAGCCCAGAGCCTGTTAGTTCTGCTGGGTGGCTAGACTCAGAAGAGCAATAACAATCACTGCAGTCTGGCTCTTAGGAAGCCCCATACCTAGAAGAAGGGGAAGAGCTTCACATCAAGGGATCACCCCACGGGAGAAAAGAATCTGAACAGCAGCTCTTGAGTTCCAGATCTTTCCTCTGACATAGTCTACCCAAATGAAAAGGAACAAGAAAATATTCTGGTAATATGAAAAAGCTATATTCTTTAACACTCCAAAAAGATCACACTAACTAACCTGCAATGGATCTGAACCAGATAAAATCTGCGAATGCCAGAAATAATTCAGAAGGTCAATTATTAAGCTACTTAAGGAGGTACAGAGAAAGGTGGAAACCAACTTAAATAAACTTAAAAAAGATACAGGGTATGGACAAAAAATATATAGATAAATTTATTTTTATTGTAAATCAAAACAATCACAACTTCTGAAAATGAAAAACACACACTTACAGAAATGCCAAATACACTGGAAAGTTTCAACAATATAATCAAACAAATAGAAGAGAGAACTTCAGAGCTAAAAGACAAAGCTTTCAAATTAACCCAGTTTGGCAAAGCTGAACAAAAAGAATCACACAAATGAACAAAGCCACCAAGATTTCTGGGATTTGTTAAATGACATAAAATAAGAATAATTAGTATTCCTGAGAAAGAAGAGAAATCTAAAAGTTCCCAAAACTTATTTGAGGGAGTAATCCAGGAAAACTTCCTTGGCTTTGCTGGAGATCTAGACATTCAAATACAAGAAGCTCAAAGAACATGCAGAAAATTCGTGGCAAAATGATCATCACCTAGGCACACAGTCATTAGGTTATCAAAAGTCAAAATACAGGAAAGAATTTTGGGATCTGTGAGGCAAAAGCTTCAGGTAACCTATAAAGGAAAACCTATCAGATTAATGGTAGATTTGTCAGCAGAAACTCTGCAAGCTAGAAGGGACCGGGGTCCTATCTTCAGCCTCCTTAAACAAAACAATTATCAGCCAAGAATGAAGGAAAGATAATGACTTTTTCAGACAAATGTCCAGAGAATTTGCCACTACCAAACCAGCACTATAAGAATTGCTAAAAAGAATGAAATAATGACATTCGCAGCAACCTGGATGGAGTTGGAGACCATTTCTCTAAGTGAAATAACTTATGAATTGAAAACCAGACATCGCATGTTCTCACTCATAAGTGGGAGCTAAGCTGTGTGGATGCAAAGGCATAAGGAAGGCATATGTTTAAAAGTTACAAGAGATTAGAGAGTGACTCAGTTTTCCAATGTTAAACTTCTGCTGCTTGAGTCATGCCAATATGGATAGCAGAGAATTGTGGCACATTTCTGAACTCTACTTCTCTGAACTTCTTCTGTTACCCAACTCCACAGTCAGTCAGTGCCCACTCATTTCTGGATTTTTTTTAAAGGAGGCTGCCTTTGTGTAGTAAGAGTAGAAAAATAGGGCAGACCCTATATGGAGTTTGGAGGGATATCCGATAAACTATTTCATGTTAGTTTTGTGGGATGAGCTGGTGAAATTTGTACTACAAGAAAGTGCAGATATGGGGAGGGATTCATGACTAATTAAGTGGTTGGATTCAAAGAGCTGATTTTAATGGATGCATGTCCAGTGAGATAGACCTCTAATGTGGCATGTAAGAGAAATCTGTCTTAGGCTGTGTTCTAATTCAACATTTTCATTATTGACTTAAGTAAGGGCACAGATAATAAGGTGATCAAACACACAGATGGTGCAAATCTGGGAGAGACAGTTAGATAATATATTTACTGACAGAAGCCATGTGTTATTTCACCAAATGGGAGTTAATCTCCTAAATTAGAGAGTTGTGTAGTTAGAGTTTACATAAGGCATTAGATGTTTCTCTTTGGATTTCTGGCAGGGAATTACTCATTGCTTAACAATTTTGGGGGAAAAATTTGCAGTGCCAGATAATAGCATTGTCTCATTAACAACAGCAAAATCCTTGTCATCAATGTTTCTATTTCTTTAATTCCTCAAGGTGACAACTGAGCTCATGTCTAAGGCACTGTGCTGAGAGCTCTGAAAAAACAAAATTCTTCCCTCTAGGACCTTCAAGCATTTACATAAATTACTTCCATGCTACATGGTGATCTGTGAAAAGGGCCAAATGAGAGGCACTGAAAATATAACAGGATCCCTGGGAACGGAGAGAGGGAGTGACGATATATGTTCTGGGAAGGCCTTTTGAGGGAAGTGAGAACTTAATCTTAACTCCAGTTAAACTACTGAAGACTTTTGCGATATCCTTTCTTTTTGGGGAAATTTAGGGCCTTGTGGAACCTTGTAATCATGTAACCTTGTAATCCCTATAAAAGATAAACAAGGAAATTGAGAAAGGAAAAGTCACAGTCTGGAAATATTTTGCAGGCCTCTCTATGAGGGCTAATGCAAAGGTTAATTCTAGAGTATTTATTTCTTTTCTTTTCAGTTTGTTACCTTTCCATAGAAATGAGAGCCCCCTGCTGTTCTCTGCCATCAGCTGCTGTGTTCTACTAATCAGGGAATGAAGCTGAGAATGCCCCTTGGCTCTGGGAGAGGGGTAAAAGAACAGGTGCCAGCATGTATTGAAATAGATCAAGAGTCTATTCATCACTCAATTGTTCTCCAGCGTAAGATACTCAAGAACAAACAAGTCCACTGTGAGTCAGAATCTGCCAACAGTCTTTTCCTAGTAGTTTGAGGATACTAAGTAGTTTGGCTAAATATGAGTTGCTGTACCCTAGGTATTATACTGTCAGGGAAATTCCCCACTGTCTGCCAAACATTTCAACTCAGCAAAATTAGATCTGAAAAATGTTGATGAGCCATAACATAAGTCATACATAGTTAATGCCTTTAAAGACATGAACTACTAAATATTTTCTAAGCAAAGAAGCATTTCTGGAAGGATGATGGCTGAACTTCAAATTTCAGGGTTCTCACCTGCTTGTTGCCTCAGGCCTAGCCCCTTTTCCTCGACTTCTTTCAAATTCATACTTAACCTTCTCTTCTGCCCTAGTGAAAATAGATTTTAACCAGGAGTCCATAAATGTGGGTGCTAGGTCTGGCTTTATCACTGGTCGTCAGTTTTCCCATCTGAAAAGTGAATGCCTAGCTCATAGTGTGCAGTTGTTGTGGATGTTGCATTTTTGGAGAAAATTGCATGTGAAGGTTAATAGGCTGCACAGACACAATTAAGTAGATATATTATTACTTAAACTCCATTGTGGAAACTAGGAACATTCGGAAATTGCCTTTACTTGAATGTTCAGGCTGAATAAAGTTTGCCTCCAGATTAAAAGTCCTCAGCCTCAGGGAAAGACCTACTCTAGTTTAGTGTCTATCTGTTTTTGTGTGTTCTCTCCCTGTTCCAGTCCCTCTCCTTCTCTCTCTCTGTCTCCCTCTTCTTCCTTCTCTCCTTCCCTCCCATCCTGCCCACTTCTCTCTCTCATATGCGTGCATGCAGGCATGAACACATGTATGTGCACCCATATACGTGTGCACACACACAAAGTAAAAAAAAAAAAAGGACAATTAAAAAGGGCATGCCTTTTGTCACAGATGCTTATGGAAACACATAGAACTTTCAAATTTTATGGTATAATAGACTTAAAACTTTTACTCTACCTTGAAGTTCAACTTTAATTGATTTTAATTATCTATATACAATTATTTACTTATATTTTGTCTTCTTTTACAAAGAATTTGAGACATTCAAGCTTCAACTTGTTCAAAACTGCAGGTGGTATTCAAACCAATAAAGACTGCTTGCCTCAAATCTTCAAAGGGAAGTAAGAAGTTGCTGAGTTATACAGCAAAATACAAGTGTTGTATTTTTCAGATTACACAAAAAGTTATTAAAAGTGGTAATTCATGTATTTCCTGTGAAATCTGCTGTGAACAAATTCATTACAGACTCATGTAGATTGTAATGCTTACTCATGGTTTACTAGCTAAAAGTGTCATGGGGGAGAAAAGATAGAAACAGAATTTTGCCCTGGTGCCATTCACCTATAGACCATTCAGTTACATACACTACTGAGGGAGAGTCTTTGGTTGGAGTCTTCACCATCATGTAAGTATAACAGGTATTTTTTGCAAATTTCTAATTAGAAGCATTGAGCACTTCTGTAATAAATTTCTATAACCATGTGTACAGGACTAGAGGGGAAGAAATAATGTAACCAAATTTACAACAGATGGGAACATAACTTTTGCCTTAAATTGTTGCACCCCAGTGTACTAATTGAACACTTAACTCTTGTTATTGCTTATTGGAAGATTTGTGTGTATGCATACATGCATGTTTGGATTCTTTCTGACTGGACCCTAAACTGATTGAAAGCGGGATTCCATATCTTTATACTTCATATCGTTATCTTTATCCTTCATATCGTTATCCTTTTGTGCTGTAATTAATGTTTGCCAGAGGCTGAATTTTCCTATTTGGAAACTCTAAATTGTATAAACAACCATACCATCTCTGGTGTTACAGTTTCCATTTTCAATTTGAATAGTCTTGCTTAAAAAATATATTAACTTGACCTTCACATAAGACACTAAATAAACATTTCCTTTTTTTGTGTGTAAGGATGCCCACAATTCAGCTTAACGACTGTAAACAGCATAAATGCACAATCTTTAATTCAGCTGATCACATTTCACTTTGCTTTCTTATAAAAAATGATTATTTGTATCTTTTTAACAGTTTTATTGAGGTGTAATTGTTGCACAAAAGTTTGAATGTATTTTATGTGTACAATTTGATGGGTTTGAACACGTGCATACACCCATGAAACCATTACCACATGTAAGATAATAAACATATTAAGGTTGTTTTTGATAAAAGTTAAAGATACTTATTTTTACTTTGGTGCGGTTGGGAGTTGCTGGATTCCACGTCATTCTGAGTTGACGTGTGACTCATTTGCACGCATTCACTCTTGCAGGGGGTCTTTGAAGTGGTATTTCTAGCCCAGATAAGGGAAGATGACTGTCTACAGAATTCTAAACAGCAGTTGTCTTACTCAGTTTCCTGTTTGACCCAGTTCCTCCTGAGTATTGTTAATAAAGGAATCCCCTTTCTGTTGTGCAAAGACATAAAATGTCATGACTTGACCAAGGTTATCATTGTTGAATTTTGTGCTAGGGACAAATTTCCAGTTTTTTTTTTTTTTTTTTTCTGAGATGGAAACAAGGAATCTATCCTTGTCTCAAACAAGAACAAGAGCTAAGTACTCACAAAAACTAAAAATTAAAAGAATTATCAAGGGAAGATACAGGGTAAAAGGATTATCAGTAGGGTCAATGGAAAGTATTAATATTTCAGACATGACCTGCACATAGTTGTCTTTTGTGATCTGAGTCTTTTTGAAAATGATAGTCATTAAGGGATATTTTTTCTTGGGCATTTGTTTTCCTTTCTTTATCTTTATTTTTAACCTTCCTGCCTTTCACTATTTTATATTGCATCCAGTGTCCTCAACTTTATTTCACTTGTAAACTCCTTGAAGGCAGAATGAGAGAGGTGGCTCAAGAGACTCCTATGACTTCACAAACTGGTCAGAGTTCCTGAAATTAGTAGCATTTATCTTATAGGCTATGTATTAGGGCATTACCTCTCTAGAAGGCTATCCTAAAATGCAGATTTAACTAGAGAAGAGAACCCATAAGCAGATTACCATAAGTCAGGTAATTAGATTATCTGTCTGCCTGCCCATGCCTTCACTGGAGATGTTTGGATGCCGTGAATGAAATTCCAATGTCTAGATATTACTCATGAAAACACAGGGATGCTCATTGTCTAATGGGAGTCATGGGTAAATTTTTAATGGTTTTCAGTCTGACATAATCAACACCCATTAACAAAGGTAGAAATAGAGATATTGAGTATAACACACTTATTCAATGGTATTACGATTTTGACTCATCAATTGACTATTTCCATTGCTTGCCTGTAAGTTTGGTGAAAGCCTGCCGTGTTTGTCTTGTACACTATTCTATCCTCTGTGTCTACAGCAGAGTAAGCCCTTATGAAATGTTAGTTAAATGAATGAGTTTAAGGGATTGAACACAAAATGAAAAGTATATATCATTCAGAATTGGCAGCTTTTGAAGAAGTAATACTTTGGACATGGCATAGGAATAGGGATTTTATGGTGTTTACTAAAAATATGGAAACTTGGTGATGGAAAACCTCCATTGAAGTTACTAAAATTATCTTTCCTTATATTTTCTCTGCAGTTTCAGTGGCTGATCATCACAAGAAGGAAGTAACTTCTCAGTGCTTTTCCTGCTTTCTATATTTCCAGCAACTTTTATCCAAAATACTTCAGATAATGTGCTAACTGTTCAGAATGCACACCAATGATGTACTTTTTTTTTTTCTTTCACAATTGAGATTTTTTTGGTTGTGTTGAGTACTGGTACACAAACATTTCAATTTGTACACAGTTCTTAACATACATGTGAAAAATCTAAAAAGCTGTGTATTGTAATTCTTTTCAAAACAGTTATTCCAGTGATCTTCTAGCTTAAAAATTGGAGGCAAATTTTTCTTAAGAGGATATCAAGTACCAATATCTTCAAATGTTGTTAACTTGTTACATACATCCTACTGATTCAAAATTTAATAGCATATATACTACGTACACAAATTTTTAATTTTTCATAGCACATTAGCAAAGTTATTAGGAAAGTAAGGCTACCACGACCAAAGATAATATAGAGTGCACAATTATGACTGGAAGAGCCATTATCAAGGGTGATTTTCTTTAGGAAACAATTCTACTGAACACAACATGGGAATATAAGTAATTTAAAATGTTCAAGATATTGAATACAGGACTGTGACTCCTGTATTCACATTGCCATGCATAGTATGTTTTTTATTATAGGATATAAAAACTAACCCCCTTCAATGGAATGTTAAGGTGACACTCAAGACAGTCAAAGCACCACCAAATTCAATATCCCACATTATTTTCTGATTGCACCAAAAAACACACAATGAGTGAATGATTTTGCCTCTTAAAGAAAAGCATTTACACTTAAAAAATAGGATGAGATGAAATTCATCCTATTCCAAAAAACAGGATGAGATGAAATTCATCCTATTCCAAAAAATAGGATAAGATGAAATTCATCTCATCCATTTTACGAAGGGATGTTCGTAAAATGTTTCTAGAGCTATTAAAAGGCTAGCAATTACAAAATGCTTCATAATTTGTAAAATGTTTCTAGATATTTTAAAAATTCATAAAATGTTCCTAGAACTATTAAAAGACTAGCATTTGCAAAATAGTTGATAAAAATATTCCTCTGGATTGTACAAGAAGGGAGGCATGGAGCACTGATAAGACATGATATATGATACTAATCAGATGTGGCTTCTTTCTCTCTGGCTTCATCAGCAGCTAGACTCTTCTTGGTTTTCTGCAGGTAAATCTTTTTTTAGTTTCTTGGTTCACCACTTTGGACTGTTCTCCCTTTTGTCCCCTTTTTTTTTTGTTTGCACTATTTTGTCTGA